>NW_027187376.1:14239632-14294307 GCF_028583685.1 Petaurus breviceps papuanus | reverse complement strand
CATATTGAGAAAAGTTTCATCAGTTACAATTATTGTTTTTCCATGTAGGAATGTTAATAGTTCCACTTTGATAAGTGGCTTATGATTTCTTTTCCCTGTTTACCTTCTCATGCTTCTCTTGCTTCTTGTATCTGAATGTCAAATTTTCTGTTCAACTCTGTTTTTTTCATCAAGAATGCTTGAAAGTACTCTATTCCACTGAACAACCATATTTTCCCCTGAAACATGATACTCAGTTTTGCTGGGTAGGTGACTCTTGGTTTTAATCCCAGCTCCTTTGACCTTAGGAATATCATATTCCAAGCCCTTCAATCCCTCAGTGTAGAAGCTGCCAGATCCTGGGTTATGCTGATTGTGTTTCCATAATATTCAAATTGTTTCTTCCTGGCTGCTTGTAATATTCTCTCCTTGATCTGGGAATTCCAGAACCTGGCTATATTATTCCTATGAGTTTTCTTTTTGGGATCTTTTTCAGCAGGTGATAGGTGGATTCTTTCAACCTCTATTTTGCCTTCTGGTTCTAAAACATCAGGGCAGATTTCCTTGAGAATTTCTTGGAGAATGATTTCTAGCTTCTTTCTTTGATCATGGCTTTCAGGTAGTCCAATAATTTTTAAATTATCTCTCCTGGATCTATTTTCCAGGTGAGTGGTTTTCCCATGAGATATTTCACATTGCCTTCTATTCTTTCATTTGTTTGGATCTGTTTAACAGCATCTTGATTTCTCTTAATGTCACTAGCTTCCCTTTGCTCCATTCTAAATCTGAGGGAATGATTCTCCTCAGTGAGCTTTTGAAATTCTTTTTCCATCTGGCAAATTTGGCTTTTTAAGGCATTCTTTTCCTCATTGCCTTTTTGAGCCTCTTTTGCCATTTGAGTTAATCTGTTTTTTAAAGTGTTATTTTCCTCAGTCAGGCTGTTGACAGTCATTTCATAATTTTCTTGCATCGTTCTCATTTCTTTTCCCAATTTTTCCTCCACTTCTCTTATCTGCTCCTTAAGGTCCTCTATGGCCTGTAACCAGCCTGTATTTTCCTTGGAAGCTTTTGGTGCAGGAGTTCTGACTTCACTGTCTTCCTCCTGTTCCACGCTTTGCTCCTTTTTGTCCCCCAAATAGGAGTCTAATATTGGATTCTTCTGTTTGTTTTGCTTCCTTTGCCTGGCAATGTTGCCACTCAATTACTTGACTTTTGGGCTTTTTGCCAGAGTAGGACTCTGCCACCAGACAGGGGAGCTTCTGTCCCAAACACAGGGGTCTTCTCAGCTGCCAGAGGTATTAGTTAGGTATTAGTCTCTGAAGCCTCCACAAGATCTGGCAAGCTGGTCACACACCCCAGGACCTCCACCCTAGACTGCAATCCATCTCCAAGCAGGTTAAAGTAAGAGGGATTACCCCTCAGACTGGTTTCTTGGTTCCCCTACAATCTGCAGCCCAGGAGCTGAAGCTGCAATGTGGTGCCGGCTGCACCATGGTTCTGGCTGCACCACGGGGCTGGCTTCAGCAAGGCGTCTCAGTGGCTTCTCCCCCTGGGGGCAAAAGCCAATGCTCTCCCAACTACTGGTCCCAAAATCCACACTGCACTGACTTCTCACTTTGTCCTTCGAATCTATGTGTTGAAAAAGCTAGAATGGGCCACAGCTGCTAGTGATCTGGAGTCCCTCCTGTTGGGGGCTGGTCAGTCCCACCCTGGGGCTAAAACCTCAGTGTGGGGCTAGGCTGTGCTGGATGATTCCTCCTGGCCTGCTGGGCTGTCCTCAGCAGGAGGTTAGCTTCTCTGTGTCATTTTGTGGGTTCTGTAGCTTCAAAGTTTGTTCAGAGTCCCCTTTTACATGAATTGGGGAAGGTGGAAGATGGAGCCACACCAGGAGTTTTTCATTACTGTGATTCCAGTTGAGTTTTTTCTCCTCCTCTCTGTCCTAGACATGTATTCCATTTCCATTTATAATTAGAACTCCTTGGAGGGGAAAATGTTTCCCTCTTGTCCCATTTTCTGGGTTCAATATTTTTATTACTGAACTAATTGGAGTTGGAAATTTATTTTCTCTCCTTCAGAAGGAATTGATGTAAACTGGGCTGATAATTCATAATTAAATGAAACAATTTCTGCAGGATCTATTTACTGTACCATAGTCAGTTTAGTCAAACAAAAACTGCTACTTTTTTTATAGTCAGTCAACAAAATTTATTAAATACTTTCTATGTGACTGGCCCCCTGCTAAATACTGGAGTTACAAAGAAGGACAAAAATAGTATCCTTGTCCTTCAGGGGTTCACATTCTAATTGGGCAAATGACATATAAAGACCTATACAGATTATACATATATGCATATATGTATTTATATGAATAGACATATATTTACATATGTATATGTGTGTATTTTGATTGGGGAGGGGAGGGAGAATAGAAAAAAAGGTATTCTCAGCATGAAGGGACCTTCTTAGCATCAATAGAGGGGAAACAGTTCTCTTGAAAAAGGTAGGATTTGAACTAAATCTTGAAGGAGGCCAGGGCATCTAATGAGGAGGAGGAATATTCCAGGTATGGAGGACATCCAGTACAGGGGCACAAAGACAGCAGATGGAGTGTTGTGTTCAAGGAACAAGTCCCTAAGTGACACTAGATCACCTAAGTAGAGGAGTGAAAAGGATAAGACTGGAAGGTTGTAAAGGCTTTTTTTTTAATTTAAAGGCTGTAAAGGGCTTTACATACCAGCAGATTTTATGTTTGATCCTGGAGATAAGAGGGACCCTGGATTTGATCCTGGAGATAAGATAATTGTCTGTCTGTTTTGATGTTGTTTTGCCAGATTTGTCCACTGGTGAAAGACAGTCCTGTTGTTGAAGAAGTCCTGGAACCTGGCTTTTGGCTAAGAAGCCCTGAGACTGTCCTGCAGACAGAGAGTGAATACTGTCCACTGGTGAAGGACAGTGCTGTTGTTGCAGGGGTCTGGAGACTGTCCTGCAGACAGAGAGTGAATACTGTCCACTGGTGAAGGACAGTGCTGTTGTTGCAGACAGACAAAGTACCAGCAAAACAGCCATGTCTCCTCAGTCCTTGGCAGCTCAGGGGGCAGGTCTCAAAAGTCCAGGGCAATTCAAAGCGGCCACCAGCAATTCTCTTAGTCTCTCTCTCTCCAGAGGTGCTGCTTCCAAAAAGGTCTTCCGCCTCTCTCTTGTCTCTCCAAATCTACATCACCAGCTCCTCCCAGTTCAGGACTTTCTTTTCACATCAACAAGTCCATCCCACAGGTGGGATTAACAAGCTCTGGGTTTTAACACAATCAATTTGAAAACCAAGCCAATACAGGGGGAATCTTTAAATGCCATTACTATCACAGTGGTGTGTGGAATACAGTTAAGATATTTAATGGAGGTAGAGTAGTATAATAGAAAGTGTGCTAGATTTTTAGTCTGAGGACTGGGTTCAAATCTCAGCTCTCTCTTTCTCACCCCATATATACAAAATCAGGGCCAAATCTTTTGGTTTCTACTTTCACAACATCTCTCAAATGCAAATCCACTCACACAGCTACCACTTTAGTTCAGACCCTTATCACTCCTCTTACCTAGATAATTGCAACAGCCTTCTAATTGGCCTCCCTGAGTTGTCTTTCCCCATTCCAGTCCACTCTACACACTGCTGCCAAAATAATTTTCCTTAATTGTGATGTGACTCCTTTAATTGACTCCAGGGGTTTTCTATTGCTTCTAGGATAAAATATAAGCTCCTCCATTTAGCTTTTAAAACCCATCACAGCCTGGTCCCAACCTATCATTCAAGGGTCATTGAAAATTATTCACTTTTCCACATTTTGTGACCCACTGTAGCAGCAACCACACTGGCAAACCCAGGATGGCTGCTAGCACAGCTTCCTAGATCTGTTTTACTAGGAAAGATAGCTGTTTAAGTGATCAACAATTTCTTTTAAAATCACATTCACTAGTTCAGGGGAAAAGTCAGGACCCTGAATTTCAGAGAAAATACATACAGAGAAATAAAGACCAATAGACAGGGCTCTGACTGCCTGAATCAACTATACACTTTACATACATCCCTGGATCAAGAAAACCTTTTGTAATGGAAATGGGAACTTGAAGATCTTCCTGCCCCTTAATAGATATAGGGGGTGGGTGGGGGAATTTGAAGACTTTCCCTGATTTGAAAGTAAACTCTGCCCCCTAATAGACTGGATGCAGTCACATGGAGCCTATGGTGGGAGGAGTTTCCCGAAGGGTGGAACAGAGCCCATGGGAAGCTTCCTTGCTTTGGAGATAAACCCTGCCACCAAAAGGCTAAATATAGTCACATGGAGTCTGTGGTGGGAGGAGTTTGCTGAAGGGAAGCAGAGCCCACAGGAAGTAGGGAATCAGAGCCAGAGAGATGGTGGGAGAGACAGGAGGCTCAGGAAAGGCTTGTGAGTAGATATTGATCTAATATTGGTTTGTGGGAAGGCTAAAGGATGCTGTGGCTTTCAGTGTTATTATGGCTTCTTAATATCTTTGGTACTAGAATGCAATCAGCTTACTGGTTTGGGCATTCAGTTTTCTAGTGTCTAAATAAGTGCTTTGGCTCTGTCCTCTATATGGAGAGTTTGTTATATTTTGTGATGGAACATCATGCAATATTTATAGTCACAGTCAATATCATGATCGTGGGCACTGCAAATATTGCACTGGCACTACACCTTTACATCTGAGATGTTGGGGAGCTCTGAAGATATGGCCACTTAGAATTTTGACCAGGGAATAAGAAGGTCCTTCTCAAAAGTGAGCCCTCAAAACAAACTACCAACTTAGAGAATATATACACCTCTCAGAGCCAGATGGCATCATAATCCTCCTGACAGTGCCTAATTAGTAATGAGCAAAAAGTGTGAAAGCCTTCCTACAAGCAAGCCTCCCCCTAGCAAGCTTCCCTTAATAGACTCCACTGTGAGGCACATTAATGAACAGATCTTAAATCCCATTAACATTACAGCCTCCCAATCTGGTCTTCTACACATACCTAGAATGTACTGCTCCTTTCCTTTGATTCATACTCTCTCTTCCTTTAAAATGCAGCTCAAGCACCAAATTCTTTTTTTTTTTGTCTTTATTAATTTGTTTGTTTACTTTTAATTTACAAGATTCAGTTCCACAATCCCTTGAGTTTCAAATTTTCCCCCTCTCTCTAACCCCCCCCCTCCCCACCAGCAGCATGCAATTAAGTATAGGATCTGCAAATACTTTCACATTGCAGACATTAGCCAGGTTGTAAAGAAGGACTGTAACCAATGTAATGAACAATGGGAAAGAGGAAACAAAACCAAACAAGAAAAAGAAAGAGAGCAGGTAGTTTGCATTCAATCTGCATTCAAACTGTTGTTTCTAGGTTTTTCTCTGAATGTACACATCTCTTTCCATCATGAGTCTTTTGGAGTTGTCTTATAACCTTGCATTGCTGAGAAGAGTCCAGTCTATCAAAACTGGTTGTCACACATATGTTGTGTCTGTATTTGTGTACACATTTTTTCCTGCTTCTGTTCTTCTTATTCAGCATCAGTTTATTTAAGTCTCCCCAGGTAAATATGAAATCTGTTTGCCCCTGTAATGGACAGCGAGATATGACAGGACAGCTAGGCCAATTATAATTTGATAAGAGCGTTTATTAACTGGCCAGGACTGCCTCTCAGACTGAAAGACAGCATCGAGCTTTCTGTTAGACATAATTTTATAGACAATGTGATTGCTAGTAACAGAGTAGTAGCATTGTGTTCATTCAAGCAAAACTTTCTCAGTATTATTCTTTTTTTTTTTTTAAGCAACCGGGGTTAAGTAACTTGCTCAAGGTTACACAGCCAGTTATTTCTGGGTGTGGTGCTGAGTGTCTGAGCCCAGGATTCGATCTCCAGGTCGTCCCAACACCGGAGCCGGTACTCTTACTCTCTGAGCCACCTGGCCGCCCCTAAGCAATTGGGGTTAAGTAACTTGCTCAAGGTTACATGGCCAGGTGTTTCTGGGTGGGTGCTAAGTGTCTGAGCCCAGGATTCGATCTCCAGGTCTTCTCAACACTGGAGCCGGTGCTCTTACTTGCTGTGCTACCTGGCCGCCCCTCAGTATTATTCTTTAAGACAAATCATTCCCAGTATTATTTGGGTTCAAGCAAAACATTCTCAGTATTATTCTATTAAGACAAATCATTCCCAGTATTATTCTATTAACAAAAATCATTAATATTATTTCTACTGAAGCAAAGCGAAGCCATAGTCCCTTAACAAAGCTTTGAATACAAACATAAAGAGATCTGAATCCGTGGGAATCTGTGGCATGTTTTAGCAACACAGGTGAAACATTTCTTTACTATTGGAGCCTATTAGGTGGTTTTTCAAGGAACCCAGTAGGGGTCCCCTCTAGCAGGTTTAAGGGGGCTCTAGTGTATAATTTCTGGTGGGCACTTCACTCCTCATTTCTTATAAGTACAATAGTATTCCATTACATTCATATACCACAACTTGTTTATCCATTCCCCAGTTGATAGGCATCCCCTTGATTTCCAATTCTTTGCCACCACAAAAAGAGCTGCTATAAATATTTTTTTACATATGGGTCTTCCTCCAACTTCTGTGATCTCTTTGGGATACAATCCTAGAAGTGGTATTGCTGGGTCAAAGAGTATGCAATTATTTATAGCCCTTTTGGCATAGTTCCAGATTGCTCTCCAGAACGGTTGAATCAGTTCACAACTCCACCAACAAAGCATTAGTGTTCCAATTTGTCCACATCCTCTCCAGCATTTGACATTTTCCTGTTTTGTCATCTTAGCCAATCTAACTGGTGAGATGTGGTACCTCAGAGGTTGGTTTTTTTTGTCTTTATTAATTTGTTCATTTACTTTGAGTTTAGAAGATTCAGTTCCCCAATTCTTTGAGTTACATTGGCTTAGTTTGTACAGAAACTTTTCAATTTAATGTAATCAGCATTATCCATTTTATATTTTATAATGCTCTCTAAGTCTTGTTTGGTCATAAAGTCCTCCCTTCCCCATAAATCTGACAGGTAAACTATTCCTTGCTTTCCCAGATTGCTTAAATTACCAGCATTTTATACCTTAGATCATGCACCCATTTAGACTTGATTTTGGTATATGGTGTTACCAGTTTCTGCCATACTATATTCCAGTTTTCCCAGCAGTTTTTGTCAAATAATGAGTTCTTATCCCCAAAACCGGGGTCTTTGGGTTTATCAAACAGTAGATTACTATAGTCATTGACTGCTGAGTCTCCTGTACCTAGTTTATTTAAATGGATGCTAGTTATTATTTTAAGGAAGATTCCATTTATTCCTATGCTTTCTTGTGTTTTTAATAGGAATGGATGTTGTATTTTGTCAAAAGTTTTTCTGAATCTATTGAGATACTCATATGGTTTCTGATAGTTTTATTGTTAATATGATCAATTATACTGATGGTTTTCCTTATATTGAACCATCTTTGCATTCCTGGAATAAATCCTACCTGATCAACGTGTATTATTCTTGTGATAAGTTGCTGTAGTCTTTTTGCTAATATTTTATTTTAAAATTTTGCATCTATATTCATGAGGGAAATAGGTCTATAATTTTCTTTCTCCATTTTGTCTCTTCCTGATTTAGGTATCAGTACCATATTTGTGTCATAAAAAGTATTTGGTAGGACTCCTTCTTCACCAATTTTCCCAAATAGTTTGTAGAGTATTGGAATCAATTGTTCTTTAAATGTTTGATAGGATTTGCTAGTAAATCCATCTGGGCATGAAGATTTTTTTTCTAGGGAGTTCATTGATGGCTTGTTTGATCTCTTTTTCTTTTTTTATCTGCTGCTTTTTGGAGGGCAATTAGGGTTAAGTGACTTGCCCAAGGTCACACAGTTATTTTTTTGTGTTAAGTGTTTGAGGCTGGACTTTAACCCAGGTCTTCCTGACTCCAGGGCTGGTGCTCTATTCACTGTGCCACCTAGCCACTCCAATCTCTTTTTCTGAGATGGGGTAATTTAAGTAATTTACTTCCTCTTCAGTTGATCTGGGCAATTTATATTTTTGTAAATATTCATCCATTTCACTAAGATTGTCGAATTTATGTGCATACAAGGCAAAATAATTCCTAATTATTGTTTTAATTTCTTCTTCATTGGAGGGAGATTCACCCTTTACATTTTTGATACTCATAATTTGGTTTTCCTTTTTCTTTTTTTTTAAATCATATTGACTAAAGGTCTATTAATTTTATTGTTTTTTTTCCTGAAACCAGCTCTTAGTTTTATTTATTAATTCAATAGTTTTTCTTAATTTCAATTTTATTAATCTCTCCTTTGGTTTTCATTATTTCTAATTTAGTATTTAATTGGGGAGTTCCAATTTGTTCTTTTTCTAGCTTTTTCAATTGCATGCCCAATTTATTGATCTCCATTTTCTCTAATTTATTCATGTATGCATTCAGGGATATAACACTTCCCCTAAGAACTGCCTTTGCTGCATCCCACCAGTTTTGGTATATTGTCTCATTATTGTCATTCTCTTGAATGAATTTACTGATTGTTTCTATTTCTTGTTTGCCCCACTCATTCTTTAGGTTTAAATTATTTAGTTTCCAATTAGTTTTTAGTCTATACTTCCATGGCCCTTTATTGTATATGATTTTTATTGCATCATGATCTGAGAATGATACTTTCAATATTTCTGCCTTTCTGCACTGAATTGTGAGGTTTTTATGCCCTAGTACAAGGTCGATTTTTATGTACTTGCCATGTACCGCTGAGAAGAAGTTATATTCCTTTTTATCCCCATTCAGTTTTCTTCAGAGATCTATCATATCTAGCCTCTCTAAAATTCTATCCATCTCCTTAACTTCTTCCTTATTTATTTTGAGCTTAGATTTATCAAGTTTAGAGAGGGGGAGATTGATGTCTGTAAAGCCAAGCATGAGCAGCTTTCCAGAAGAATAATATTGTGAACAGCTTTTAAGGTTCTGATCACACAGTATAGTGAACACTCTATTTATTCCATAATAAATCAGAGCAAAACATTCACAGTAAATCAAGGTACAGAATTCACAATGTTACAACTTATCACAGAAAATCAAAATATAGCATTCACAACAAATTATCACAGAAAATGGCCACATAGTTTTCACCACAGTGGTCACAAAGTTTTGAAGAAAGAGCAATCACTTAGTAAGTCAATCATCTCAATCATTCAGTCATCCTTAAGGAGGTTTGCCTCCTTAAGGAACACAAGGTATAATAGTCAACATTCTCCACCCATGGGGCACACTAAGTTACAAATCAGTTGCTATTTAATCATCATTCACTATTCAATCATCAGAAAATACAGAAAAAGCCCTCCATCCCTAGGTCACTAGTAAATTATAATCTTCTCAGTCAGTACACAGTATCCGAGTAAAGTCTTCTTTCAGCTTGATTTGGAGTGGTCTCTCAGATTCCATGGATCTTCCATGATCCCAGATCCTACCTGGATTCACCAAACTGTCACCTGGGTTCAAAGGCAAACAGCTCCCAGGTATTTATCCAGCTCTCCACACACTTCCTGTTCCATGCTGAAGCTCACAGTGTCCTGTCCACCTTAAATCCTTCACAGTCTCTGTTCCCAGGAAGTCAAGGCTTAACAAAGCCACAAACAGGTTCATAAAAAGTACCAGCATCACAGTCATGCTTCTTCTGTCTTTGGCAGCTCTGGCTGGCTCTTGGAAATCCTCAACAGCTTTGGCTGGCCCTCAGACTCAGCAGAAATTTCAGCTGGTTCCCAGAATCAAAATCACTTCATCCAGGTTTTCCAAATAAAAATTATTCTCTCCAGCCTGGGGCTGGGGGTGGGGGACTTTCCTCTTCAGCCTCCACAGTGGGCAGCAGCTTCTGCCTCCAAGAAGATTGCTCCAATCTGTCTTTCCCTCTCTGGGGCTTTTCCTTATATACAGTATTGCTCCTCCCTTTTCAACACCTTCCTGTTACATCATCAACAGGAGTTCATATCTTCTGTTTCTTTAATAGAGGCTTAATTTGAACTGGGTGATAAGTACCTCTTAGCTTTCCAATACAAAGGGATTTTAAAATTTCATTACCATTACAAGGTCCACCACTAGTATAGTTTTGCTATCTATTTCTTCCTCTAATTTCCTTAACTTCTCCTCTAAGAATTTGGATGCTATACCACTTGGTGCATATATGTTAAGTAATGATATTGCTTCATTCTCGATGATGCCTTTCAGCAGAATATAGTTTCCTTCCTTATCTCTTTTAATTAGATCCATTTTTGCTTTATCTGAGATAAGGATTGCTACCCTTGCTTTTTTTTACCTTAGCTGAAGCATAATATATTCTACTCCAGCCTTTTACCTTTACCCTGTGTGTATCCCCTTGTTTCAAATGTGTTTCTTGTAGACAGCATATTGTAGGATTGTGGTTTTTAATCCATTCTGCTATCTGCCTCCATTTTATGGGAGAGTTCATCCCATTCACATTCACAGTTATTATTACTATCTGTGTGTTTCCCTCCATCCTATTCCCTGCTCTGTTTATATTTTAGTTTCTTCCTTTTCCTTTCCCCTCCTTAAGAGTTTTCCTTTTGACTACGGCCTCCCTCAGTATTCCCTCAAGCACTTAATTCTACATGAAATTTTCATTGATCCCAATGGTTAATGCCCTCCCTTGCAAACTACCTTGTTCTTGTATTTAATTAGTTAACTTTGCATTTATGCTGTGTATATTTATATATGTTCTTATTTCTCTCATTAGAATATAAGCTCCTTGTAAGTAGGAACTGTGTCATTCTCCATATATTCATCTTCTATCTCCATCCAGGTCTTGGCATAATACTGGCACATAGTACACATTTAATAAATACTTACTTATTGGTTGATAAATGTTTTTCTTCCACTACTCCCTAATACAATACCTTCATTCTGATCACACTGGTTTCTCTCTCCCTCTCTTTCTTTCATTGACATACACATATGAACACATGTACACATACATACATATACAAACATATATACACACAACACTAAGCACATAGCTTATTCTTGCTTCTACAGTTTTGAACTTACTCTTTTCCCACTTGAAAGGTCCTTTCTTAATGTTCCATTCTTTCTGTCAATCCAAATATTTTATTCCATTCAAAGTCTATTAAGGCATACTTCCTCCATGAAACCTTTTGTGATAATTTTCAACCATTTTGATCTCTCTCTTTACTGATTTTTTGTGGAATTTTTATGATCTGAATTATACAATCTAGAATTTGAATATATAGGTATGTCTTCTATCTGTTGCTCATGTTTCACTATCAAATCTGCCAAAGGTCAGCATTTAGCCTAGTGCCTGGCACAAACAGTAATCACTTAACGAATGTTTGTTGATTCATTGACTAAAGAAAGAGACACTTTTGCTTGAGAGAGATATTTAATAGGAATTAGCAAGCATGTAGATTTTGGGGGAAATTTTCTAGCTCAATAAAAACACAAATGCATAAAAATGACTTACAAATTGAAGATATAATTCTTTGCCCTGTAAAACCTTAACACCAACCCTAAAGACACCGTAACAAAAACATTCTTTCAAGGGAATGGCACTGGATTACCAGTTTTTCCATGTGTTAGTCCCAGTTGGGCCTCCTGTGGAAATACTAGTAAAGATACAAAGAAAAGAAAACTGAGCAATGGTCTGCTGCTCTGCCCAACAGGAAGGGGCTCCCAAAAGATAATGAAGATATAAGCTGTCATTGGCTCATGAAGCATCCAACAAAGTCTTCTGTGGGGCTACTTCATACTGTGGCTTGTATCTAGGTCTCCACAGATGTGGGTAAAGTGTCCCCAGACTCTACATTGAACACTTAAGATAACAACACATATATTAGATACAAATCAGCCTGTGGATTGTATTCCTTTCATAAGGAATTAAACTTGAACTTGCTAGCAGTTGATATTTTCATGGGTTCACTTTACTCCCTTACAGGTAAATAAAAGAATCCAGCCTTATCAGGTTGAAGGCAGTACACTTGGAACTGCTATATGGGTAATCTGTTTCCTGCTGACCCACACAGTCTGAATATCTCACTATAAAACTGTAATGCAAAGTCCAGGTCCCTTGTTTACCTATATTGTGGCTTTAGTCCCTTGCCATCTTTCCAGCATCAGGGACCATGCCTAAGATTCTTTTCTTCCAAAGAAGAGCTTCTTAGGAAATTTTCCCTTCTCTGAAGGAAGCCTGAATTTCAGAAGTTTGCAATGCCCTGAAACTCCTCCTTTTCTAAGGAAAAGATTAGATTTCCCTTTTCTATCTAGGATTTTGAGGTTCAAGACTATATGATCACATGACTGCCATGTAGTTGAGAGATTATGCCACTGCAGCTCTAAGGCTGGGGCAAGGACCTCTTCCCTCAGGACACATGGAGCACATGTAACTCCCATGTGCCTTAGACCAAAGCAGCCTTTAACATTTTCTCAGTGATAGCACCTTCTTCATCCCTCCAGGATCCACCATCTGCTCCTCATTCTGTTGTACTTTCAAGATTCTGCAGAAAAAGTGAAATAGGTGAAAAAAAAGATAAAAAGCTTCTATTTCCTTTTATGGGCTAGCACAGAGGTTCCTCTAATAGTATGTCTTGCAGGAGTCCAAGCCAATTAATTCATCTAAAATTACCAAGACCCCTCCTCCTGACTGCAACAAGAGGAATTCTTCTTCTCTCTTTAGGAAGATACAATGAAGAGTGCCCCCAAAGGCTCACCATCCTGTATGCTCATCAAATTGATCAAGAAGCTCTTTTGATTGACCTTCTACTAAGAGATAGTCTTAAGAAGACTTGAGTTAAGTTCTCACCACTACAGTATACTCCTAGGCTACTCGAGCAATATATAATTATCTTTCTTCTTTGGAGCCTGATCTTCAGTATTCTTGAAAGGATAGAAGCAAAATAATAACTTTGGCATTTCAAACTCTAGGCCAGACCTGAAGACAATTAGATGCATCCCCTCAATTTAAAGGAACATTTCAGAGAAATAATCACTAGGGCATCTTTCTTTTATTGATTAACCTGTGGCCACAGGAGGCAGTCTCACTGCAGAACTCCAAGTAGGTCTGGATAAGAAGGATACCTCAATAGACAGAGCAAAGCAAGACTTTAAGTTGTCTTGGGTAAACAAGTCAAAGGATGAAAGGGAGTAAATCAAATGATTGGAGGCTAAGTATAAGAAGGGCAGGATCTAGAAGTTTGGGAGATTAATAAGTCTGTAGAAAAGTTCATGAAATCAATGAACACATTTAAAAGTAAACCACTGAGATTTGGCAAGTTCTTTGAGAATCTCTGGAAAATTCATAGAAAGGTAAAATATTAGCGCATTATAAAAAATTATATAAGCAAGTAACACAAGTCTTTGATTATTTGGTCTAGAGACAGTGACCTTCCCAGAGTTCTCCAGATGTGTAATCCCTAAGGTACCTTGAGTCTTTTGCAATAATACTAGGCTTCTAGGAGCACAACAAAACAGCAGGCCTAGAAGTTAGATAGTCAATTTCCTATCTAAATTTAAAGGACTTAGACTCCTAAACCCATGAGGTCATGACCTGTTGACAAAATAAAGTTGCTCCAATCAAATCATATCATTTATTGGAGCCCATTTACCTCAGACCTACTGTTCTGATTACAGTCAAGAGAAGAAGTAGAAGAGAAGGTAAATTATTATGAATTACAGACACTCAGAATTGGAAAGAACCTCCCAGGCCATCTAGTTGAAACTACCTGAATTGGAATTCCCTCTACACCAACAAGTGCTCATTAGACCTTTGTTGAAGACCTTAAGTGAAGGGAAACCTCTTACCTCGCAAGACAGCCCAATACTTTGGGGTATTTCTGATCGCTTGGAAGTTGTTCCATATATCAAGTCTCAATGTGCTTCTATCTAATCCCATTGCTCTGCCTTCAGCCTTCTGTTTTCTGCTTTCTGAAACCAAGCATATGTTAGCGCTTCAAAAATACAAAATACATAGTTATCATATTACTCTGGTGTCAAACAGCTCGCAGCAATCCTGAGTGAAGCTTAAACTGGATTAAAATATAATTGAAGAAATATTTAACAGAATAAATAAAAATTCAGTAGAACATATATAATGTTAATATATAATTTTCTAAATCACTATGTAGCCCACAGGTATCCTTATGTACAGTTTAGTGGCCCCTGTTTCTATTTGAGTATGATATCATTGCCCTCCATGGTCAGCCTCCAGGCCACATATGACCTTCAAGGTTCTCAGATGTGGCTTTTTGACTGAGTCTAAGTTTTATAGAACAAATCCTTTTATTAAAGGGATTTGTTTTGTGTAGTTTGGATTCAGTCAAAGGGCCACACTAAGACCTAGAGGGCCACATGCAGCCTCGGGGCCACAATCTCCCCGCCCCTGCAACCTATCTATTCTCTATATTAAACATCCCAGTCCTGAGATGGCTATCATCCCCCCCACCCCCCCTGTGCTCACCCCCCAAGTCTTTGACATATCAATAACCTTTCTACAATGCTTCAGATACAGTCTGATCAGGTCAGAATAACTATCACCTCCATCATTTTGTGCCTTTTTTATACAGCCTGAGCCCCTCAGCTTTTCTAGTTATTTTGCACTGTTGTCTCCTATTGAGCTAGCAATCTACAAAAGCCCTCAGGTCTTAGATGAACCTTATGAAGGTGAAGTATAGGATTTTAGATCTATCGCTATGAAATCTAATCTTAATAAATTTAGTCCATAGTTCTAGTGTAAAAAGGTCTTTATACTAACCATCATCCAGTGTGTTAGATGTGCTTTCTAGCTCTATCTTATTGGATAGGCAGGTCATCTATGCTTTCATCTAAGTCAATGAGAAAAATGTTAAGTAATACAAGGTCAAGGACAAACCCCTAGCATACTTGACTAGAGATTAGTCTCCCATTTGACACTAAGCCATTTATGATTATTCTTTGGGTTTGATCATTCAACCAGTTCCAAATCCCTCATGTAGCTCATATCTCTACATCTCATCCAAAAAAGTAGTGTGAGGGGTAATAAAGACCCTTACCCAAATTAAACTCAGAGGCTTTTCAAGGTAGAAAGTAGAAAGGAGTTTATTATGATCTCATCAGAAAGGGTGACACGCCACGTGCATTCAATGCATTCTCAGTACCAGACCTCGACAGACACAGAAAAGACAAATCCTTTTATAGATCCCTAATTGCAACCCCTCTCCCTAACCCCTTTCCTCTCAGCTCATTCTCACAAGCTTTGAGGGAACAATCTAAGCACAATAAATCTATCTCAATGACAGTGATGAAATACATAGTAAGCAGGTGTGGTTATTTTGCAAATTTAGCAGTACATTAACTTTGGCACAACTCCTACATTTTTCAGGGCCCCTTTTCTTTAGATTAATGTACAGACATGATCAAAGCCTGCGTCCTTGTCTTTGTTCCTGAAATACTTCATGGTCAGCTTGCCCTTACAGTGTAACTGGACAAGGAACCAAGCAGATATGATTATCTTGCACATTTAGTATTCTAAGAATTCTTGTACAATTCCCATCCTTGCTAGTCTCGACCTGGGTAAACACGCAGATGTGTTTGCATCCTGTGTTCCCATCCTCTTCTCCTGGAACACTTCAGGGTCAGCAGCTTGCTTTTACAGAAAAACTGAATTGAAAACCCACCCTTAAATTAATTCTATGAGGGTCCATGAGGTTCCCCTAGCCTAAAAGTCTAGGAGGGATCTTCACCATATCTCACACAGTAGCATGAGGACCTTCACACCATGCTTTGCTGAAGGCTAGATGAAAGATATTTATTTATAGCCTTCCTCTAACCTAGTATAGTAACACTGTCACAAAAGGAAACATTATTCTGGTGTGACCTGCTCTTGGTGAAGCTAAGTTGTTTCTTAGTCATTACCATCTCCTTTTCTAGATGTCTCCTATCCTATTCTGAGCCACTAGAAGGTACCTCGACATGACTTATAATTTTAATATTATCAAAAATGGTGAAGCAGACAGGATCCTAAGGGGGCTGGTGGGGAGTGTTCCCCTTGCACCAGCCAGTCAGGTCGAAGGGGAGAGGACCTTGGGCTTTGAAGTCATTATCATTGAACCAGGTAATTGAGAATCACTTGGATATGGGAGCAGCAGTATGTACCTGATTCCTGGGCAAACTCTGGTAAGTCCAGACATCTGCTGGAACCAAAATGTAAAGGCAAAACTCAAGAGTAGAGGTCTTGTGTCTGGCATCTTGTTAGAGCTGTATTGTAAAAACAACTGAATTCACTCTTTTCCGTGGCAGGTCTGAAGTGGGTGACTGTGCAAAGATGAAGCTCAATATCTCTTTCCCAGCCACTGGCTGTCAGAAACTCATTGAAGTCGATGATGAGAAAAAGCTACAGAAAGCTACCTTTTATGAGAAACAGAAGTCACCGAAGTTTCTTCTGATGCTCTGGGTGATGAATAGAAGGGTTATGTGGGCCCCACCAGTGGTGGGAACGACAAACAAGGCTTCCCCATGAAGCAGGGTATTTTAGCTCACGGACATGTCCTCCTGCTGCTCAGTAAGATCCATTCTTGCTATTGGCCTAGAAGAACTGGAGAAAGAAAACATAAATCTGTTAGGGGCTGTATTGTGGATGCCAACCTGAGTGTCCTCAACTTGGTTATCGTGAAGAAAGGTGAGAAAGGTGTACCAGGATTGACAGATACTACTGTGCCTCAACACCAGGGGCCCAAAAGAGCTAGCAAAACCCACAAACTTTTTTTTCTTTGCCTTTTGGAGGGCAATTGGGGTTAAGTAACTTGCCCAAGGTTTCTCGGCTAGTTTTTTTGTGGGTGCTAAGTGTCTGAGGCCAGAACCGAACTCAGGTCCTCCTGACTCTAGGGTCAGTGCTTTACTCACTGCGCCACCTAGCTGCCCCAATCCACAAACTTTTCAACTTATCCAAAGAAGATGATGTCCAGCAGTGTGTTGTGAGAAAACCCCTCTTCAAGGAAGGTAAGAAACCTAGGACCAAGGCTCCTAAAATTTAGCATCTGGTGACTCCTTGTGTTTTGAAGCACAAACATAGATGCATTGCTTTGATGCAAGGTACCCAGAAGAACAAGGAAGAAGCAGCAGAATATGCTAAGCTTTTGGCCAAGAGAATGAAGGAGGCTAAAGAAAAATGACGAGAACAGATCTCTAAGAGACGTCGTCTGTCTTCCCTGAGAGCCTCCACCTCAAAATCTGAGTCCAGTCAAAAATAAAGTTTCTAAAAATGGGTTAGAAATAAATAACTTTTGTCAAATGGAAAAAAAAAAGCAACAACTGCATCTTATCCCATGATAGGAAAATTCTTTAGTATTCTCCTTTACTGTGGTGGGATTCTGATTCATAGCTAAGCAATGCTTATAGAATCAAACTGCATACAAGGCCACGAGAGCCATGCTGGGAAGCAGTATCGCTGCCACCATCTGGTAGCAACAGAGGGAAACAGCTACCCAGTGAGAAACTGTAAGAGGGGACAGTTACTGGGAATCCTGCTTCCTGCTTGAGCCACAGTAATGGAAGCTACACAGGGGAGGAACTGGTCATTGAAAAGCATCTTTATTTTCCATCAGCTCTATGAGGAGTTCTACTTTGTGTTGTTTTTCAACCTGTCCATAAGAAATGAGGAGCAGATGGACTTCATAATAACCTGGAGAGACATATAAACTGATGTTGAGTGAGAAGAGCAGAACCAGGAGAACTTTGTATACAATTACAGACACATCGTAGGTGTGACGACTAACTGATAGACTGGGCTTCTCTCAGCAATGAAAGACTCAAGGTGGCAAGGATACCCACATCCAGAGAAAGAACTACAGAGTCTGAATGCAGACTGAAGCAAACTACTTGCTCTCTTTTGTGTTTTTTTTTTTGTCCCTTCTTTGTCATTGTTCACTCCATTGATTATAATCTTTCTTTACAACTTGACTAATGTTTAATGTGAAGGTATTTGTAGAACCTATATTTGATTGCATGCCCCATGGCGGGGAGGGGAGAGAAGAGGGAGGGAGAAAAAATTTGAAACTCAAGGGACTGTGGAACTGAATGTTGTAAACTAAAAGTAAATAAAGAAATTTAAATTTAAATAAAGAATAAATATGGATAAACTAAAAAAAAGCTCACTTTTTAAAGTTTTGTGAATCATATGCTTACAGGGAACACATAAATAACACCCTGGATGGAATTATTTAGTGAGCTGCCCAATGCTTTGGAGGATGGAAGGAAACTAGCATTTATGACACACCGCTTTGTGGCAGGCACTGTGCTAAGCATTTTACATAATATGCTGCATCTTATCCTCAGAATGATCCTGGAAAGTAGATGATAGTTTTACTTCTATTTTACAGGGGAGGAAACTGAGGCAGACAGTGGTCAAGTGACTTGCCTAGGATTATATAGTCTTTAAAAAATCATTGTTCTACAAAAACAAAGAACATTTCATGAAGTTTATCGAAGATTACTACTAGCTTAGTACTTAACAAGTGATTCTTTTGGTGCTTGAAACCCTAAGGCAATGAAGAAAAGAAAAAGGTAAAGAAAACTCAGCTTCCTGTCTCAAAAAAAAAAAAACAGCTTCCTAGTTTCCTAGATCATGTAGACCTCTCCCTAAGAGATTTAGGGACCTGGGATCTATCAGTTTATTCCCTCATGCTCAGGCAAGGTATCAAATTGCCTTGGGTAAAAAATATTCCATGATTCTCAGAGGCCATAAAAAGCCATTCAACTGGGGTTTGGACAAAATTTCTAGGTGTCCCTTTCTACATAAGGCATGCTAAGATTTTTCTAAGGGTTCCTATGCTATAGGTAATCTATTTAATGGTCCAAGCAAATATGCATCTCTACAACAACGCAGGGCACTTTTTTTTTTTTAAACTGCAGAGATCCCTTAAACACATAAAGAATACCACTGGAGCTCTGGATAAAATCCCTAGGTGTCTTTTACCACAAGGGGCACACCAAAATCCTCTAGGTCCCTGAGAACCCCAGGTTTCTCCATTGGTCCCTGACATTGCAGAAGCAATTCAAATGGGATTCTAAACTCTGAACAATAGGACAAGAAGGATCAGTTTGGAGGAAAGGATCCAGTATACCTTTAATGAGCTCATCCCTCCCAAAAGGGAAATAAAATGGTCTTGATTACTTGAGATTTCTGGGTCAGTAAGCAAACTTTATCCTGTGGTTCTTCCACTTGCTTCCTTAGTACTATATATGGATTGGTGGGCTGGTAAATATTTAACAATTGGATCTGGGATGGAGGGGAGGATGTATGCATAACACACAAGTTTTATCCACTTTCTTAAGTGTGGACTATTAAAAAAAATAAATCAAGACCTGATTTGTAGCATTTATGATTTCCAATGTGTGGATGTTCACATTGAAAATTGAACAATCAGTTCATGAAAGTTGGTATGAGTTAGCTCCATCATGCAGCTGCTAATACTTCACTGACAGTATGAAAGAATGAGACACAACATAGAAACAAATCAATGTACTATGCATGTCTGGGTAGAGAGATAAGGACTTGGGGTCTCTCATCACCCAGAAACCTACAGTCAGACAGGAGACTTCATTGCCCACCTGAAAATCTTCTGGTATCAAAGTTATCATCATGGTTGATAAGCCCATTTTTCATCTGTGCCCTTATTGTAAGCAAACCTTTGATTCTTCAGAAGCTATACCGACCCATTGGTGCCCCAGCCAGTGAGCTTCGGAGGGGTGCTATGCTTGTTATTAGAGACTTAATTTCCATGAAACTGCCATTTGCCTACAGAGTGGGAATGGGCTGGGAGAGGAGACGTGTTCTCAGTGTTTGGTTCTGGTTAGAGTAACATAGAGATGAAAGGACCTTTGTTTATAATGTAGTAACCCAGTTAGGGAAGGGAGGATGGGGTGAGGTGTGAAAGGTTAGTAGGAATAAGGAAAGGAAGTGTTAATATACAATGGGAAGCATCAGGAAGAAGGAAACAAACTTGCCTTTGGAAAAAACATATTCCCATCTCAGTCTCAGTATCTAACTTATCTCTCTAAAACTTAGTAATACGCAAAAGTCAGACTGTTGATCTACACAAGACAAGGTATACAAAAGACCACCTTTAAGGTGGCTTTTGCTAGCCTAAAAAGGTTCCTAATGTTTGTAAACATCAGTCCACAGAGGCCTAGTTCTCAGCGATATTTGGCCTGACCACTCCTTATAAAGATTAGGATGGACAGAGCTTTCTCTTGCATATTTTTATCTAAAAAAAATTACTTTTCTAAAATCATGAAAAAAAATTGAAATAGGTTGCCTTGGGAGACAATGGGTTCTCCTTCACTGGAAGTCCTCAAGCAAAGGCTGAGTGACCACTTGTTGGGTATATTATAGAAGGAATTCTTTCCCAGTTATGGGTTCATCTTGGTGACCCCTGAGGTTTCCTCCTTTTCTGTGATTCTGTGATATTTTTGGAGGGGGGGAGGCAGGGCAATTGGTGTTAAGTGACTTGTCCAAGGTCACATGGCTAGTGTTAAGTGTCTGAAGTCAAATTTGAACTCAGGTCCTCCTGACTCCAGGGCTGGTCCTCTATCACTGCACCACCTAGCTGCCCCTGATTATGTGATATTCTTAAAGGCAGGAATGAAGGGGCAAAAGGGAGAGGGTGAAGTGGGGAGGAAGCATAATATGTTGACAGAGTTGTGTAGGGGAAAGAACACTGAACAAAGGGTCAGAAGACCTGAATTCCAATTTTAGCTTTACTTTTGGGCAATTCACTTTAATGTCCAAACCTCATTTTCTTCAACTGTAAAATGAGGATCGCAATACCTGCCTTCCTTACTTCTGCTGTTCAGTCATGTCTGGTGTCTGACTCTTCATGACCCACTTTGGGGTTTTCATGGCAAAGATACTGGAATGGTTTACCATTTCTTTGTCCAGCTCATTTTTACAGATGAGGATGATGAAGCAAACAGGGTTAAGTGATTTGCCTAGGGTCACAAACTTAGTAAGTATATGAAGTCAGATTTGAACTCATCAAGATGAGTCTTCCTGATTCCAAGCCCAGTGCTCTATTCCCTTTGCCACCCAGCTGCCCCTTTCTTATTTCACAGAATTGTTAAGATCAAATGAGATTACATATGTATAAGCACCTAGTAAAATCTAAAGAATTAGAGAAATGTCAAATGCAGACAGTGGCAGTCTTGTTGACATTATAAAATGGTAGAAGAGAGTGTATGATGATGATGCTGGTCACTGGTGGTACTTTTGTGAACCATGGGAACTGTGTAAGTAGATAATCAGTTTCTGTGCACAAGTATGAAATGTTTTTCATCTAGCAGTCTGTTACTCTATCACTCTTCAACTGGGATTTTTTTTCGATCCAAGTGTAATTTCAGTGATGAATTAAGAGATTCATATACTTCAAGAGGAATTTCTTTCAGTGGCTGCTGATTCTGAGGAGATAAAAATTAGGAGGCACCACTTTCAAATAAGAAAATCCTTGCTCTCAGCAGTGTTGTTAATGTCATGCCTTTGAATGTTCCAGAAGTCTTAAGAGTTAAGGGGAAAAAATCAGGGAAAGGACAATCATCTTATGATTATAGAATTGATCATAGAAAGCCAGAAAGAATTCCTGCACAGGAATGGAAAAATGACAAAATTGCCTCAAGTGTATAATATAGGTGCATCATTCAGGGCAAAGAATTTAAATTGCAACAAGAATTTTATTGGTTATAGCTCTATCCTGAGGATTTTAATTAACTATTGCCTTTGCAGGATGTTCTTAGATTCTTAGAAATTATGACTTAATCTCCCCTTGTTTTTCTTTCCCATTGAGTTCACCTAGTCTTGTTATTTTTATCCATGTCAACATGAACTCTAGTTGGCTGTTTAAAAACACTGTTATTATGTGGATTACTTAAGGTGACACCAGTGACCATGCACACCCCTAGATTCCTCCCACAACCTTTAGCATTTGTCATTTTCCTGTTTTGTCATCTTAGCCAATCTGACTGGTGAGATGTGGTACCTCAGTTATTTTGATTTACATTTCTCTAATCAATAGTGATTTAGAGAAATAAGCATTTTTTCATATGCTTATAGATATCTTTAATTTCATCCTCTGAAAACTGCCTGTTCATATCTCAAGGAACACTTCTGTTTGAGGGTTGAGCATATTTATAATCAATGACAGAACCCTAAAAATATAATGAGGTAGTATGATTCTTCAATTGGTCAATTCCAAAAGGGGGAAGTCCACATGATGATCAAGGGAAGGAAGTGGGACTCAATGTTTGGCTAAATGAAGGAACTCCCATATATGACCAAAGGAAGGAATTCCTATATTTCATCAAAGGAGATATTGAAGAGGGTACCCATAAAGAGGGATAGGGTTGCTCTGGAGACCCCAAAATACCAATACATTGGATCCTGCTGAATGAATTTGACTCAAGTCTCTTCTCAGCCAAAGAAAAGCAAAGTTTATTAAAAGTTTGCTTGCATTGGACACAGAGTAAGTCTGTGCTAGGTCATTCTATGGCTAAGTCGCTCTCACTATTCTATGGCGCTCTCACAAATGTGAAGACAAGATGGGGTCTTAAATACAGAAGGTTGTGGGAGGAATCTAGGGGTGGTCTAGAGGAAGAGTTTGAGGAGGGTCTTCAGGAGGAGTTAATGAGGTCAATGAGTGATTAAGGGTGGGAGGCCACCTGGAGACTACAGACAATGGTGGGTTAGGCCAGTTCAAGGGTGATATTTTGATAGGCTCAAGGGTGGGAAATCTAGTAAGGCTTATGGCCTCATGCAAATGCCTCAACAAATGAGACAATTTAATCAGAGTCCAAGGGGGGTACCCAGAGCCTTGTACCTCAAGGACTCAAAGAGAGCTCATGGGGGGTCACAGAGCCCATACCTCATCAATATCCCCTAAACACTTCTTTTTGGTCAGTAACTAGACAACAGAATTCTGGAACTTTCCACAATCATGTTACAAAAATCAGATCCAAAGGAACATAGCACATGGGAAAATTGTAGTTTTCTGGGACACAGAAGCTCTCAGGACACATTCATGGGGTGGGGATGGGGGTTGGATAATACAGTATATCTTTCTATTGATAATACGGATTAATATGGGTCTAAATAATAAATCTATATGGTATAAATCTATCTTAAAAATAATTCAAAAGTGATATAATCATCAATACATAATGGGTTAGTTAATTCCAACTTATACAATTCCTATCTTAACAATTAAGCCTAATTAATTATTTTACTTATAGACAATCACTGATACCCATAAGTCACAATGAAATGAGTAAATACTGATCAAATTAAGTAGGGGGATAAAAATTATTCTCACAATTGTTCTGCTTTAGGGTCAAATAGAACAAAACTTATCATTCTTCCACCTAATGGTACTTTAGATACTTCAATTCAATCCAATCCAAGATACTTATTAAACACCAACTTCTCTGAGTTACTGATATGGGAATAATTTCTGGTTAGTTATTTGTATACAGATGAACAATTGAATTGGCAGAACAAAGATAAAAATCATTAGCAAAGTAGAAAAAATAAAAAATGAGACTATATAGATAGCAAGCAATTGAATCGAACTTGACCCTTAAAAATGATAAGTGGCTGAAATAATGGAAGTGACCCCAGCTAACATTTCTCACTATAAAAACAAGTAGAAGATCCTAGAAAGTGTCTCAGTCAGTAAACATTTGGTTTTGCCAAGTGGAAAGATATGGCAGACAAAGGCAACATTCCTTTAGAGAATAAACTCAAATCTTAAGTGGATGTTAATAGATAATTATGAACAGAAATTTATATAATAGGGAGATGCAATGCAGAAAAAAAAAACCCACAGTCTTTGAGTTGCCACATCAGGATGCAGGAATTCACTAAAGTGATGAGGTACAGGCTCTGGGAACCCCCTTGAACTCTGATTGAATCTTCCCATTTGATGGGGCATTTGCCTGAGGTCATGAGCCTTTCATTGTGGCTCTGCCCAAATCTTTAGCCCTTAGTTGTCCAGCAACTTCCTACCCTTGATCTGTTACACCCTTGAATTGGCCTAGCCCACTATTGTCTGTTGTCTCCAGGTAGCCTCCAGCAACTTCCCACCCTTAATCACTCATTACTGGAGTCTGACCTCATTGACTCCTCCTGAAGACCCTCCCCTAACTCATTACTGGACTTCATCTGTCCAAACACCTCCTCTAGACCACCCCTAGATTCCTCCCACAACCTTTCTGTATATAAGACCCCATCTTGCCTCCGTGTGTGAGAGCGCATAGAATTTTCCAATACAAGTCTTACAGACACTGAGGCTCCTTAAGAGTCTACCCAATATGGTGGACTTTTAATAAACTTTGCTTTTCTTTGTCTGAGAGAAGACTTGAGTGGAATTCATTCAGCAGGACCCGGTGTGTTGGTATTTGGGGGTCTTGAGCACCCCTAATCCTATACCTCATCAAAAGAAAAAAATATGGGAAGAGCAGCTGGACCACACCAAGTATACAAAGGCCACACAATTTTGAGAGTGTTGGGGGTCTTAAGGTAGCTGAAAGAGAGGAGGATATGGAAGACTTGGGGAAAAAAATCTTTATTTTCTTATTAAAAATCTTATTATTTTCAAAACAAGCATTTGAGAGAATAGCAATACCTACCAACCTATATGCCTATTTTCTAATTTCTTTTTTTTTCTTTTCATTCAGAGTATCAGGGTTTATTGCAAAGCCAATAAGAGCAGGCAAGATTCTAAGAATCTGCAACTTAAAGGGGGTAAATAACTTTCATACAGAAAAAGGGGAAAGGAGTGATGGAAAAGATCTTGATGAGATTAAGTAGTAAGTATGGGGGGGGGGTGATAAGCAGGATGTGCTGAACCTGGATGATACTTTCAGTTTTTTTGGGTGGGCTACAGGGTTCCCAGGGTTCAGGGAGGTTGCCAGTGGGGATCGATGTAGCTGCTGCCTCTCCCTTTTTCTTCCTTTTGCCAGGTAGGGGAGGGTGAATTTAAAGGCAACCTAAATTCCCTTTCTCCATGACTCTCTTCTCTTAATCAGATTAGGGATGTGAGAGGTTAACAGGAAAACATAGGCTATTTGCCAGTCCCCAAACTGAGATGCCCTCTTGACTCAAGGAGAAAGGACTGGGAGAAAGGGAGTGACAGGGAAGTGTTTCAAAACTCCTAAATGATCAATCCCCAAACCTCCAGAATCCAAGATGTTTTTACTTTTCACTATAGCCTTAGCCTGGTCAGTGCTCAGACTACAGGAAGAAGAATCTTAAGAATTTTTTTTAATTTTATAATTTTTCTTGGTCCTCTAAAACATATTGAAGACAGGCACAAAGATTTCCTTTTCATTTATATATATTTAAACATTTGATTTTAAAACTTTGAATTCCAAATTCTTTCCTTTCCTCCCTCATCACCCACTCTTACTGGGAAGATAGGCAATTCAATATAGGTTGTACATGTGTAGCTATGCAAAACATTTCCATAGTGGATATATTGTGAAAGACTGACTATATTTCCCTCCACCCTATCCCACCCCCCACTTGTACTATTCTCTACTTTGATCCTGTCCCTTTTCAAAAGTGGGTGCTTCCAACTTCCCTTCCCCCTAGCCTGCCCTCTCTTCCATCATCCCTCATCTCATCCCCTTCTCCCCTACTCTCCTGTAGGGTGAGATACTTTATTTAGTGTATATTTCATTCCCTCCCCAAGCCAAATTCAATGAGAATAAGGTTGACTCATTCCCTTTTGCCTTCCTGTTCTTCCCCTCCATTGTAACAGTTTTCCCTTGCCTCTTCTATATGGGATAATTTACCCCATTCTGTCTCTCCCCATCTCCTCTCATTATATTCCTCTCTCACCTCTTAATTTCATCTTTTAAGTATCATCCCTTCCTGTTCAATTGGTCCCATGCCCTGTCTATGTATACCTGTACACATATATACACACACTCACATATGTATTCATACACCCATATACCCTCCTATATAGACATATATATGTATGTATACATATATATGTGTGTATATATACATATATATGCATATATATATACATATGCACACACACATTTCTATTCCCTTCAACTATTTTCATACTGAGAAAAGTTTCATAAGTTACAATTATTGTTTTTCCATTTAGGAATGTAAATAGTTCAACTTTGATAAGTTCCTTATGATTTCTTTTCCCTGTTTACTTTCTCATGCTTTTCTTGCTTCTTGTATTTGAATGTCATATTTTCTATTCAACTCTGGTTTTTTCATCATGAATGCCTGAAAGTATTAACTCTTTCAACCTCTGTTTTGCCCTCTGGTTCTAAAACATCAGGGCAATTTTCCTTGAGAATTTCTTGAAGGATGATTTCTAGGTTCTTTTTTTGATCATCACCAAATGATCTTCCACAAATAAGTCTTTCAGGTAGTCCAATAATTTTTAAATTATCTCTCCTGGATCTATTTTCCAGGTCAGTGGTTTTTCCAGTGAGATATTTCACATTGCTTTCTATTTTTTCATTTGTTTGGATCTGTTTAATAGTATCTTGATTTCTCATAAATTCACTAGCTTCCATTTGCTCCAATCTAATTCTGTAGGAATTATTCTCTTCAGTGAGCTTTTGAGATTCTTTTTCCATGTGGAAAATTCGACTTTTTAAGGCATTCTTCTCCTCATTGACTTTTTGAGCCTCTTTTGCCATTTGAGTTGGTCTATTTTTTAAGGTATTATTTTCTTCAGTCAGGTTGTTGACTCTCATTTCATAATTTTCTTGCATCATTCTCATTTCTCTTCCCAATTTTTCCTCCACTTCTCATATTTGGTTTTCAAAATCCTTCTTAAGTTCCTCTATGGCCTGTAACCAGCTCACATTTTTCTTGGAAGCTTTTGGTGAGGCAGTTCTGACTTCATTGTCTTTCTCCTATTCCATGCTTTGATCCTTTTTGTTCCCAAAGTAGGGGTGTAAAGTCGGATTGCTGTGTTTGCTTTGCTTCGTTTGCCTGCTAATGTTGCCACTCAATTGCTTGACTTTTGAACTTTTTGCCACAGTAGAACACTACTACCAGAGAGGGGAGCTTTATCCAAAATTGCTGGCATTTTCTCAGCTGCCAGAGCTAATAGTTGGCTGCCCTCTCTGATGTCTCCACACGCTCTGGCAAACTGGTCACGCACCCCAGAATCTCCACCCTAGACAGTGATTCAGATCCAAGCAGGTTAAAGCAAGAGCAATTACCCCTCAGACTGGTCACTTGTTCCCCCTACAATCTGCAGTCCAAGAGCTCTGAAGTAGCCATGTGGCAGTGGCTGCACTGCCACCGTGCCCCAGCTTCTTCTCCCTCCAGGGGGCAAAGGCAGGATTGGACTCCCGGTTCCCAAAGTCCACACTGCACTGACCTCTCACTTTTTCCTTAGCATCTAT
Source organism: Petaurus breviceps papuanus (assembly GCF_028583685.1). Taxonomy (NCBI): domain Eukaryota; kingdom Metazoa; phylum Chordata; class Mammalia; order Diprotodontia; family Petauridae; genus Petaurus; species Petaurus breviceps. The sequence goes on along the minus strand of NW_027187376.1, from coordinate 14,266,857 downwards.
AGGTTGATAATTCTGGAAACCACCACACCTGCTGGTGATCCGAAGTCCCTCCACCTGACAGCTGGTTGTGGCCTCCCTGAGGCTAAAATCTTCGGCTCATGCAGGGCTGGGCTCCGCTCCCAGAGTGCTTTGCTGGCCACTTCCTGCTGGCCTGATGGGCTGCCTTCAGTGGGAGGTTAGCTTCTCTGTCACTTTGTGGGTTCTGTAGCTCCAAAATTTGTTTAGAGTCATTTATTACATGAATTGGAGGAGGTCCAAATGGTCCTGTTTTCAAATGAAATTGTGCTAATTGTCTAAAGTCAAGGAACATTTCATAGCTTCCACAAATAAGATTCATAAGAATTCAAAAGAGCTTCTAATTATAGTTCTAACTATCCACTGAAGAAAACCAAGTGGATAAAAAATGACTATTGCCAAAACTATAATATGCAGATTTATGGACAACCTATTGAATTAATTTTAGACATATGCTTCTAGCTCTCTGTAGGGGTAGAAGGTGTTTGTCAAAGAATGAGAACTACTTGCTCTTTTTTTGTTATTCTATACCCTTAAGGGAGGAATGAACTTCTTATTAAACTGGAGCAGGATGAAATAAAGAGGAAACCCAAGTCCCACATTCTATTCCAGATATAGCCTCCACTATGCAGTTCTCATTCTATGTCCTATGTATCTAGATTCACCTGTTTTTCCCTGCAGTTAGGAAGCTATAAAGTAGCTATCAATAAAATTTTCTTTGTGTATCTTGAGCTCATTACTGGGAAAAATCTCAATAATTAGAAAGAAAACCTATCTTATTCTTCCTGGGGACTTGGCTGAATATAGCCTCCCTGTCAGCTGCCTTTAAGCAAATGAAACACAAAGCAACCATGCAGCAGTTAACCAATAACTTTCATCATTTTAATAGTGACTTTTTAAAGCTTGGGTGAGCAAAAGTACAAAATAAACTTTAAAGAAATAGACTTTAGGAGGAATACATGGGAGCAGCAGGGGGGTTGGGGTGGGGCAGAGGTAGGGAATAGAATTATCTTCCTCATACACTTTCAGAAAATCCTGTGTGTGTCTAGATATACCTCTTGGCCCCAGAATCTCATTCTGGCCTCACTGTGGTGGTTTTGATCCAGATTCCATGGAAACCATTTCCCTTTGCTTTTGCTGGTCCCAGCATCTTGTTTTCTCCTCTTGGTCTCCTTAAAGGCTGTTGCTAAGGTCCTAGCACCTGCTCTCACATCTGGCTCAGTTTCCCCCTAATATCTTCACTTCTGCTCACATTGGAAGTAGATGGGTAGGTGAAGCTTCAGCAGCAGTAGCGGCAGGAATTACCTGGAGTTAGGAGATGGATTGTCTTTTTCATTGAACAGCAAGGAGACTAGTGCTTTCTGAATGTTTCAGGGTATGATGTAGGTAAAGTGGAATGTCTTTTCTACTTCTGGATCAAATGAGGATTGGAATTTAGTTCCTTAAATTCCTTTCATATTCATGAGCATGAAAGTAGAACACTTGGTTAGCCAAGGTAATTATGAGATTTATACAAGAGATAAATCATTAAATTTAACTTGTGACTAAAGATCAAAGGAATGAAATGTTTGAATTTTCTTAGAAAATATTCTGTATGTTTTACATGAATTTGAACATGTCCCCAGAGAAACTGGAAGACTCTAGTGCTTCCTTGAAAATACTGTATTAGTCAAAATTATCTCTTATGACAAGAGTTAGCATTGCAGAAGACATACTGATGAGGTATGGGTTCTGGGCCCCCCACAAGCTCTCCTTGAGTCCTTGAGGTACAGGCTCTCGGAACACCCCTTGAACTCTGATTAAATAGTCTCATTTGATGAGGCATTTGCATGAGGCAGTAAGTCTTACATTGTGGATGAGCCCAAACCTCTGTTACTAGAATTCTCACCTTTGAGTCTATAAAATTATCAATCCACCTTTGAACTGGCCTAGCTCACCATTGTCTGTAGTCTCCAGGTAGCCTCCAGAAACTTCCCACCCTTAATCATTCATTGACCTCATTAAATCCTCCTGAAGACCCTCCCCAAACTGCTCTAGATGACTCCTAGATTGCTCCCACAACCCTTCTGTATATAAGACTTCATGTGATGTGAGAGTGCCATAGAATTATCTAGCACAGACTTACTCTGTGTCCAATACAATTGAACTTTAAAAACTTTACTTTTCTTTGGCTGAGAGAAGACTTGAGTTGAATTCATTTGGCAAGACCCAGTGTGTTGGTATTTTGGAGTCTTGCGCACCCCTAACCCTGACCTCTTCATTTTTATGTTTAAAGGTGTGAAGGAATCAGGGGCTGTGGGAGTAAAGAAGCCAGTATAGTCAACTGGTGGCAGCATTCTTTGCTGCTGTGTCTGCCAGACAATTTCCCACAGTGTGAGCAGTTTCCCCTTTCTGATGGCCTTTGCAAAAGATGACAGCTACCTCAGAGGGCTTTTGAACAGCTTGGAGGAGATGTGAAATCTTCTGTGCATGTTTAATAGGGGAATTTTTTTCTGTCAGATATCCCCTTTCTTTCCAAATTGCTCCATGGGCATGTAGAATATGGAAAGAATATTTTGAGTCAGTAAAAATGTTTACTCACACATTTTCCCCTAGATCTAGGGCTCTGGTGAGTGCTATCCATTCTGCCTTCTGGGCAGAGGTCCCAGGGGGCAGGGGTTTGGCCTCTATGGTTTGGTAGAGGCTGACAACTGAATATCTACTTTTCTTCTCCCCTTGTTCAATAAAGCTTGAACCATCTGTGTACCAGACTGCTTCCGTGTTTGGGAGAGGAGAATCTTTCAAATAAGCTTGACTGGTATAAACACAGTCCAAGGTCTCCTCACAATCATGAACCAGGACATCTGAGTGGGCACTGTCTGGGAGGAGGGTTGCTGGGTTAAGTGTGCGGCACACCCAAAGGGTTAGGTCAGAGGTATCTAAGAGCAAGGTTTTAAATTTGGTGAGTCTGCCACTAGCCAGCCACTGGTGGCCCTTTGCTTCCAGGATGTTCTGAACTGAATGGGGAGTTAGAACTTCCAGGAGCTGACCAAGTATAAGTTTAGAGGCTTCCTCAATTAGAATGGCTGCAGCAGTTACTCCTGGGAGGCATGCAGTCCATCCTGCAGCCACAGAGTCTAATTGTTTTGAAAAATAGGCAACTGGCCTGGGGTCAGGTCCTAAGGACTGCATTAGGACTCCCAGAGCCTGTCCTCTCCTTTCATCTATATACAGAGTGAAAGGTTTTCCTAGGTCAGGTAGGACTTATGCTGGCGTGGTAGTCAATTTAGCTTTTAGAGTCTCAAAAGCTTTAGTCTGATCAGGACCCAACTCTAGAGGGAGTGAGTCAGGGCCCTGAGTGGAAGCATAGAAAGGCTTAGAAATAAGGCCAAAATTTGGGATCCAGAGCTTACAAAACCCAGCCACTCCTAGAAAAGTTCGAAGTTGTTTTTTAGTGGCTGGAGTAGGTATAGACAAGATTATTCTTTTCCTCTCAGAGGTTAAGGAGTGAGAGGTAGGAGTTAGTTCATGGCCCAGATACTTTATAGACTGGTGTGCTATTTGGACTTTCTCCAAAGAGACCCTAATGAAAGGCTTCTGCAGCAGCAGCCAAAGACACCTCCCAGGTGGGGCTACAAATAAGGATATTGTCCACATACTGGATTAAGCTGCTACCAGTTAATTTCAGATCCCTTAAATCCCTTCCCAAAGCTTGGCCAAATAAATGTGGGCTATCATGAAACCCTTGGGGCAAGACTGTCCATGTTAGCTGACATGGACTTGTTTCCCCAGGAAGTATCCATTCAAATGCAAAAATAAATGTGCAGAGGTATACAGAAAAAGTCATCTTTGAGATGCAGAGCAGAAAACCATTGGGTACCCCCAGGGATCTGAGTAAGTATTGTATATGAATTGGGGACTATAGGGTATATAGGGATGACAGCTTTGTTAACAGCCCTGAGATCTTGAACCATGCATTGTTCTCCATTAGGCTTTTTTACAAGAATAATTGGGTATTACATGGAGATGGGCAAGGGACAAGGATTTTATATTTTAGGAATTTTTCAATTAATGGTTGTAGTCCTTCCCAGGCCTCAGGCTTGATTGGATATGGATGGTGATGGGGGAACACATTAGGATCTCGGAGGTGAAGAGTAACTGGGGTAGCATGAGTAGCTCTTCCAGGAATTCCCCAATTCCAGATAATTGGCTCCACTGTCTCCCACACTTCTGGGGGAACACGGCGGGGTCTGGTGAACAGAGGGCAAAGGGAGATGGGAGGTTTAACTAGAGAAAATTGGCTCCCCAATTTCACCATCAGGTCCCTTCCCAACAAGGAGGCAGGGCAAGAGGGGATAATAAGGAAGGAGTGTTCAAACAACAGATCCTCAAATAGGCAGGGGAGGAGCTATGACATCCCTTAGTTTTCCATTCTAAGCTCATGATCTGATAGGTCGAGGGCTGAGTAGGAACAAACTATAACTAATTAAAATAGAGAACGTAGCTCCTGTATCTCAGAAACTGGGTAATCTTACCTTCCGCCATGATGCTTGTCCAGGGCTCAGAAAGGGAAATGGAAAAGGTAGGAATGCTGCCAAGCCCCAGGCTTCCCCATAATTCTGAGTCTTGAGAAGACTGGAGGACAGGGTACTGGGAGGTGGCTCTACCACTTTTACCTGGGTGACCATCCTTCCTCCAATATCCCTCCTGATCAGATGGGCACAGTTCTACCTGGGCTTCCTCTGGGGGGCGTGCCCTGGAGGGGCACTCCTTGGACTCCTTGTGGCATTGAAAGTAGGTTTTCCCCCTTCCCTAGTGACTGGGCTTCCTCCAAGGGGAGGGGCTTTTCTTGGCCAGGGCAGAAGCCAAGAATCGAGCATGTTCTCTGTCTCTGGTTCATTTCCTGTGTTCTTTCACCTCTGCTGCAACCAGGTCTCTGTTACTAAAGACTCCAAAGGCCACCTCCAGTAATTGGGCCTGAGGTGTTTGGGGTTCCATTGCCAATTTCTGCAGTTTCCTTCTAATATCTGGGGCAGACTGACTAATAAAATACATGTTAAGGATTACTGCCCCTTCTATAGAGTCAGGATCTAAATTGGTATACCTTTTAATAGCTTCTACAATTCTATCTAGGAAAAGGGTGCAGTTTTCTTTTATCTGTCTGAGTTATTTCCCTAACTTTCTGATAATTTGCTTTTGAAATTGTTTTTAGGCCTTCCAACAGGCAAAATACCATATGGTTTCTCTTCTCCCTATCCTCCCAGATTTGATAATCCCATTCTGGGTCACTAGTGGGAACAGCAGCTGCTTCTGGGGGGTATTTTCTGGTGTCATTGCTAGCCAAACAATACCAAAATTTTGGGGCTTGTTCCTAGATTCTCCTCTTCTCCTCAGTGGAACAGGTAGAGAAGAGGATATGCAAATCACCCCAAGTAAGTTGGAATTGTAGGGATATGTCCTGAAAGCCTTCAGTAAACTTTGTTGGATTTTCAGAAAACTTGCCCCATTTTTCTTTAATTGGATTAAGATCAAAAACGGAGAATGGGATGTGCACTCTAGTTGTATCACCAGACAAGAGAACCACTTCCCTTAGGGGAAAAAGTCCTGAAAGTGCTGTGGGGACAGGGGCTTGGGAAGGGCGATTGGAAGTCCCACTTCCTGTGAGACAGTGACTGGGGGGTGTTGCTGAACTGGATTAGACTGCAAGACTGGGGGATCTGTCTGGCAAGGGGGAAAATCAGCCAGCACCTGAGAAGGGGAAGGGGTCAGAAGAGGAGATACCTCTATGACTGCCTCGGGGGTAGGGCCTGAGTGGGTGTTGCCTCAGGGGGAGGGTCCACAGAGGGAGGCTCCTTAGCAAGACCAGTGGTTGGGACCTGAGCAGGGGTCCCTGAGGGGAGGAGGGGCCATGTTGGGAGATGCAGGATAAGAGATATGGATGGAGTAGGAGGAAGGAAATGAGGGATGTTGGTCTAGAGGAAAAGGGAAGGGAAACCAAGGGGAAAAGGGTGAGGGAGCTGCCTGGTGACTGAGACGTGAGCAGGAGGTGCTGAAGGGGGAGAGGCTGGTGCTGAAGCCACAGTGAGGGGGTCATTTAATTTGGTCCCCATTGCTCCTTTGTGGACGGGCTCTAGCTTCAAGCATCTCACAATCTTTCCTGAGCCAAGAAAGTTCAATGAAGGCCATCAAGTAAGCAACTTCCATCCGTGTTCCTTCTCTGCAACAGTATAATTCTAACTGCAAGAGAGTATTATCTTTTAAAGTCCCCAAACAGGCCATGATTCATGGTCCTCTAGGTGATACTGAGGCCAAAGAATGTTGCAAAAAAAAACCCCCAAAACACCAACTTTTCTTTTTTAAGTTCTCCAGAGAAACTAAAATTTTCTCAATGTTGTAAAAGACAACCCAAAGGCCAACTTTTGGGAGCTACAGGTGTAGGACCTGGAAGTCCCTTCCTCCATAAAGGAAGGTATGGGAGTAAGCCTCAGAAAACAAACAAAACCAAACCCACAAAAAAAGTACCTGAAGTTTTCTCAGTTCCCTAGCACCAAAAGAATTGAAAGAATCTGGCTTACACTTCCAGATGGGGTGTCTGTCCTTGTCCCAGAAGATGTGTCTAGGTCCATGTTCTCCAACATAACCAAACAGCCTCCTAGATGTCTGACCTAATGGGACCTGAGAAGTCAGGATGCAAAAATCACAAAAAACACAGACACGCACAAAACAAAACACCTCCAAGGTACTTGGAGAACAAGAAGGGAATAGGGATAGAGAGAGGTTTATGTACCTTCTGGTCCCAGCTGGGGAAAAGATTGAGATTAGCAGTGTTTCCTGGTCAGAGAACCATAAAAATGAAGAGGTTAAGGGTGCTCAAGACCCCAAAACACCAACACACTGGGTCCTGCCAAATGAATTTGACTCAAGTCTTCTCTCAGCCAGAAAAAAGTAAAGTTTATTAAAAGTTTGGTTGTATTGGACACAGAGTAAGTCTGTGCTAGAAAATTCTATGGTGCTGTCACACCACATGTTGTGAGATAGGGTCTTATATACAGAAAGTTGTGGGAGGAATCTAGGGGTGGTCTAGAAGAGGAGTTTGGGGAGGGTCTTCAGAAGGAGTTAATGAGGTCAATGAGTGATTAAGGGGGGGAAGTTGCTGGAGGCTACCTGGAGACTACAGACAATGGTGAGCTAGGCCAGTTCATGGGTGGATTGATATTTTGATAGGCTCAGGAGTGGAAAGTAGATGGACAATGGAGGGCTAGGCTAGTAACAGAGGTCTGGGTCCAGCCACAATGTAAGGCTTATGGCCTCATGCAAATGCCTCATCAAATGGGATGATTTAATCAGAGTTCAAGGGGGTTTCCCAGAGCCTATACTTCAAAGATTCAAGGAGAGCTCAAGGGGGTTCCCAGAACCTTCAGTCTGACTTTGTTTACTCAACTTGAAACTGTGGCATATATGTGTGTATATATGCTATAGTATATTTGTATATGCTTTCCTTTTTAAGGGAAACTTGCATTTGCCTTGGGATGATATGATTGTAGTTTATCTCTCTTGCTTGTGAAAAATCTAAACGCAGTGTCTTTTCTTCTCCTACAGCCCAGCTTACCCTAAATCAGCTATAATTTCTATCATTTTTTTCAAAGGGTCAAAAGTTTTTCCCTGATCTCTACTTTCTCCCAGCATTAATCATACCAGACACAGCTTTTATGGGTGCCCTATTCTCTTTTATATAAAAGGCTGAAGATAGGGAGTTCAAGGTAATAGCAATAATGGTAAGCACAAATGAATTGTAAGTAAACAGCTGCCTGTGCTGTTTGAGAGGGGAAGTAGGTTGGTTTCTCCCCTAAGCTCTCCCCTCTCCCAAAGGGAAAAGGAACCAGGAAGATATCATTCACCACCTTTCCTTTCCTTTCCTTTCCTTCCCTTCCCTTCCCTTCCCTTCCCTTCCCTTCCCTTCCCTTCCCTTCCCTTCCCTTCGGTCATTTCTTTTTTTTCTTTTCTTCTTCCCTTCTTTATCTTCCTTTCATTCTTTCTTTTTTCCTGACCTTGACTGGTTTGCCCCCTCTTCAGGTTGCTCCCTACTCCCCAGGGCTCACCCTATTGTTGCTAAATTTACTGTGAACACATGATGGACTTTTGTCTTACTGTAGTTCAGAACTCCCATGCTCAAGCACTCCACCAGCCTCAGTGTTCCCTACTCTCAGGGAATACAGTTGTACCCTACCACTCCTAGCCAATTTTCATTCCAAAGTTTAATATCTCTATCATAATTATCTCCAGGTAGCAACCTGAGAGTCAGACATTACATGAAGGTTTGCTAGTGACTTTCTACCCTGATATGTGGGACAAACAAGGTATTTTTAATACCCTCTCTGCTCATTGGCATGTTTGGGGAGAAGGGAAAAGAGTTCTCTTCCAAGAGGCATATATTCTAGATTTGCAAACTCCCTTGGTAGAACAGCCTGTACTGTGGATTGTAGGCTAAGGAACCTAGCTGTATTCCACACTTCCTCTCTCAGCCTGCCCCATTGCCACTAGAGGTAGCATGGTGTGATAGAGAAAGACATACAGTGCCATTCTAACACTTACAATTGTAGTATTTTAATTAGTTAATTAATTTTTAAATGCTTTATTAACTTCTGATTTACATCATTTGTTTCTGCTAGATTTTGAGTTACAAATTTTCTCCCCGTTTTTCCCCTACCCACTGCCCCAAAATAGCAGTCCCAAAGGATATACCCTCCTCCAATCTGCTCTCTCCCATATTTTCTCCCATACCCCTTTCGACTTAAACATTTTTTTTAAGCAATCGGGGGTAAGTAACTTGCTCAAGGTTACACGGCCAGTTATTTCTGGGTGTGGTGCTGAGTATCTGAGCCCGGGATTTTATCTCCAGGTCATCCCGACACTGGAGCCAGTGCTCTTACTCGCTGAGCCACCTGGCCGCCCCTCAATTGTAGTATTTTAGAGTTGGTTTTTAGAAATCATCTTGTTTAATTCCCTCATTTCACATATTAAAGAAACCAAGGCACACAGAGGTTAAGGGAATTGCCCAAGGTCATAAAGGTGAAAATTTGCAAAACCAGGATTCAAATGCAAATCTGTATTTATTTTCCAGTTCTTTGGACACAATCAGCTATCAGAGTCTTTATCTATAATGAGGTATAAATGATTGTCAAAGTTGAAAGTATTCTCAATCTCAAGGGTATTTCCATTTTAATAGGGTTAAAAACCAGTTCTTCCTAACTTTCCTATTTTACTTGCTGATGCCACCATTCTCTAAGGCATCCAGGGTATAAATAATTATAATAACTCTGTGGTTAGTGTCATAATATTATCCCATTTTAGAGATGTGAAAACTAAGTAAGGAGAGGGGTGTTTAGGAATTCTTTCAGTCATGTCTAAAGTAGTGGTATGGTTGTTCTGGTCAAATTATGCCTGGTATATGAAGGAGCACAGTTCTGGATACCACAATTTAGGAAGAAGAGTTGATGAGGGTGACCAGTGTAAAAGAGGGATTTGAAACCATTTCATAAAAGAATCATCTGAAGAGACTGGATTTTTAGCTTGCTCAGAAGACTAAGATGGAGATAGAATAGATGGCTTTAAGTATTTTGAAGGTTTCATTGTTCTCATTGACCCCAGAGGCCAACAAAGGATAGATATTTCAGAAAGATAATATATTAAGACTGATATAAGGGGAAAAAAATGAGAACATGTAGGTGGCACTAAAGTGCACAGAGTACCAGACCTGGAGTTGGGAAGACTCATCTTCCTCAGTTGAAATATGGCCTCAGAAACTTACTAGCTATGTGACCCTGGGCAAGTCACTTAACCCTGTTTGCCTCAGATTCCTCCTCTGTAAAATGAGCTGGAGAAGGAAATGGCATACCACTCCAGTATCTTTGCCAAGAAAACCCCAAATGGGGTCACAGAGAGTCAGACAGGACTGAAAAACCACAGAACAACAATGATCACAGAAAAATGTTCTAATAATTAGAATTATGAAAAAGTGGAGTTAGACCCTTGGGATGGTAATAGATCTTTCTTGCTAGAAACCTATTGAGCAAATGCTGGGTGACCACTTGTTCAGGAATACAGGTATTCTTGTTCACATGTGGTTTGGATTAGGTGGTTTCTTAGTTGTCTACCAACAGACATCCTGTAATTAGAATGCTGGGTGACCACTAATGGCTCTGTCACTAATTACTCGTTTGATTTAGGGAAAGTCATTTCACTTCTCTGGAGCTCACTTTCTTCATCAATAAAATCAGATATTGAACTAGATTAGGGGTTCTTAACCATTTTGTTATCCATTGACAGCCCCCCCCCCCACCCCAGCAGTTTGGTGAAATCTATGGACCCCTTCTCAGAATAATATTTTTTAAAAGTATTCCTATTATTATTATTTTCAACGTTCACTTTTATAAGATTTGGAATTCCAAATTCTTTTCTCCTCCCTTCCCAGACAGCAAGTATCTGATATAGGTTATACATGTACAATCATGTTAGATACCTTTCCATATTAGTCATGTTATGAAAGAAGAATCAGAACAAAAGATAAAAACCACAAGAAAGAAAAATTATTTTTAAAAAGGTGAAATCAGTATGTTTCAATCTGCATTTAGATTCCATAGTTCTTTCTCTGGATGTGGATAGTATTTTCAATCACGAGTCTTTTGGTATTGTTTTTATCCATAATGTCATTGTATTGCTGAGAAGAGCCAAGTCTATCAAAGTTGATCATTGAACAATGTTGCTGTTACTGTGCACAGTGTTCTACTGGTTCTATTCACATCATTCAGCATCAGTTCATGAAAGTCTTTCCAGATTTTTCAGAATAATATTTTTTAATGCACAAAAGGAAGTTCATAGAATTACAAAAGAAACAAATTGCATTGAAATACAATCAATTTTTTTTTTTGTGAAAGGCAAGTTTATAGACCTTAGATTAAGACCTTTGATTATTAGCCAATCTCTAAGGTCTCTTCCCAACATTCCACGGGGCTAGGATTTAGAGTATGGGGTCAACACACCCGATAATTTTCTAGGAAAATCTTAGGATGATTACTTTTGAAAATGTTCTGGATAGACTTATTCCAGTTTCCCAGCCATAAAAGTCACTTACAGTCACATTTTAGGTAACAACTTAGCAACCATACCCTCCCCAAACAGTTCATGAGGCACTCAATATCCCCCATATTGGGGACTAATATCTTTCCCATCAGTTGACCATGACATTGCCTCCCTTGGCTTTCTCACTAGAAGTTTCTATAATGAAGAATTCCTTTGTGTTAGAAACAATCAGGTGCATTGATGTTGTCTCCTTAAAATTATTTAGATTGAACCAACTTTACCTGTGAAGGAAGGGAATTTTAGGAATCTTATCTAAGCCTTTTTTCCTAAGCACTTTAAGCAAAGACTACCATGTCAGATTATTTCATAGTAACCCTAGAAGGCACAGAAAACCTGGCCTTGAGAAAATAAGACAAGAATGTAGAAGTTGCACTAAATCCAGAGTAAGATAATTTAGAGGTACTGATGAGGTGTTTGGGTATTTGTGCTTGGACCCCAATTCCAAGACCTTATTTCTCCCTAGTTTCAAAACACTGTGGTTTTCTCTACAGCCCAAGGACACTATGACTAGCAATAACTTATGACTGGGCAAACTATCTTTCCCTGTCACAAGAACAAGCTGTCCTCTGAAGAAATTCTCTTGTAAAAACAGGACTGTCTTGTAACCACAGAATTATCTTGTATTGCTTCTTAGAGTTATATTCAATCCAGAGGTCAAGCTATAGACATCAACTCTCAAAGTTACTTTGCTACAGACATAACAGACCAAAAATACACCCCTGAGAAATCCCTGCCCCCAGTTTCCAGTAGTGAATGACTTCTGTAAACAAAGTTGCAAGTTTTCACCTAATTAGCATATCTGCCAGATAATTCACTGCTCTTTCTATATAATCTTTAGCATCATTCCTGTTAGGTTGCAAGTTCCTTAAGAAATACAAGTTCCCTAAGGAGTTCCACCTGCCATATTGGGGTTACAATAAACCTTTGCCACCTTGACTTAAAGAATGCTTGAGTTCATGAATTCATTCCAGACAACCCTGTCTAGTACTCTGGTCCTTGAGGGGTCCCTGAACTCCTTAACCTGAATCATTTCCTTTTTTTTCTAATTAAAAAAATTTTTTTTGGTGCATCATTTTTAATAGTGTACTACAAGACAAATAGTCTACTACAATGGAGGGTCTTCTGCATCCAGAAAGACCTTAGTAGGTCTTGGATGAAGAGCACATAGGGCAGGGTTTCTTAGCTTAGGATCTATGAACTTATTGGTTTAAAAAAGATTTTTGTGTGTGTGTGATAACTGTATTTCTATATCATTGGTTTCTTTTGTAATCCTATGTATTTTATTTATGTATTGAAAAACATTATTCTGAGAAGGGGTCCATAGGCATATGTTGTCAAAGGGGTATATGACACAAAACATTGTTAACCTCTGATTTAGGATGAGCACCTGGGGTAGAGGGGTATCACTTAAAGTGGATGGACACTAAAAACAGAATTTGCCTACTTCATAATTTTGTCTCTGACCAGCCTTTCCTATATAGTCCACATGTAAGAGGAAATGTGATCCTAGCGAGCAAAATTGCTTACACACCTGCATTTTGGGAAAGGCTAAAGATGCCAAAGTGTCATTATTCTTCAATCAGAAGAGTTGGAAATTTTGACCTCCAAACCTATTTGAGAAAGAACTTCCTTGTCCTTTATTAGTAGCAAATTCAGCATTATCTAACTCCTGTCAATGAAGGAGATATTTGCACCTTTAAAGAGTGATTAAGCATGTGCCCTGTTTAGATTTCAGCAAAATTCTAAGGACAGAGAGACTGTGAAATGTAAAAGGGTGGCCATACCTTGGAAGCAATGAAAGGCTTTAATAATCACGAATGTAGGGGCGGCCAGGTAGCACAGGGAGTAAGAGCACTGGCCCCAGAGTCGGGATGACCGGGGATCCAATCTGGGCTCTGATACTTAGCACCACACCCAGAAATAACTGGCCGTGTAACCTTGAGCAAGTTACTTAACCCCAATTGCTTAAAAAAAATAGTCACTCATGAAAAGGTTAGTCTCTCCTCTATTTGCAGGAAACTCCAAAGAGAATTTGAGAAATGTAATAGACTAAGTCATAGTAAGTGAGATAGGGCATCTAGGTTGCCCAGTGGTCCTGAAATCTGGAAGACTCATCTTCTGACCTCAGATATTTACTAGCTGTGTGACCCTGGTGTGATAGTAATGGCAATTAAAGATTCCCCTGTATTGGCTTGGTTTTCAAATTGATTGTGTTAAAACCCAGAGTTTGTTAATCCCACCTGTGGGATGGGCTTGTTGATGTGAGGGGAGAGTCCTGAACTGGGAGGAGCTGGTGATGTAGATTTGGAGAGACACTAGAGAGAGGCGGAAGATCTTTTTGGAAGCAGCACCTCTGGAGAGAGAGAGACTAAGAGAATTGCTGGTGGCCACTTTGAATTGCCCTGGACTTTTGAGACCTGCCCCCTGAGCTGCCAAGGACTGAGGAGACATGGCTGTTTTGCTGGTACTTTGTCTGTCTGTTTTGATGTTATTTTGCCAGATTTGTCCACTGGTGAAAGACTGTCCTTTTGTTGAAGAAGTCCTGGAACCTGGCTTTTGGCTAAGAAGCCCTGAGACTGTCCTGCAGACAGAGAGTGAATACTGTCCACTGGTGAGGGACAATACTGTTGTTGCAGGGGTCTGGAGACTGTCCTGCAGACAGAGTGAATACTGTCCACTGGTGAAGGACAGTGCTGTTGTTGCAGGGGTCTGGGAGCCTTTCTGTTGGTTCAGAAGCCCTGAAGAAGGATTTTCTTGTTGTATGTTTACAGAAATCCTGGGAGAGGGCTTTGCTAATGTGTTCAGGGGTTCTAGGACTGTTCTACAGACAGAGGACAAATTCATGAAGGGACTGGCAATGTATCTTATGGCCTTGCTAAGCCTTGTCTCCCCAGGAACTAAGATTGCTGAGAACTTGCCTCGTGTCAAGATGAAGAAAAGACCTCCATTTGAGTATTAAGTGCTGTGTTTAAACTTGATGTAACTCTGGGGTAGATTCAATTGTGATCCAGGGGTGGGGAACTTTTGACCTTATTGTGCTCTGTGATTGACAAATGAAGGTACTTTACCTATGTTTGGAAACTAATCTCCATTTGAGAAGAGGGGCTTTGTGGTGGACTAAATGAAGGTACAGCCTAGGGGTGGAGTAGTATTTAGAACAGAGACTTTGTAATTGATTGAATGATTGGAAGGTCCTGGGGTGGGGTAGTCCTTGGAGATTATTTAATCACACTTAGTAAATGCTGTATTTTGAATGATGTCATGTTTCTATCTTCTTTGTTCTTGGTTTGTCACTGAATAAAATAGAGAGCACCTATGCTGGTATTTTGAACCTGGGAAGTTGCCTTCTTTTGGCATTACATTACACCCTGGGCAAGTCATTTAACCCTGTTTGCCTCATGCTCCTCATCTATAAAAAGAGTTGGAGAAGGAAAAGTCAAATCACTCTAGTGTCTTTGCCAAGAAAACCCCAGTGGAGTTACAGAGAGTTGGACATGACTGAACAACAACTGTAAGTAAGGATGGAATCCCTAACTGAAGGAACTCAGTCTCTGAACTAGAAAGAATCACTGAATAGGAGAGGCTATATTTTGTATAGTAAGACAGCAAGGTGGCACAGTGGACAGAGTGCTGGCCCTGCAATCAGGAAGATGTGTTTTTAAGTGCAAATCTGACCTCAGACACTTACTAGCTGTGTGACCCTAGGCAAGTCACTTAACTATTTGCCTCAGTTTCCTCATCTGTAAAATGAGCTACATAAGGAAATGGCAAACCACTTCAGCATCTTTGCCAAGAAAACCCCAAATGGGGTCATGAAGAGTTGAAAATGATTGAACAATAAAAACATGTTTCTTCTACCTTCTGCCTGGGAGGTGATGATTGCAGTGCAAAGGCCCTGAAAGAGTCAAAAATAAGAGAGGCTTCTTCCCATTCCAGACTAAGGATTTCTACCTTTTATGAAAGAATACAATAGACCTCCTGCTGAAAAAGGGTGCCATCCTACTTAGGGGCAGAAAGGGCCCAGCAACATCCAGGTGATCCAGAGGCTGTGTTGGGGTTTGGGGGTTTAGGGGGTGCTTGAGACCCCAAAATACCAACATGCTGGGTCCTGCCAAATGAATTTGACTCAAGTCTTCTCTCAGCCAAAGTAAAAAAATTATTAAAGATTCTCAATAATGTAGACTCTTAAGGAGCCCAAGTATTTGTGATGCTTGTATTAGACAAGCAGGGCAGGCAGAACAATCTGACACAGACTGAATCTGAGCCCTCATGGAGGCAAGATTGATCTTATACACAGAAAGATTGTGGGAGGATTCTAGGGGTGGTCTAGAGGAGGAGCTTGGGGAGGATCTAAGAAGGAGTCTAAGGAGGATCTAAGAAGGAACTGAGGTCAGACTCCAGGAACGGGATGAAGGGTGGGAAATAGCTGAAGGCTACAAGGAGATGACAGACAGTGGAGGGCTAGGCTAGGTTAAAGATAAAGGATTTCGGTATAGATATTTTGATAAGATCAAGGGTGGGAAGTAGTTGGAGGGCTAGGCTAGGTTAAGAGTAACAGAGATTTGGTCCTAGCAATAATGAATGGCTTATGGCCTCAGGCAAATGCATCATCAAGTGGAAAGATTCAAGGGGGTTCCCAGAACTTAAACCCCATCAGCTGGTTGTGATGGAGACTTCATCTGGCCATTGATGAGTAAGCCTACCATGTCCAATGGACCTGTACAACCAGCAGAAACACCATTCCCTAAGAACATCCACCCAATCTGAGCAGCACAGTCCTTTGTTTATCACTGAGTCCGGTTCTTGGATATGGAGTTTTTTTCCTTTTCATATTTTATATTCTAATTTTTCTTTTATTAATATTAGATATGCAGTACTGTATTATTTTAATTGCGATTGCTCAATTGTAGCCTGTCTCTTCTTGACTCTTTCTAGTGTATATATATATATATTTATTTTCTTGGGAGCTCTGGAGTTTGGCAGTCACATTAGTAAAAGAGAATGTTAAATTTAGGGTTTCTTTTTCATGGTAATCTTGGAGTTCTATCTATTTGCCCTCCAATTCCAATTAATTTTCTCATTATTACTCAAAATAGATTATCTAGTCTCATTTCATCCTGCTGTTCTGTGGGGCCAATTATTTAAAAAAAAGATTTTATTGATATCTTTTGCTTTTAAATCACTTAGATTTCCCCCTATATTCTTCCTTCTCCTCATTCCCATTAAGCTATCTTTTATTACAAATGATATTTTTAAAAAAACAAATGAAATAGGAAAATAGAGAAAAATGAGCAAAACTGAGGAAAACATTGAAAAATTAAATTGTTATATACAATGTTCCTCACCTTTAGACACCTCACCTCTACAAATGAGCAGAGGAATGGTATCTCATTATCTCTCCTTTGGGAAAAAGCTTGTTCTGTGTAATTTTGCAACATTTACCTTTTATTATTTTGTAGTTTTTGTTTTTCCCATTTACACTGATATAGTCATAATTAATAGTTTCCCCAAGCTCAGTAATTCTTCAATCTTCTCTTTGGACCTTGTTTTAGTTTTAGTTGTTTTTTCATGGTCTTAGAGAGGCTCAAGTATTATGCCAATTTCACTATTTTTGACTTTGAATATCTTCTTTTGAGTCTCTTTACCTAAAGTAGTTTAAAATTTTTAGTAATTTTCACTTCAATCATTTCCTTAGTCTCTCTGATAGGGTACAGTCTCTGGGAATCCCCTTGAATCTTCCTACTTGATGAGGCATTTGCTTGAGGTCATAAGCCTTTCATTATCACTAGGCCCAAATCTCTGTTACTTTTAACCTAAGCTAGCCCTCCATTGTCCAGCTACTTCCCACTCTTGATCCTGTCAAAATATCTATACCCAAATCCGTTACCCTTAAACTAGCCTAGCCCTCCATTGTCTGTCATCTCCAGGTAGTCTTCTGCTATTTCCCACCCTTCATCCCATTCCTGAAGTCTGACCTCAGTTCCTCAAGATCCTCTTTAGACTCTTCCTCAAGACCCTCCCCAAATCCCTTCTCTAGACCACCCCTAGAAACCTCCCACAATCTTTCTGTGTATCAGATCCATTTTTTCCTCCATGAAATGGCTGAGATTCAGTCTGGCTAAGACTCAGTCTGTGTCAGATTATTCTGGCCTGGTTGTCCAATACAAGCATCACAAATACTCCTTAAGAGACTAGCCATGAAGGTGAATCTTTAATAAACTTTGTTTTCCTTTGACTGAGAGAAGGCTTGAGTTAAATTCATTTGGCAGGACCCCACGTATTGGTACTTTGGGGTCTCCAGCCCCCTTAAATCTCCAAACCTCAACATCTCCACTCTATTGTCTTTCCATGGAGCCTTAAGTTCAGAACATTTGTTGTTGTTGTTAATCTTTTTTTTCTAAGAGGATCAGGTGATGTTTTAACTTGCCTGTGAATTGGATTTAAATGAGGCAGGGTTGTAAAAAGTTGTCTGAAGCAATTACCCCGTGGAGGGTTGGAAGGCTCAGAATGAATGTTTTCTGAGGGCTAATTGTACTAGGAATGGTGGTTGAAGGTTCCCCACCATTCCCACTCCCACACCCCCCACTATTATTTCGAAGTTCCTCTTTTTTCTGTAACTTTTCCAGTCATTGACATATGGCAAACAAGAAGATGAAAGCAGCCATACAAAGGCCTTTGTTTCAGTGTAGAACTGAACTGGGTCTCTGCCAGTCCTCAGCATGGAGTCTCAAGTCTTCAGGATGGAGCCTTTAGTCCTTAGAGACCTTAATGTCAGCAGGAACTCCCCAACCTTTAGTTGCAGGAGAGTGGCAAGTGAAACACAGTAGTCAATAGTTCCATCTTATGCTATAGCTTGAATTTTTTTCAAGGGGATTACCTTATGGGGTGTCTTCTCATTATTCTCCCTAGATGTTGATCCTTTGTTTTCATTTGGCACATTTCTTACGATTTTTGAAGCATTGCTAGAGGGAGCTGGGTTTGGTTGTAGTCTTTTATTCCACCATCTACCTTTATTCCCCACTTGACATGAAGAGATTTAAGGTTAGAGGGCAACAAAACACTAGTACTGGACCCTAAGGTCCTTCTTATCTGTTAATGTATAAAGCTTTTTAATGACAAAGGTACTACTTTTATCAAATCACATCTTCTGATGCATTCAATGCTCCATTGAAGATATATTAGTTTAAGACCAGATGAAAATCTTTGCTTATTATCTTCTATTATGATTTTTGAACCAGTTAAATGAAGCTTATTTCTTTGAATTCCTCATGTATTTAAATTCCAAAGGGAAAAAGTGATTGGCAGACTCCATGCTGACTCCTTCTGATGTTACAAAAGGATTTGAGATGTGAGTTTGACAGAATCATTTTGTTGGCCAGATTCCTTTATCTCTTACTCTTCCCTTTCACAAATGGTCAGGGCTATAGAAAGACTATAAATATTAAATGCCAACACTTATCAAAAGAAAATGAGTGATGATAGTCTGGCAATTAGGTTTTCTTAACACCTAAACTTTTAATTTTTTGAAGTAGGGGAAAATGCTTCAATAACATGGCCTCAATTCATTTTGAGGAAGGAAGTGTCAATTGGATTTATGCCAACACAAATCAGTAAAAAGATATTCTCCCAGACCATATGCTGAAGGCTGTGTCCTTTTACTCTCAACTCTCCCAAGTAAATCACATCTGTCACTGCTTAACTGGTCACTGTCAGGAAAGATTTTTGAAGATGAAAAAATGTCATAAAAATGCCAATTATTATTGCTGTCATTATATTTATTAAAGATGAGTGTCTCCTTGTTTATAGAAAATTCAATAGTTTCAAAAGTGACTTAGTTGAAGGGGCACAGTTAGAGGAAGGCAGCAATAAATGGTGAGGTTGGACATGATATCTAAGCTACAATGTCTAAATCCTATGATTCTATAGTATCAGTAAAAGAACCATCAAAGTATTGCTTATTCTCAAATGAGATCAGGAAGGCAAACTCCCTTCCCCTCTCCTATTCTCTTCCCTTCTCCTCCTTCCCTTCCTCTCCCCTTTCTTCCCCTTCCATCCCTGTACCTTTGGTTTCTTCTTGCCCCTCCCCTCCTTCCTCTTCCTTGGTCCACCTAGGGTATCATACTCTTACCTACAGATATTCTGGCCAAATGATTGTAAATTTGATCTCTGAAATCTTTGGTTTATGGGCTAGATTTATTTCTTTAGCACCTTGCCTTAAATCCAAATCACTTTGGCTCTCATTGATTGGCCAACAGTAGGTCCGAGCCCAAGCACCACCTGATCATTGTTTGGGCCCTGGTGGCTCAGAGTGAATGTAACTAGTAACTATTTCTGCTTTGGCCAGAAACTTTGAGGGTCTTCTCCTCCCAGAAGGATTTTCTTGGGGGGGGGGAGCTATGTAAAAGAGGCCATTTTTTGGCCTTGTTTCTTGCCTAGCCTTAATCACTGAATGGGTATTTCCTCACTCAAACTGAGACCTGGGAAAGACCCTAACTTAAAAAGACCAAGGTCACCCACTGTATTCTTGATCTATATCTTGCTACTGGGTCCATATGGCTCCAGAGGAGAAAGTGAGGCTGGTGACTTTGCAGAACCCTTCATAACTGAAATTCAATTCACTTGCAAGCCATGGCATCACCTTTCTGATGTCATGGTCCTCTTTGAGAATGAAGGACAAACAACAAGTCACTGGACACCCTTCCTAGCCCATCCTAATGAAGTAAAGGTGCTTAATGAGTCCCTAACCTCACCCTACCTCCCATAATATCTGCCTCTTAAAGTAGTTGGAGGTCTTGCCCCTTTGAAAAGAGAACTCCTTTATTCCTCTATGAGAAATTCCACCCTTTTCCCCAAGATGTTCCCCCCATCTCATTTCTGGAGCTGTCTTCTACTTCTATAGAAGTAGAAACTCTACAGAAACCCTTGCTATATTTGGGACAGTGTGCCAGAGGTAATGATTATAGTTGTGGAGTGGGGAGGAGTTTTGGAGAGAGAACTATGGTGATAAAATCCTAGCAAGCCTGGTTAAAACTTGAGCTATCCTTTATCATTAAAAACAATGTTATAAATATTAGAATAGCATAGCATAGCTTGGCATGGCATGACATGGAATGGTATATTATAATATGTTAAATATGATATGACACAATATAATGAAAATAGCAACATAATACATATACATAGCAATATAATATTATGTGATATATGATATTATTAATATAATACAATATATATTCCAAATTCCCTACAAGAGACTTAACAAGAAGACTTTTGGAACATTACTTTGTGGTAAGTTTGGAATCGCTTACACTCACCATCTTTCTTTATGTTTCTAACATGGATGAACTGGACTATAAGGGCCATTTCTTGGAGCATGTCAAATAGTCTCTGCTTGCTTCTGATTGCTACAAGGGAACCTGGGAGGGCTGGCTTTCAGTCACATATGACCTATCATTGAGAATCCCATGATTGGCTCCTAAGCTGGAAAAGCTTAGGACATAAGAGACTTAAAAAGAGGAAAGGAAAGTTTCTAATTGGTGTTCCTCTTGGCTGTGGTTCTTGAGTGGCAATAAATGATTCCGGTGAAGGGTAAAGAAAACTTGTTGCAATGATATCATGGTGACCCTACATGAGGCATAGAGTTATTCCAGGGGCCCTTGGTGGCCTTTGTCTTTTTGTGTTTGTTCTCTGCCTTTCTTAGGTGAATAAGTACCCTGAGAAGGATGTGTACTGACAACCTCATAAGCTTGAGAGACCTGAAAATCCTCTCTGAGTTCCCATCAACCTCTTTAGCTGAGTAGCAATGAGAGTGTCTGACAGCAGGGGGAAGTGTCTGCATCAGAGAGAGAAGCCACTTGGAAGAAGATCAAGTTTGGCTGTTTGGACAATGCCCAGGACAGAGGTGAAATGTGAAATGTGAAATTGTTAGCATTGTACAACTGCTCTAAATTATGATGAGCCTTCAAATATTAACTTCCCAACAAAGTGCAAGGATAATATAAAGTTCCTGAATGATGCTCTAAGCAGTCTGTTAATAGGACCTGGAGTTCTTGATACTTTTGGCATGAATTTTTGTGTAGCAATAGATTACATGTCCCTAACTGTTTTTTTATTCTGTCCTAAGTGGTGTTTTTTCATTCTCTTCCTCATTTCTGAGAAATCTCTTAGACTTTTGAGCCATAGCTATTACTATAAACTACAATAGCTATAATTATTACTCTATTTCTTCAGGATTGTGGTAAGGGGGTATAAGCCAATGAGTGTAAGAATGGGGAGCCCCATCACCTAATGAGAGGCCAGTCCTCAGAGATTAATCTGGGGACAGACTTCAGTGGCTGAATTACAGATGAAGTTTAGATGAAAGTTTGCAGGCATCTAGCCCTTCTATGACTTAGGCTAGATTTTTTAAAGCCTTCTTTTCCAACAATTTTTAAGTAGAGAGCTTAAAAGTTTAGAACTACCTTCTTTATTTTTTTTAAAGCAATTGGGGTTAAGTAACTTGCTCAAGGTTACATGGCCAGTTTTTTTGTGTGGGTGTTAAGTATCTGAGGCCGGAACCGATCCTGGGTCCTCCCGACTCTGGGGCCGGTGCTCTTACTCACTGTGCCACCTAGCCCCCCCCCCCCCCCAGAACTACCTTCTTTAAAACAATTTAGAAATAAAGCTAAAGCATAAGTGAGAAAATATGGCACTATACATGTTATTCCCGAGGAAGAAAATTTATGTTGAATAAGTAAACCATTCATACCTTCTTATTTGTGCCTCATATTTTAGGATCTTAAAGTTGGAAGGGATTGTAGATATCATCTACTTTGAGTTTTACCCTATAAAGAATCCCTGCTATAACACATCTGGAAAATGTTTTTCAGGTTTTGCTTGATGAATTTTGTACAGGGAACCACCACCTCTCAAGACAAAACGATTCCACTTTTAATTGTAATAAGAGCTAAATTTATATACAACTTTAATGTTTGCAAAACTTTTACATATATTATGCCATTTTTTCCTCAAAACCTTCTTGTGATATATGCTATTATTATCCCCATCATACAGTTCAGGAAAATGAAGTACAAAGAGGTTAAGGGATGTGCCCAGGGTTATGGAGCTGCCAAGTATCTAAAGCAAGATTTGAACTCCAATCTTCCTGGCTCAAAATCTGGTTATCCATCTATATGCCACAGCTCTACTAATTATGAATTTTTTCTTGATGTTGAGCTTAAATTTGCTTCTTTGTACCTTCCTCCCATTGCTCCTTATTCTTTTTTTTGGGGGGGGGGGGGAATGCAACACCTTTATTGAAAGAAAAGTGCAGTGAAATTATTCTAAAGCTTGAAAGAAACTTGAGGGAATTTAGACACCTCCCCTCAAGCGCAGGACCAAGTGCAGAGTAGATTCTTTCTGTATGTTGTAGTCAGACAGCGTGCGCCCATCTTCCAGCTGCTTTCCTGCAAAGATCAACCTCTGCTGGTCTGGGGGGATGCCTTCTTTGTCCTGGATCTTTGCCTTGACATTCTCAATGGTGTCACTGTGCTCTACTTCAAGGGTGATGGTCTTGCCAGTCAAGGTCTTCATGAAAATCTGCATCCCACCTCTGAGATGAAGGACCAAGTGCAGGGTAGATTCTTTCGGGATGTTGTAGTCAGACAGGGTACGACCATCTTCCAGCTGCTTTCCGGCAAAGATTAACCTCTGCTGGTCTGGGGGGATGCCTTCCTTGTCCTGAATTTTGGCCTTGACATTCTCAATGGTGTCACTGGGCTCCACTTCAAGGGTGATGGTCTTGCCCGTCAAGGTCTTCACAAAGATCTGCATTGTCAAGCGGTGGCGATGGCAACACACACAATGAACAACAGCATCAACTCCTGTCCTAGGCGGATCTCATTGCTCCTTATTCTTACTGCTGGGATTGAATAGAAGACCCGAGTAACTAGTTTAAAAGTTTTCAAGAAGCCCAAAAGGTAAAATTCTATGTAAACAAATGTCACTACAATGAAAATCTGTGTTTAATGAAAATATTTTCAAGCCTTCATATGCCATATGCCACATGCTCAATGCAGTAGTTGATACATAAGAGAGATATAAAGAACATTAGATTTGAGTCAAGGGGATCTGGATTTGAATCTTTAATTGGGACTTAATATTTGAATGACCTTGGGCAAATCCCTTAACTTCTTAATGCCTCCTTTTCTTAATTTGTAAAATAAATGGGTTAGAATAGATCTCTAAGGTACCTTTCAGTTTTCAGTTCTATGATGCTAAGACATGAGAACATAGGAATTGTCATAAAGAGTCAAGGCATTTCCTTAGAGAGTAACACTGTAGGCTATGGTGGGGAGTTGTCCAGCAGCAACTAATTTACAGGAATCTGGAAGATGGAAAATAGATAGGTACATATTCTCTCCAAAGAAACTGACTGGAGTAAACTGTGTGAACTCTTCTGGAAACTCAGACTCCTCTGTTATTCTGGGATTAAACACAGGAGTATATCTCTCCTACCTCCCACAACACATCTCCTGCACACTTCACTTACTCCTTTTGACTGAGATTCTGGTTACCAACCTCTGCCTTTACTTCTGGTCCCACTGCTTAGTCCCTTGTATCTTTGGTAATGATGAAGAGCCTCTCAA
Source organism: Petaurus breviceps papuanus (assembly GCF_028583685.1). Lineage (NCBI taxonomy): Eukaryota > Metazoa > Chordata > Mammalia > Diprotodontia > Petauridae > Petaurus > Petaurus breviceps. The sequence goes on along the minus strand of NW_027187376.1, from coordinate 14,243,098 downwards.
TTGAGTATTTCTGGACCCTCTGAAGTAGGGCCCCAGCTCATGGCAGATCCTGTCTCTATCCTAGCCCAGGAAGAAGGGTATACCAGTCTAGTATCATGCCTCTGTCAGTGGCACTAAGGGACTTGCTTTGAAAGAGCATTAGTGTATCTGTGATAACTTAAAAAGTTAGAGGCATACTCCTTAAACCTGCTAGCTTATATTAATAATTCATTATGGATCTGTGATACATTAGTTTATCTGACTCTAAAATTTTAATCTCCCAGCAATGACTATTTTTTTTCCTGCATCTGAAAATAGTATAATAAAGTAGATTTCTGTGAAGCAGATCATAGTTTTCCACAGGAACAATGAACTCCAAGTGAAAAATGAAGGGAAGAAAAGAATTTTAGTAAATTTCTATTTTAAGCAGTACTAGAAGAGTACCAGTTATACCTTACTATTATTCCTGATAGAGTGTTAAATACCCTTATCACTTCCACAAAATGTTGCTCTAACCAGCATCTAAATTTAGAAGCTTACATTCATTGAATCCATTGCTGCACTGAATTCTTAACTGTAGGTCATTAAGGTACCTGTGATATTAAATTCTCATCATCTGATTTTTTTTTATTTGAGGTTTTGTGTTCAAGTAAAGTCAACAAGCATTTATTAAATGCTTAGTATGTGACAGATCCTCTGTTAAGTGCTCAGAATATAAATTGAAGTGAGAAGACAGTCCCTGCCCTTAAGGAGCTTACATTCTAATGGAGAAAGAAGATACAAAAAAACAAATCTGAAAAGGAGAGGGGGGAGGGGAGAGGGAAAAACATCTCTCTGTGTGCATGGTGAAGAGTTCATGGACTCAGGAAAAGGGCCTGCAGAGGAAATAAGGGGGGAAAAAGGGCTGGTCCTGAGCCTTTCCTTAAAATAGAAGTTGTAGGACAAACTGACCCATTAGAGAAAGAGGCTACTGGGGTGGAAGGTTCTTCCAGGGTGAGATAGTTGCTGAAACATGTTCCTGACCAAGGACTTGATGATGAAAAGTAACATGTTATAAAATGACAGATGCAACTATAAACTCTATAATTTAAAAGAGTAAAATAGTTCTTTGTAATATACACTATTTGAAGTCCTCTAAAATAGACATAAATGGCCATTGAAAATAGAATGAGTGAAAACTTATTTATTACAAAATTAAGCCTTTCTAAGCGAGGCTAATGGGTTTTTTTTTTTTAAGCAATTGGGGTTAAGTAACTTGCTCAAAGTTACACGGCCAGTTATTTCTGGGTGTGGTGCTGAGTATCTGAGCCCAGATTTGATCCCCAGGTCATCCCGACACTTACTCGCTGTGCTACCTGGCCACCCCTCTAATGGGTATTTGTTAATTAGATCAATAATGTGATACTGTCCTCCACTCCTCACTCCCTCATACCCTTCTCTCACATTAATCTGCTGACAAAGCCTGTCAATTTTACCTTTATAACATCTTTCATATATATCCTCTTTTCTCCTCAGATGCTGCTACCATCCCAGTGTCTTCATCACATCACACCTGGACCATTGCAATAGCCTACTGGTCGATCTTCTTGACAAAGTTTCTCCACGCTGCGCTTCATCCTTCACTCAGGTAGCAAAATGATCTTCTTAAAATAGGTCTGACCATGTCACCTCCCTCATATTCAATAAACTCCAATTATTCCCTATCACCTGTAGATTAAAATATAAAATTCTCTTTTTAACATTCAAAGCCCTTCAAAAACTCCCCCACTCCCAACTCTGCCATGTTTCCAATATTCTTATACCTAAATTGCCCCTATGTTCTCTGCAGTCCAGTGACACTAGCCTCTTTGGTGGTCCTTGAATAAGATGCTCTATCTCCTGACTCTGGAACTTTTCTGTGGTTGTCTCCTATGTCTGGAATTTTCTTCCCCTTCATCTCTACCTCCTGGCTTCCCTAACTTCCTTCAAGTCCCAGTTAAAACTTCACCTTCTACAGGAAGTCCTTTTTGTTCCCCCTTAATGCTAGGGACTTCCGTCTGCTGATTATCTCCAATGTATTCCTTATATATCTTGTTTATACATCATTGTTTGCATGTCTTCCCCATTAGACTGAATTCTTTGAGAACAGGAATTGTGTTTTACCCTCTTTATACCCCCAGCACTTAGCACAATGCCTGGAACATAGTAGGTACTTAATAAATGCTGATCAACTGACTATGGATTTTCTAACACGACATGGAAAAAACCAAGTTCTTTAGCAAGGAGGAGTTTTGCACTTCTCTAGGCAGAATGGTCCTTAAATTCCTTAAAAGACAAATATTTAGGCTATAACTAGAACTTGTCTTGGAAATATACAAATATTTGCACTTTTTAGAATGATTAGATTCAGAAATCATGCAAGCCAAAGGTTAAGAACATAATTCACATCAGTTCTGTGTATGGATCAGGAATGGCCAACAACATCTTATTAGTAATTTTAAATTAAACAAAGAAGTGGAAAAGTTTAATGACAAAATATCACCAAGGTTTCAAAACATTGGAAGGACAAACAACAACCTTTGTGAGTAGTAGTAGGAGCTGCCCCACTGGGGACCCAACTGGAATTGGCCATTTGGACAACATAGCTCTTTCCTTCCTTCTCTCTTTCTTTCTTTCCTTCCTTCCTCCTTTCCCTTTTCTTCATTCCCTTCTCCTCTCTTCCTTTCCCTTCCATCTGTCCACACAGGGTATCATACCCTTGCCTGTAGCTGCTCTGCCCAAAGGAATGTAAATTTTGATCAATGAAATCTCACAGCATATCTTGGAGTTTAGGGATTAGATTTGTTCTTAAGGACCATGCTTTAAACCCCCAAATCACTCTTAAAATATGTATGAGAAGATTAAATGCATATCATTTGATAGCAAAAATGATCAGGATAGTTCCTTTGAAGATGAGTTAGACATACAAAGGTATTTTCTAAACTGATGAACTGAATTATTCACAAAAATCCTAGAGGATATGATGTCTTCTATCCAGGCAGTTTTTTTTTCTTTAAATCTCCTCATGGTCTAAATTATAAAGCCCATTCATCTCTATTACAACTTTTGGTTGCAGGAAGGGCACAGGTTTGTGTAAAAATAGCATCATATCTACCTATGACAGGGAGAGACAGGGAAAGATCATGAAGGAGCTACTAGACTTTGATGAATTCTCTACTTTTTCTTGCCAGGGTTAGACTATTTTCCTAGAATAGATTGGGAATATCTCATGAGGTTATGCTACAGGGCAAAGCTTCATTCAGAACAGGGCTTTGAACACAATCATGGTTAGAACATTGGTTCTGGCATCAGAGGAACTAGGTTTAAATTTCACTCTGTTAGGCAGTTAGATGGTGTAGTGGTTAAAGAACTGGCCCTGTGTAATGAGAATGTAAATTTTAAAGATCTTCCCTGCCCCTAGGCTAAAGTGCACCTGAAGCCTGGGGAGGGAGGCTTGTTTTTCAGTAGA
>NW_027187376.1:14192048-14239622 GCF_028583685.1 Petaurus breviceps papuanus | reverse complement strand
TAAGCTTGTTAACCCATTTTGAGTTGCTTTCCTTTAACAAAGCAGATCCAAGAACCTGTATGGGCAGCAAACCCTGAGGACGCGCTTGGGGTGCTTGCTGCTACACCCTGGAATCAGGAAGACTTGAGTTCAAATCCAGCCTCAGATAATGAGTAGCTGTATGACTCTGGGCAAGTCACTTAATCTCTGTTTGCTTCAGTTTTCTCATCAGTAAAACAGGCATAATAATAGCACTGACCTCCCAGTGTTGTAGTCAGGATCACATGAGACACTAATTGTAAAGCACTTAGAACAATACTTGGCATGTAATAAGCACTACATAAATGTTAGTTGCTACTATTGGTTGTGAGACCTAGGAAGGGTCATTTAACTTCTCTTGACCTTACCTATTATTTTCCGATGGTCTCTAAGGTCCCTTCCAGCTCTGAATGTTATAGTTCCTAGATAACAAATTTTTTGGAGGACAAAGAACGATACCAAGCTAATCTGTAGACTGAAAGGAATTTTTGCAAGCCTTAAGATTTTTTTCTCCAAAGATAATTTATGAGTCTGTCAGATAGCTTGGGAGAATTCCTATTAACCGGATCACCTACAAGCCTCATTTCAAGCTAATTTTATTCATTTCTGCTCAAAGTTAAATAGTGAATGATAATAGACTTCAGTGGGTGAGAGAATCTTGTATAAAGCTGTTATATGAACTCTCTTATTAGACAATCTCTTTACCTTTTAAGCAAAATTTGACTGCTATCAAAATAAATTTTTTCCTCCTAAATGTACTCTTGCAATTAGGATGCTATAATTATGCCGCCTATAATATGGTGAATCAAATGGAATAATGTTTTCCTCTGATGAAACTCCTATTAATGTGTTCCTACACAGTAGGTGCTTAATAATTACTTTTTGTCAGGTGCTTATTCCTATTGTGCATCATTTTACTATACTTTTAGGACACTTAAGTTCAGCCCTGTGTACATCATCACCACATTCTGGTTTGTCCCTTTTTGATCAATGCTACTCTGTGTCTCCAGCATTGCATATTCATCATTCTGTGGGAGAATTAAGATTAAGGTTTATATATTGGCAAAGTTAAACTAGATTTCAAACTATTGGTAACCTACGTTATTCTAAATCAATGATTCCTGATCCTTGGAATGTGATATTGTATGGCATTTTCAGACATCAAAAAGAATGTTGCAAAATTCTCAAGAAGAATTAAATTTTGAGTACATTTTGATTTCTTGTGAGAATGGTGATACACCTGTACCCTAGTTGAAGGGAGAAGGTCCAGATTTCTCATGAATTGAATGAATGAATCAAGCTATGTGTGCTATGTAAACAATTCCTTGACACCTCTGCAGTCAATCAAAGGCACAGACTAGGTGAGAAAGGTCCTTAAGAGTAGCTTGGAAGAAGAGAAATGCTTCTTGCCTTTAACATGGGATGACATGACACAGCAAGTGTATTGGGGTGGGTTAAAGAGACTCAGTCATACCTTGTGAGGATCTGAATAAAATAACAAGGCAGCTCAGAGTCCCAAATTCTAATGAAGGCCACTAGTCTGGTGGTAGATGAAATTTAGCTAAATCCCTGAAAGAGAATCAACTTGGGAGAGAGGAATAGAATATTTCTGCCCCCTTTTCTGACTTTTCTCTTTTTCCCAAAGGAAGATCTTTCAAACTTTGAAAAGAAGTTAGAAGACTTGGAATTCACATTGTGAAAGGTCCCTAGAATAGCAATGACTGACAGTGGTGTCTTCAACAGAAGTTGAGGACAAGCTAGACATAAAGAAGAAAGGCAGTTGGAGGGAAAACTTAAAGAGACTGTGGGAGGGAAGAAGGACTTCCATCCAACAAAGATTTGTGAGTTACCCCTTTGTCCCATGTGCTCTCAAAGCTTGAGCCCACTTTCCTCTGGAATCTGGTATGTACTCATAGGAGAGTGTGCTCCAGGGATTGTGTGTGTGTGAATGATTTTGTGTGAACTGTTCTTAATAACCTTAGTAAATATTACTTTGTAAAGGCTAATTGATGTTAATTGGCTAATTGATATTAGAGAGATGTCAACTGATATGGGGGTGGGGTGGGGAGAGAGAAATACCCAATGAGAGCTCATGATCCCTCATTCAAAAACCCCCTAAACTCTCTGAGTTACCCCTAGACTCCTGAGGGGAGAAGTAATAGCTACCCTCTGGGAATAGGACAACCAATGTGAGTGAGACTTGGGAGAATGAACCCAGAGCATGTAGTATATATAACTATACAACTCTGTCTGTCTGTCTTTCTCCCCTTCCTTCTCTCCCTCCTATCCACAGTTAAGATTTTTGGATCACCTTGAATGTGTGTGTGTGCACACATACCCAAACACACTCTCACACACATGTTCTTTGTCTATGGAGAAGTGGAGTCTAGTTCCAATTACAAAGAGGTTAGAAATGGTTTTTATCCAAATTAGCACCTTTGTTACTAAAACTTTCCCTTTCATTTTCTTCATTGAAGCTCTCTAAAATGACTTAACCATCATATATTTTAAATTTACACTTAACACTTAGTTTTAGGTTTCTTCAAAGTTATTTTTCCCCCTCACATAACTACATAATCTGACACATCTCTTTTTTTTTCTGTATAAACAAATCTATTAGGCAGGTAGAAAAGCTGCCATAAAATGGAGGTAAGAAGAGAATCTCTCTCTTCTCCCTCTCCTACCTCTGTACTTTTATTTTATGAATTTCAAAAGGTCAGAGTACTTGAACTTTGGATGCAAATGATTCAATTCACTAGTATGAAAATGCCTTTATGCCTAAAACAACATCTTCAAAGGTATACCCTGATCATTTTTGTTGTGAAATGATGTGGATTTAATTTCTTCAAGCATATTTTGAGAACCAACAGTTAAGTAGTCAATGAATGTAAAGTCCCAAATTTAGGTTTCAAAGCTGAATTTGATAGCATTTGTCAGGGTGTATAATGCTCTATCAACTGTATTAGTAAAGTGTAACTGGCACTCTTTTAGTGTGACTTAAAATAGCAATTAACTAAAATTATTTTCCTCCTTTCCCTTTCCACTTAGGGTCAGACATCTATCTTTATATATCTATATCTATGTTTTAAATCAAGCTTACAAACATTGTTGTGCAATTGGCAAGGTCCTGGCCCCCAAACAAAATGCTTGCAGCATTTCATTTCCAATGATCCTCCCAATGTTTTGAAACCTTGGTGACACTTTGTTATAAATTCAACATCAAACTTTTTTTTGTTTACTTTAAGAATACCAACAGGATATTGTTGGCCATCACTGATCCACACACAGAACTGATGTGATTTATGTTCCTAACCTTTGACTTGTATGATTTCTGAATCTAATCATTCTAAGAAGTACAAACATTTGTGTATTTCCAAAGAGAAGCTCTAATTATGGCCTAAATATTTGCCTCTTAAGGAATTTAAGAGCCATTCTTCCAAGAGAGGTCCAAGACCCTTTTTTCCTACAAGTCAGTTTTGTCCCATGTCATGAATTAGCAAATCCATAGAGTTGAGTTTGGTCATTCTAGATTTAATTAAAAAAAAATCAAAACACCTTTTGCTAATATTTGAGGAAGTGACTACCTTGGTTTATGGCTTATATAAAACAAATAAATTTGAAAGATATTGAATGGACCTTACTATATGCATTCTTCAGTTGCTATGCTATTCAAATATTCAATTTGGCCCATGGGGAAATCCTACACAAGCATTGCCCCTGGTGTTTCTCTTCCCCTTAATGCTATTACAATTGATAGACTTAATAGACTGAGGCTTACCACCAGGAGTTCCCTCAGCTGAATGACCTTTTGAATGAAGCAGGATATTCTCCAATCACAGCACGAAATGGATAAATACATAGGTAAAGTACAATATTTGAAAGGACCAAATGGGGACTTTCACAATTTCCAGGAGGATTGTAAAAACTCAGCTCTACAAGAGATCTGTGAAGTCATTCAACCAATAGTCATGGGCTTGTTTGATGACTTACCTCAAGGCCCAACCAATCAGAACTTGAGTGTTACTTATACATGGACTAGCTGAATGGGAATTATAGTTGAAGATCATATGAGAGAGACTACTTATCAGCAGCAATGCCCCATCAATGGTATACTTGTATTTACAGATTTCCAAAATTACATGACGATATCAACATTCTGAGTGAGGTGTGTGTGTATATGTGTGTGTGTGAAAGAGAGAGAGAGAAAGAGTGTCTGTACACAGAGATATCTTTTTGAATCTTCAACAAATACTTTTCTAAATTAAAGGCAAGTTCAATGGTTACTGTTAGTATGACAAACCTAAGTAACAGCTAATGAATTAAGACACTTGGGAACAGCTACACTGCAGCCTAACCTTCAGACTAGCCTTGGGTGTACTTATCCAATTTAGATTTGTAGATATACCTTTTTCCATACATCTTGTATATTGCATATGACAGCAGCTGCTGTTCTGCTGAGCATGTTAAGGTGTTCCAAGTCTGTACTCTCTGGCTGAATTCCATAACTTAGGATGAAGTTTCAATGACACAGCTAGATCACAGATAGAGACAGACTCAATGAAATGCTGTCAGTTTATGTTACTCTAGTGTCTGGCCTGTTATGGCCATATCATCTCTCAGGTATTTATCTATTCAAACTAGAAAATATTCCTTGGAAAAACAAAATGAGAACAAGTAGGATTTGAACGAGGGAAAGCTTGTCATTTTCTCAGCATTTGTATTTCTCTTAGGGGTGCAACATATTTTCTATTGGGAGAACTGGGAAATTAGGGAAAGAAGGGATAGTTTCTTTTTTTTCCTATGAATCAACCTACAGCTGGATAGAACTAAATGCATATTAGGTGCTTCTTAAGTATTTGTGGAGTGAATAATTGCTGGCACCAGTCTGACTACAGTCAAAGGCAAATTAATTCTAGAATTTTAGATTGTACGCACTTGGCACTGTGGCTTGTGCTACCTTTTCTTCTGGTCATCTTAGCTTACAGGGAGAGGATGATGATGACCATGATGAAAAATGCTAAGCTAAACCGAGGTGGTGAGCCTTCTGTCTCAAGGCCACATGTAGCCCTCTAGGTTCTTAAGTGTGACCCTTTGACTGAATTCAGTCCTTTGGGGTTTGTTCCATGAAGTTTGGATTCAGTCAAAGGGCTGCACTTGAGGACTTAGAGAGCCATATGTGACTTCAAGGTCTCAGGCTCCCCACCCATGATTTCAAAAACCATACCAGGTATGGCTCAAAAGATACCAGTGAATAATATGCATTGTTGTCATGATTTTACTTTGATGTCAGCAACTGAGGAATGTTTCATCACCATTTGTTCCATTTTTTCTATTGGTGACACCCATCAAAAGAACAGAAAGAGAAACATGTAAACAGACAGATAAAGCTATTGGAACTATTTTATCTCATTTAGCTGTCTCTTCTTAACCCTCAACTGTCATCTCTGGACCTTACTTGTGCTTTTACTTTACCTCATTTTTTGTTTGTTTGTTTTGCTTTTTGGAGGGGGGAAGGCAGGGCAATTGGGTTTAAGTGACTTGTCCAAGGTCACACAGCTAGTAAGTATGTCAAGTGCCTGAGGCCAGATTTGAACTCAGGTCCTCCTGACTCCAGGGCTGGTACTCTATTCACTGACCCACTTAGCTGCCCCCTTTGCCTCATTTTCCCTCTCTTAGACTTGTCTGCAGTAGTGTGTGGTGGATAGGATACTAGACTTAGAGTCAGGAAGTCCTTAGTTCAAATCCTGCCTTAGACACACATACTTATTAACCCTGTGACCCTGGGCAAATCAATTCCTTCATCTACAAAATGAAGGGAGTCGACCTGAACATCTCTAAGGTATCCTCCAACTTTAAATCATCCTACATATTGGTAAAATCTCTTTATTTTCTAATTGCTCTTTGGTCTTCTTGCTGACTCTTCTTTTTCCTGCTTTTCTACTATTTCCCAAGCTCCAGGCTTTCTTTTGGGTGTCATATTCTTTATATCTACTCTCTCAAAAAACTCTAACTGGTCTGGAGTTTCTCTTATCATGTGTATATAAGATGACTTTCAAATTCTTTCTTCACCTAAATTTGCTCTATTTCCTGTTCCTTTAAATCGTTTTTTCCCCTCCCATTCTTCTTACCTGAAATTGAAGATGGCAAGGACAAGACTCCTCTTCTATCAGGCCTTTTTATTAGCCAATTGATTCTTCCAGTCAGCAAAGTAAATATCTTCCTCCACAACACTGTATTCTTTCTATTGTCTCCAGTCAAAATGGTTTTGGCATTGTTTTCCTCAAGCATGGGCTCACTAAGCCTAGTTACTCTCTGTTTGGGGCATTTTGACCAAACGTAACCATTCAAAAATTCCCAGTTATCCTCAGGACCAAACTTCTGACCATGATCATCATAGCTCTCCATCAGTTAACTTCCACTTCACCTATCTGCTTTTACCACTACAATACATTAGAGTCCATGCATGTATTATTCTAGCCAACGTTTCCTTCTTATTGAGTCTCATCCTTCTATTTCTCTCTCCTAGCTCAGTCTTTGTTTAGCTTGTGTCAAAGCAGTAAGGAGCAGTGTATGGAAACAAAACCCCAACAGCATGGGAATTGATGCTAGAAGATGTGGGTTTAGGGCTCCAGCTTTGCCATTGAGTGACTCTGGGTAAGTTATTCCATAGGAAGTACTTCCCTTAAATACACTTCTTTGAATATTGTAGTTATCTGCAAATAGTTATGTTATTTTGATTAGAATTAATAATAATAGCAATCACTCATATATCACTTGAAATTTTGCAAAATGCTTTACAAATATTATCTCATTTGATCCTCACAGTAACCCTGGGAGGTAGGTATTATTATTTTATAAAAGATGAAAAAAAAATGCAAACCTGAGACAGAGTGACTTGACCAGAGTTATACAGCTAAGTAAGTGTTGAAGGCATGATGTGACTCAGGTCTTCCTGATTCCAAGTCCAGTGCTCTCTGGAGGTAGTGGTACTACCTAGCTGCCTTCCTCAGTCAGATTATATATTCCCTAAGGTCAGAAGCTGACTAATCTTCACTATCCAAATCTCTCCCTTCCTCCAACCTATAATAGTCGTTTCTATCCTTTAAGTACTCAATCAATCAATCAATACTTGGTGGCTGATAGGTTTATTTCTTTGACCCTTCCTGAGGTAGGTCTAGGGGCAGCTAGGTGACCCAGTGGTCAGTGCTAGACCTGGAGTCAGGAAGATTCATCTTCCTGAGCTGAAATATGGCCTCAGATTTTACTAGCTGTGTGTCATTGGGCAAGTCATTTAATCTTGTTTACTTCAGTTTCCTCATCTGTAAAATGAACTAGAGAAGGAAATGACAAACCACTCCAATATATTTGCCAAGAAAACCCCAAATGGGGTCAGGAAGAGTTGGACATGACTGAGAAACAGCTGAACAGCAACAAAGTATTTGATAAATGCCAACACCCCTAGGTACTGGGATAAGAACTCACTATTTGACAAAACCTTCTGAAAAAATTGGATAGCAATATGAAAGAAATCAGATTCAAAGCAATACCTCAGGCCTTATACAAAGATAGCTCCAAATGGATATGTGACCTAGATATAAAATGTCATGTGATAAACACATTTTGAGAAACATGGAAAAAATTACCTATCAGATCCACAGAGATGAGAGAAGTTCATGACCAAACAAGGGAGATACAATATACAATACAATACAATACAACACCACAGAAGATACAGTGGATAATAATGGTTACATAAAATTAAAAAGTTTTTCACAAACAAATCCAATAAAGCTAAGATTAAAAGGAAAACAATGAACATGGAAAAAAATCTTTGCATTGAGTTTCTCTAGTAAAGGTTTCATTTCCAAGATATATAAGGAAATGATTTAAATTTATAAGAATAAGAGCTATTCCTCAATTGATAAATGCTCTAAGGATATGAATAGACATATCTCAAAAGAAGATATTCAGGCTATTGATAGCCACAAAAAAGTACTTCATGTCACTATTAATTAAAGTTGCAAATTAAAACAACTTTGATATTCTACCTCACACCCATCAGATTGTCAAAGACAACAAAAAAGGAAAATGAGAAAATGTTGGAAGGGCTGTGGGAAAACAGCTATATTGATATACTATTGGTAGATCTGCAAATGGGTACAATCATTCTGGATGGCAATTTGGAATTATAAACAAAGTTACTAAACAATATGTACCCTTTGATCTAGCTATATTACTTCTAGATATATACCCAAAAGAGATAAAAGGAAAATGTACTATATGTGGAAAAAATATCTATCAGTAGCCATCATTTTGTGGCAGCAAAAACTGAAGACTAAGGAAATATCCATCACCTGAGGAATAGTTTCACAAATTGTGGTATATGAATGTGATGGAATTCTGTTATATTGAAAGAAGTTAATACATAGAGTATTTTTAAAAGATGTAGAAAGATTCATATGAATCAATGAAGAGTGAAATGAGGTAGAACTAAGACAAATTATACCATAACATTGAAATTACAAAAATGAACTTTTTTTTATAAACCTAAGAATGAAATAGCAGACCCAGAGTAATTTATGCAATAACAATACTGTAAAATCCAACAACTTTGAAGGCTGTATGGGCTATGATCAACATAATGACCATTCATGATTTCAGAGGACTGAAAATGCAATGTGCTGTCTGTGACATAGTTGATGGATTTAACGTATAGAATGATGCATATATACATATATGGATATGTGTGTGCATATATATGTGTGTGTGTATGTGTATATATACACATATACACACATATTCCCTATTGAGGGAATATGTTTTGCTTGCCTATGGATATTTGTTACAAGAAATTTATTTTTCGTTTTTTTTTTCAGTTGAGTGGGACAGGAGGGAAAAAAATGGTTTGTTAATTAAAAAAAAGTTAAAGTGACAGCTACAAATGTGTAATGTTGCCTGTACTTTCAGAGGAAGTTACTGTATTATTAATTGTACTTAATTGTTTTTACTTTGTTTCAAGATACCTCTCAGGGAGTGGGATGGGGGACAATCTATAAAAGTCTGTAGTGTTAAACACACCAATAAATTATCTACCTACCTACCTACCTACCTACCTACCTACCTACCTACCTACCTACCTACCTATCTATCTATCTATCTATCTATCTATCTATCTATCTATCTATCTATCTATCTATCTATCTATCTATCCATCATCTATGTATGTATGTATCTATCTGTATATTACAATTGCGAGTTGTAAAGTACCCTTAACATGATGTAATTCAATCCCCTCATTTTACAGAGACGGAAACTGAGACCCACTTAGATTAAATGACTTGATCAAGGTGACATAAGAATTACATAACCAAGCATGGATTTTAAACTGTTTCCCGATTCTAAATCCAATGCTCTTTGCACTGCATCGTAAAATACCATGTGAAGTCATGTTGGTAAGATCATTATTGCTATTGGTGGTGGTGGTAACAGCCAATCAGGAAAGGGTTCAAGGAAGAAATGAAATTTGCTTCAGGCTTTCAAAGACTGTAGGAATTCGCTAAGTAAAAAAGGGAGAGAGGAGGGAAGAGAAGACATTCTAGGTGTAGGAAGCAGTATTCGCAAGGGCCTGTGTATTTGGTGCTTTTCAGAAGAACAGATAAAACAAGATACGAACTTTCTAGGGGAGTTAAGATACAGACGTTTTCTCTTTTGCTCTGTGCCAGCTCATACAACCCTTAATTTCCTTCAACTTCCTAGTAGGTGCTTAATAAATCCTCTTTGGTTGATTGAAGCTAAGACTTCGATACCATCTCCTATCTGAAGCTTTTCCTGATCCCTTAGTGATTTCTTTCTCCAAATTAGTTTATTTCCTTGTCTGTTTACTCGTTGCATTTTCCTAGTACAATGCAAGTTCTGTGACCGCAAGGACTGCTTCCCATTTTTGTCTTTGAACGCCCAGCACCTACCACCTAAGGTGCTTAATCATTGCTTGTTGCGGTTGATGGCCAAGTTTCCTGGTCTGCAAAGCAGAGCCAGTAACGTTTTCTCCCACTCTGAGGGATGTGGCGGGAATGAGATAAATAATATCTGCGCAACGCCCTGAAATTTGAAGAAGGAAAATGCCATTAGCCCTATTTTGAAGTGGCCAGATGTTGTTAACCGTCCAAACCGGGAGCCTAGCATTATTCTACACTTCCTATTACCCCAAGAATATCCTTCCTTTCTCCTTTAGCCCCATAAACTCGGTCTCGGATTTTCAAGCGTGGGCACCTCAGAACAGATGCTCCCCTGGGTGTTGTCGAGAAGCAGCTGCAGTCCACAATCAGGAAAAGGAACCGCTTCTGAACGTACCTCCGAGCAGCACGATTTCCTAAAGTAGCTGTCACACTCTCCTATTTTTAATCTTTGGAGTTCTCCCCAGGACACACTTGGATTTTTTTTTTCTCTTTAGAAATCGCTCCTCCCTAGAGGTGGCCTTCAATCAGTTTCTAAACTTTTGAGCCTTGTCGCTGCCTTCGAAAGGGCCAGAGAGGTCCCGAGCGCAGCCTGCGCCCATGGTACGGGTGAGGGATTCCAGGGGGAAGACTCGGGCACGCCAGGCCAGGACGGACTTCCCTTGCTTCGCTTCTCAACTCCCGGGATTCCTGCGCATTAGGACAGAACTGCCAGAGCTGGCGACTTGGCATCATTCACTCGCTCCTGCCTGCAATGGGCAAACGTGATTTCCCCACATTTTCTCCACCCCCTTATCCGCGGTCCCCAGCACGCCCGCCACCGTAGGGCAGCTGAAGAGAAGCACTATTTTTACATTTCCAGCTGCAAGGAAAGAGGGCACGAGGAGGGGAGATTGGGGAAAGGAAACGGAGGTAGTCAGAAGCAAAATTCTCAGTACTGTCTCCCAAGGTGGTGGTGGTAATCAAGGGGGGTGGGTGGGTGGAGGTTACTCCCATGTTTTGTGGAAATGGTTGATTTTCAAAAGATCATCCTTTACCCTAGTGTGTTAGCACTTTCTTGTGTTTTTCTACTGGTTCTTTTTTTCTCCCCCACCTTTCTTTTGCTCCGTAAAACGTCCATGGTCTCCCGCCCATTGTGTGTGTGTGTGGGTTTGCCACCATCTACTTCTGAGACTAGGATAGGGATGCTGCATCACTCTGCTGTGTTTCTACCCCACCTCCCCGCCCCCCCCATGAGGAGGCATGCGCAGTGCGACCTATGCCAGGCAACAGCAGCATCAGCACCGGAGTGAGGGGGCCCCCAGCCAGTGCGCTCTGACGGCACGGGATCTCACTCTGCCGCGCTAGGCAGAGGACCGGGGAGGCGCGCGCGCGCTCCCAGCGGCTCCCCCTCCCCCGTGCGCGCCCCTACCTGGGAGGGCCCTCTGGCGCGCGCGCGCCCTCAGCACCAGCCGCAGCGGCGGCGGCGGCGGCGGCGGCAGCAGCATCAGCATCAAAAGCAGCCAGAGCAGTGGAGGCAGTGGCTGCAGACCCCATCACTGGTCCAAGCAGCAGCATGCGCGGTGCGGCGCGGAGAAGCTACTGCTGAAGCTCTGGCAGGTGCGCGCAGAGGCGGTAGCTCTTCTAGCCCTTCTCAGGAGAATCAGCCCCTCGAGAGAGGAGCAGGAGAGAAGAGGGGAGGGGGCGCCGCCCAGCTGGAGTAGACCAAGTGCGGAGCTCGCCTGGTGCCCCTTCTCAACCCCAGCGGCCACAGCAACGGCGACTTGCCCCCGGGGGGCACCATGTGGGAAGAGCCCGTGTGATCTGCCCGCAGCCTCCCCGCCCTGTGGGTGCAGAGGCGCCCCGCAGCCCGAGCCCCGGAGCTCCCGGCTGACAGCAGAGCGGCGCCCTGGAGCTATGAGCCATGAAGCCGTCTGGCATCAGCGCCCTGCGGCAGCCCTCCCCAGGCTGCAGCCTGCTCGCCTCCTCCTCCTCTTCCTCCTTCGGCACCACCACGACTTCTTTTCCTTCTTGCTGGCAGCCGCCTCCCTTGTTGCTGCACACCCTCTGCCGCCTCCGCCTTCTCCTCCTCCTGCAGCTGCTCTCCGGTTCCTTCTGGTCCCAGCCCTGGGGGGCTGCTGCAGCCAGCGGTGGGTATGGCACTGAGTGCCCTTCGCGTTGCCATCTCAGAGTAGCCCTGCAGAGAAAACCGAAGGGCATGCGGATAGGTGCATTCAGGACACTTAGCGCAGCATCCATCCCTTCTCTGTTCTCTTCCCAATCCTCTCATTTTCAAAATTCACCCAATCCCTTTTACTTTTTAAAACCTATTTCAGTTCTCTTCATTTCAAACCTTTCTCGTTACTCTTGGTGCCTTTGAAAGAGACTTCAGTGTCTCAGTTCCCTTCAGAAAAATATTTGCAATTTAGAGAGGAAACTGGTGGATTAAAAAAAAGAGAGAGAATTTAGTGAAAGAGTAAGCCACTTCTTGCCTTTTGGAACATAAATGTGCATGCATGGAAAATAATAATGCTACCCCAGTTCCCATCAGATTTTATTTATAGTGCTCTTGGAGTTTGGGTGGATACTTTGGGACTATGGCTAATTGTCCTTGTTTTATTTTCTAAAAATATTATTATGAATAATAAGTAATGTAACTTTGTTCAACAAAATGTTAGCTGAAAAATAGTTGAAAGAGGAAACCAGGTTTTGGTAGGAAAAAAATATCAGAAGGCAGCCCACTTTTTTGTCCCTCCAGGATGGTTTTCTGCAGTCTCAAAGTTAAGAGTGGCAAATTATTCATTTTGTAAAGGGAACTAATAACATTCTCTAAACATTCAACTTCTTTTAGTGGCAGTCTGAGTTTCCAGACTATATGCAGAATATTTAGAGTTAGAGTTGAGCTTGTGTGTGTAACTTAGGTGGGTGGTTGGGGGTGGGGGTGAGAGTCAGAGCTCTGATGCATGTCCTTAACAAATGAAGAATTATTATTCTCCATCAAGCCCATCTTTCCTATTCTGCTTCTCTTCCTCCCTCTTCTCCCGTCATAGGTAGAAAGACTTGGCAGCATTTATATTATACACATGTGAAATACAGATCAAAGTCAACAATTCCTTGAGTGGTATTATTAAATGCCCTATTAACTACATTACTGAAACAAATTGCATTTATTTACTTTGGTTTATTGTGCTTCCTATATGTTTTCTTATAAAGAGAAAAACTTTCACTCTTTTACCAAGTAGGATGCAATTTAGTGACCTTGTATTTATTGTGTGTGTGTGTATGTGTGTGTGTGTGTGTTTTCCTTCCCCTCCTCAGCTTCGTACTGGAATGGAACTGCAAAGGAAACTGCTGGGGTTCTGGTAGATGAAGAGAATGCATTTCAAAAGAATGGCAGCAGGAGCAATAATAGTTACAGTATTGCAGTGCAGAAAGAAATCACCCTGCCTTCAAGACTGGTATATTATATCAATCAAGATTCTGAGAGCCCTTATCATGTCCTGGATACTAAGGCAAGACACCAGCAAAAACATAACAAGGTAAGGGGATCCCATGTGCAAAAGCCAATCACTAATAGCAGCCACAAAGAACATTTCTCTAGAATGAAGTTTTCTGCAAGAATCTGGCTTCACCTAATTTACTGCACCATTTTTGTTTACTTGGAAAGAGTTCATCTCAAAGTGGAGGTAATTAATCTGGGAAATATTAGGGAATGTTGTTCATGCTCTTCTGAATAAAAATGGAAACTGGAGTGTTCTCAGAGCCTTTGAGGTTTAACATCTGAAACATAGTCCATGCATCGAGAAGGTTGTTACTTAGAGTTGGGTTTGGTGACTGAGCTGTGTGTAAAGGAATATGCACCTAAATTATACTTTACTCATGCAAACATTTTACATATCCAACTACCTTATGAGGTAGAACATGCCCTGAAAACTGATTTTAGCACACAAACGTGCCCATAAACACACAAACACATACTTGTTTGAAGAAGCTGCTTGGTAGCTTTTCTGTCACTCTTTACTTAAAAATTGGATGTTAATACACAACTGAAAAAAATTTAATATTCATTTCTCTACTAATTGCTCAGCAGGAAGCAAATTGCTATGAAAAACATTTGGGGGGATGTGATAATGAATAGAATCCACTGACTTACATTCAGTAAGAGCCCCAGTTTATTTTAACACTCTAAATCTTATCTGCATTAACTGAGGAGCTGTTGAATTTAGTCTACACAGTGATACTGATTAAAATAAAAATCTCTGTGAACCATTCATAGAACTATAGGAGTATTGAAGCAATGAAGAAATCTTATACCTGTCAAAATACTTTCCATAAAACAAATTTTATTTTTGGAAGTAAACTCCTTGAGGATAGGAAATTTATGTATTTTGTATCTTCTCTAGTTATACAGCATATGGTGGTGCTGTTTGATGAATGACTAAATAAATAAAAGTACACTTATGTATGCAAAGGGAAATCCACATCTCTTTATTGGGGCAGAACATGGAGATATTCTTTTTATTAAAGATTACATGTATGATTATATCTCCCTGTTCAGTTAAGAGTAACAGGGTTCTTCTAGTGCTTAAGCAACATTTTCCCTGTGTTTCACATTATGTGTCGTTTTTGTAAGTGACCTGAAATATAGGTAAATGATAAATTTAGATATTCCCATTTTATAGATAGGGAAATGAAAAAATGAATTTAGGATCTCTTTCTTGGGTTTTAAAAACAAATGAAAGGACCTGGGGAATAATCCCTACTTTTTTATATCCCTGCCCTAAAACATGCTTATTTTTCAGTGTTCACTAACTAACATTGAAGGAGTCAACTGGGTATAATAATGTTTACAGGACTACTTTTTTCATTTCTGTAAGTACTTTGTACTCATTTTGATTATTAGCTAGATGTATCTGTGGTCACTGTTTACTACATGCTGTGCCTGGTTACTTCCTGAACTCATTTTTCAATTTCATCCATATTATTTGGTTTACTTTTCAAATTATACTTATGCATTCTTCTTACTGATAAGAGGAGGAGGTGATGTTTTTTAAGGAATACACACATCTCAGTTTTTCTTTGAAAAACCTCACTAGTCCTATTTTAAGGAATTTTTAATTGGTGAGATTCTCTGTGATAAACTGCCAGTTCTCAAAGCTAAGGGAAATGTCTAGGAGTCCTCTTGAGTTGAACATTGGTCTCATAATAAAAGTTTCTGGTATTGGAGGGTAGGGTTAAATCCTACTTTACATCAAAGTTTCTTTGTATATAGTGTGTGTGTATGTGTGAGTGAGTGTGATGTAACATATAAGAAATGCTTCTGGGCCCACAGGGACCAGGGTATTGGGGTACTCTACCCATTCTCTCTCCCAAAGGAGTCCTGTTTTTGATCCATGTACTTAGTCCAATTGGGTTTAGTCCTAAAGGAATTCAGATACAGAATTCAGATGAGGTCACCCTCATGAGAGGAAAGTTAGGTTCCCTTTTATCACTCTCTTTGATCATTTAACCCTTCATTGTTTCTAGGATGCATTGCCTAAGGCTTAGGTTTTGACTCATATGTAGAGCCATTCCAAAATTGGGGGGGGGGGATTAAAAATGTACTCTATGTACAATATAAATCAGATATGGGACAGTTGTATATTTCCCATGCACAGAATAAGTGGTAATGGACACAAAAAGACTCCTATTGCACATTGACATAACTCAAAACACGATTCAGTAGTTTCATTTATAAGTATTACCATGCTATTTTAGGAGGTTGATACCTGAACCTCATCGGAACATAAGGCAATTTGCAGCACTGCAAATTAGGCATTTTATATTTCATCTTGTCTCTGCATTGTCCAAACAACTTCTGGTCCATAATGTCTGAGGAAATAGTCCAGGCCTGACAGTCCTGTTGGTAGTGGTCATCTTCTTTAAGCTTATTGGAGTAGTTGCTGGAGATACCTTGCCTTACCACTAGTCAGCTCTGACCCTGTGGTACTCAGGGTCTCTGGACCTCTCAGATTCACAAGGTCATTGTCACATCTGGGCACATTCTTCTCAGAATAGATACTCAGTTGCATAAGATCAGGCAAGAACACACACACACCACACACACACACACACACACACACACACACACGATTCAGCTACACCCAGGCTTATGCTTTGTTAGGCTGGATATATGCTTTAGATACCATGTGTTCAGAACTTAGTGAGGGATAATGGAAGTTAGAGAAACCTTCCCTTACCATTGTTTTCAGGAAAGGGTGAGAAACAATAATTACATTATTTGTAGCTGGGAGGGAAGAGAGAACTTGGAATAGGGTGACTTTCTTTTAAATTTCCACTGAGTCATCAGTTCTAGCTCACTGGCCAGTGAGGAGGCATCACTAGAGCATGGCCCATTGGTAAATCACTCATGGCTAGAAGCAGTCCCCAAAATTCTCATATAGTCTCAAGGAAGGGCAATATTGAGCATTCTCTATGAGATGGCCCTCATTTCAGGGATATGATTTGACGTGCATTATAACTAAAACTATGTAATGGCAAGATGTGGTGATGGGCTCTTTTCATATTTTAACCACTGCTAATGGTGTGGAACACTGATATTACTAAGGGTTGATCATATTTTATTAGATTGACTGTACTAATTGTTGAGTGAATAAAGTTTCTTCATGGAAAAATCACACTATCAGCTACTCCAAATTATTCCCATCCTTCCCCCAGGACTTTAATCAGGAAATACTTTCCAAACCCCCCTTCATCCAAACCTGGAGAGTATGCTTTATATTAACCTACCAGAAAAGACTCACTTTTGCTTTCAGATTTTTTTACTTTCTCCTCTTTCTAAATCAGGAGGAAGGATCTGTCTTAGGCTGAATGACAAAGGTTGGCCTCTTTAATGAAAATGAGAAGTATATTTATCAATAGAATAGAAGTTTTTTATTATTATTTTATTATTATATATTAAATATAGAATTTAATCTTGATTTGAAGACTTGTGCTATTTGTACTTTCCCTGTTTGTCCCCCATTTTGTTGCCCTCAAGTACCTGCTAAGGAGTGCCATGAAAATGCTGACTCACTGTATGGTAGATAGCCATATTATGTGATGGTAAGGAGAGGGGATCCCAGGTGTAGGTAATGACACAGGACTTTCATGAAACTCTTGGAAATTTCATGGAGATTCTTGATAGATCATGAGTGCATAAAAACAGTAGAGGTGAACATTCTTACCATTTCTTTTCTATGAGACTTTAATAATAGCCTATTCTACCTTGAGGACAGTGACTGTTTAATTTTTTTTAAAGATCCTTAGTGCCTAGTGCAGTCCTGACATATAGAAGGCACTTAGTCAGTGCTTATTGATTAAAGAGGTGACTGTCCAGAATAAACAGCATATATTCCATTTTTTTAGATGACCTTAGAATTTTCCCTTTAAAGTGTGCTTAATTGCTATTTGACATCTAAGCAGATATGTTCTCACATTCTGGTGCTTTAGATGTCATCTCCTTCCCCTACCCCTCATGTTCCCCCTTCTTCCTTCCTCATACAGCCATCTTAGGACAAGATAAAAAATACTGTGATCTCTGATGGCAAAATCTAATTTTGCTCTGTTTTTAGGGTTTAATTTATAATTCTATAGGGACTTTAACATCCAAATGGAAGGTTATTACCACTCACTAAACATTTTGTTAGCATTTAATGTAATATTTTTAGGTATATTATAAAATTTCTAGCTGTCCTTTAAATCATGTTATGAGAAGGGTTAACATTTTGCATATGGGATTGCAGTGGGGATGGAGAGGAGAAAGTAATTTGACTTTTGAGAAGTTAAGTAAACTACTTCTTTTCTGAAATGTCCCTGTCTTGTGTTAAAATAATCTTTCAGGGTTCTGTTCTCTGCTAGGAGGCTTTAAATTGGTAGTGGGTTAATTAGTTAAAAAAAAACACAGACTAACTAAGCTGCAGAGAAGGAACAGATCTGCATTGGAAGAGAGAATTCCTGCAGCAAACTAGAATTATCCCTACTAGGTTATACTTTATCTTCAGAGACCTTCATTTCCTTCAACCCCTAAGGTACATACTTTTTGTGATTCTGTCACTTAACCTTTCCATGCACCTGGCTGCCACACATTCAGGGAAGCTTACCCTGGTTTTCCTTTTCTCCTCTGCAGCTGAAAATACTCTCTTCCTTCTTGAATTTTCTTAGTGTACTTTGTCTGGATTACTCCTTTGCCCCCATCACGTTTTCCCTTGTGTTATACTGATTTCTAATCATGTCATATCCACTCCTTGGTTGGATGTAAGCTTCTTGAGGACAGAGACTGTGACATTAAAACAAAAACAAAAACCCAAATCCTTCGTACCCTTAGTGCTTAGTATAGTTCCTAGCATAGAGTGGTCCAGAGTACTGAAATGAATCTAGCTGAAATTGACCTCTCCTTGAAGACCTGTAGGGGCTTAGAAAGGATCTAATATGTGAATTTCCTTTTATATAATAATCCTGACTGGTCATCCAGCTTTTGATTGAATATTTCCATCTAGCAGAACTCACTGCCTCACAAAACTGCTTATTCTATTTTTAGACAGCTTGAACTGTTAGGGAATTTTCTCTTGTGTTGAGCCAAAATCTGCTTCCTTTAATAAAAGGAAGGACTTTGAGATTTTATTTTTAATCCTTAAATTTTTTTTTTGTTTAGACCTGTGATTTCAATAGTTTAGGGAACTCCTAGAGAGGGATTCCCTCCCTAACCATGTGGCTTTGAACCTCCTCTGCTGTTTACAATCTTAAGTACTTAAAGTAGTCTGGTTCATTGAAAGGTTAAATAATGGAATCATAAAATGAAGGGGCCTTAGAGGTTATCAAATCTAACTCTAATTTTACAGATAAGGAAACTCAGGACCACAAGAGAAAAGTGAGTGATTTGCTTGTAGTTCTCCTACAGAGTTGTTCTTCATTCTCAGATATGTTTAGTTTTTAGTTTTCTATCTCTGCCATCAGTGTGTAGGCATAGTTGAAGAGGCCAGCTTGTGAATGACAGTCTTTTTTGTGTTACATTCATGGAAAGACTAGACTTGGATTTACTTTGAAGAGCCCAATGATGTTGGCTGTGCTGCATAGAATCATCTATTTTGAGATGATTCGAGTCTTCACAAGGACCTTAGAGGTCATATAGTCAAACACTCTTATTATATGAATGATAATAAATGATATGCCCAGGGTAACATGGTTAGGAAATAGCAGAACCCAGAATCACATCCAAGGCCCCTGACACTTAATCTAACACTCTTTTTATTGGACTACACTTCTAAAAGGAAGGCTTTTGTTTTTAAAGGGCTGTCATGTTAATTACTACAAGTTAGCTTGGATTGAGTGGCACTATTGTTTCTCAGTGGTCCATTGGTATGTTGTACCATTGAAGTCATGTGTCAGTGTCTTTGGAGAGTGTCTCCCCCCCCCAATATTTTATTTTTAAATTACATGTAAAACATTTTAACATTCATTTTATAAATTTTAAGTTCCAAATTCTCTCCTTCCCTCTGCTCCTCCCTCATTGAGAAGGCAGGCAATTTGATTTAGGTTATACGTGTGCTGTCATACAAAACACATTTCCATATTAGTCATGTTGTGAAAGAAAACAGACAAAATACCCAAGAAAAATAAAGTAAAAAATAGTATGTTTTAATCTGCATTCAGACTTCGTCAGTTCTTTCTCTGGAGGTGGACAGCATTTTTTAAAAATCATAAGTCCTTCTGAATTGTCTTACACCATTGTATTGCCAAGAATAGCTAAGTCATTCATAATAGATTATTGTACAGTATTGCTGTTACTATGTATAATGTTCTCCTGGTTCTGCTTACTTCACTTTGTATCAGTTCATGTAAGTCTTTCCAGGTTTTTTGAAAGCATCCTGCTCATCATTTCTTATAGCACAGTAGTATTCCACAGCAATTATATACCACACCTTGTTCAGCCATTCCACAATTGATGAGCATCTCCTTAATTTCCAATTCTTTGCCACCACAAAACAAGTTCCTATAAATATTTTTGTACATGTGGGTCCTTTTCCTTAAAAAAAATCTTTGGGATATAGACCTAGTATATACATATATATGTATATATGTATGTATACACATATATACATATAGCTATTGCTGGATCAAAGGGTGTGCACAATTTTCTAGCCTTTAGGGCATAGTTCCAAATTGCTTTCTGGAATGGTTGGATCAGTTCACAACTGGAGAGTGTCTTCTCTCTATTCTGCTTGTGGTTGCCCCATACTAGCTCAGCATACAGCAGCTAGTTTGGTAGGCTGTAGTCATCTATTCTTTGAAAATAACAGGCCAGATATGCAGACATAAAGGACAAGCAACTCATCAAAGCTAACCCTCAGGGTTTTTTCTTAGTAGGTCAGTGGCATAATCGTATTTCTCAGAGTGATGGGTAAATTAGACATAGATGAGGGAAGACCTTCCTTCCTATTTCTCTATTTCCATTAATGACATTACCATTTTCCCAGTTGCTCAACTGAAAACTTTGGAGTTATTTTTGATTCTCCTTCATCCATTGTATGTCCTTAGTGATCATGTTATGTCATTTCTTCAAAATGTTTTGGGTATTCACCACTTCTCCATTCCCATTGCTACTATTTGTTCAAGGCCCTTATCACCCTCTTGTTTGAATTACTGAAGTAGTTTTCTAACTGATCTCCCTGATTCCCATCTCTCCTCTCTTCAGCCTATCATATGCAGAATGTACACAATTCCCCCCTTTTTTTGTGATATGCTCTCCTCCCCCACATCACTAAAAATCTCCAGTGCATAAAGGATAAGGCAGAGACTCCCTTAGCTTGGCATAACTATTTACTGAAAGAATGAGGGAATATGACTCATTCTCAAGAATAGCTGGCCATCATCTTTTGGACAATGCCCCTTCATATATTTGGTCATTGAATGTTCTTTCAGTCTTCTCCCAGGCTAAATTATCTCAAAGAACTTTTTCAATGCCAGTGGGTCATTTTGTGTGGATGATTCTATTCATGCCTGTCTAGCCTATAAGGGTGGTTGTAGAAAATAGTTTTATGATAAATGACAAGAACCTGGCCTTATCTCTTAATAGTATTTTTTTCTTAGACCATTGAATAAAGTTCAGTTTTGAAGATTACATATTTTAAAGGATCCTGCAGCATCTCCTTTCAAGAACTGAGTTTTTGCCAATGAAAATATTTTTCACCTTTATCAGAAGAACGGGTATAGTCATGGGGCCTTGGTCCCACAGGACTTACCATTTACACTGATAAAAAGAACCTGTTTAACACTCTGAAAAGTCATTGTAAGTTGAATTGAATGTAGTAGCCTTTCCTTGTGTGTATGTTAATTACCATTTTAATTAGAATTTTCCATTGGTAACTCTTGTAAAATTGGCAGATCTACTAGTTGTTGCACTTTACGCAGCCCCCTGAGAGGTTAGAAATTGTCTTATTCTTTTACCATGTCGTAAGATGAGATAAAGGTTCCCCATATCATGATAAAAAAAGTGCATGTTACTATGTACATAAAGTAGGAAGGCATTATGATTTGACTGTGAGACTATACCCAAATTTTAAGTATAACAACATGCTTTATAATCAAGTTTATTTTAGTATGTACTGACTTAGTAAAGAGTAAACGTTGTTGATTTTTTGATAGATTAATAGCTCAGAATTCTGTTTTTTAATTATCTTCTGAAAGATAATCATCATAATAATGTATTATACTTGTATTAAATGCCATAATATGTGAACTATTGGTTAGGCCTGTTCCTTCTAGAGAAGGCAAAATTTAGAAATTAAAAAAAATTATGTACTTAGGACAAATACTAAGGAGAGGATATTTTAATTTATATAGGTTATTTACATTACTAGGAATGTGAACACTGAATTTGCCACTTAGTCTTCACAATTAAGTCATCTAGTCAAATATATTTAGCTCTGCTGTATTCAAAGCCTTATTCAAATCCAAAATCTTTCGATCATAGGATTTAGAGCAGAAGGAGCTTGAAAGATTATTTTGTCCAATCTATTTGTTTTATAGATGAAGAAAATGATTCCCAGAGAGGATAAATGCTAGCTTCAGTTTGTTTCAGGAAGTTGTAGAGCTAAGATTTGAACCCAGTTTCTTTGATGCCAAATCTAGCACTCCAGACCAGTGGTGTCAAACACAACTGAAGTCAGCATATTGGCTTTGAAAACCACAAATTAGCATTATCTATATTGAATTGTATTTTTATTTATTTTGTTAGGCATTTCCCAATTACATTTTCATCTGGTTCAGTTCATACTCTTTTGACACCTTTGTTCTGCACTTTACTATGTTCTGTATCGTGGTTGTCTGCTTTAGGAATTTTCCACATCAAAGTTTTAATAATAAATTGACATGGTATTAGCTATGTATGTGAAGCTAGAGCAGGGCTTCTTAACCTGGAGTCTCTGAACTTGGTGTTAAAAAATAATCTTAATAACTGTATTTCAATATAATTTCCTTCCTTTGTAATCATATGTATTTTGCACAAACATGTGTATCCTCTGTATTATGTACAAAGAAACCAAATATAGGACAAATAGGAGATAATTAACTAAGGGAAGGTACTAGAATTAAGAGGAAAAGGCTTCTAGTAGAAGATGGGTTTTTAATTGGGACTTGAAGGGATCCAGGGAAGCTAGAAATCAGAGATGAGGAGGGAGAGAGAGTATTCTAGGAATGGGGGATAGTCAGAGAAAAATGTTTGGGGCCAAGAGATAGGGACATAGATTTGTCTCAATGAGATTGATATACCAGCCCTAATGGCAATAGCCACCCAAGAAGGGTTAGTTCAGATGGGGAACAGGTCAGAGAAAGAATTACAGAGGCAGCAGAAACTACTTGTTTATGTGGTAACTCAACAAGAGTGGCTCTTTGGGACTTTGGTAGCCCGTTCCTTCCCTCCTTTGTTAGTGGCTCTTTCCAACTGGAGCTCATTATAGCTTCCCTGGTCATTTGAGGGCAAGAGAGAGAAGAGCTGGTAGCTTTATTT
This sequence comes from Petaurus breviceps papuanus, assembly GCF_028583685.1. Taxonomy (NCBI): domain Eukaryota; kingdom Metazoa; phylum Chordata; class Mammalia; order Diprotodontia; family Petauridae; genus Petaurus; species Petaurus breviceps. Next base: position 14,216,627 of record NW_027187376.1, on the reverse strand, counting down.
GGGCAGTGGGAGTTTGTCTGAATGATTTAGGCCGGCACCTTTTTCACCGATCAAGTGAAGAAAGACTTCATCATTGAGGAAACTAGGGTGGGCTGTGCTTAATTGGTCAGTACTGTTAATGGAAGGAAGTCTGGGGAACTATCAGTATTTCAGGGCTGAGTTCCTGGTGATTTTTTTGTATACATTAAAAGAAGGAAGGGACACTTCAATGTTAATGCTAGGATTAAGGCAGTGTACTTGGCCGTTAATTGAATATATTAATGAGTTTCCTCAGCTGCAAGCTATTTTAAGCTGGGAGAAGGCAGTGCTGATGGAGATTTTTAGAAGGGGATTAAAAGATCATTTTAGGGATTGGTTAGTGGGACACACGGGACCTCAGGATTTAGCAGGGCTAATGGAACTGACAGACTAGTTGATAGGAGGAACAAAAGAGGAGGTCAAAGTTTTGACAAAAATCAGAATACAGGCAGGGAAAGAGTGAAAGGACCTTGGAGCCAAACCAGCTGTAAGCAAGCTAGAGGCCCTAGTTATATATGGGCTGCAGGGGTTTTGGACCCAATACAGACCTTGTTTTAGGTGTTGCAGGCTTTATTCCCCTGCTAAGTATAGCAGGACTAGTCCAGATAGATGGGAAGAACCAGGGAAGACAGGGAAATTAACCCAGCCAGGAATTCTTGCCTATGAACATAGAGTCTGCCTGAAATTGGGAAGGAAGATTTGGGTGGGCAGGGCGCTACACCTGGACTGATCTGTGATGTTTATTGTATAGGTAGATTTTTTTTTCCAGGGGAAAAAGTGCCCAGGAAGAGAAAGTAAAACATAATTCAGATTGATTTTGAGGCATTAGCACATTATAACCTTGACCGTGGTTAGAAAATGGGAGCCACCTAATTGCCAAAAGATGATTCCTGAGTAGAGCTGTGGAAGGCAGATCTCTGAGGAAGTCTTTTCCTTTCACTTGGCTAGTAGGTAGCACAGAAAATTCTGTGAATAATTGCTATGAAAGCAGTTAAGGAAGTGTTTGGGTTCCTATACTTATGATAACTGAATTCTCATCTTTAGGGCAACAGAGGGAAGAACTACTAGCTTTATTTGGGCAGTGTGAGTTACAGATACATCAGCAAAATCTTGAATGTGCAATAGGTCTGTGTAGTTTCCTTAGGTAGGAACCATCATAAGCACTCTTAAATGCCTCAAGAACCACTCTTGCATATCTAAGTGTCAAGGACACATATATTTCCAGCTGACTTCATCTTGTAAGATATGTTTACTTAAAAGGACAGCAAGGCAAAGTGATAGAGTGCTTGGGTCAACCAGGAAGACTTGGGTTCAGATACTGTCTCTGATACTTACCAGCTGTGTGACTATGGACAAGGCTTTTTGGGCCTTAGTTCCCCTATACATAAAATGTGGATAATGACACTTCAAAGGACTGTTAGTGAGGTGCAAATGAGATAATGTAAGCAAAATCCTTTGCAAACATTAAAGTGCTATATAAATGTCAGTTATTATTATTAAGGAGGTAAGTGGATCCATTACTATCCCAAAAGGATTATGATTGCCCAGTGAATTACTTTCCTTCCTGGAACATCATTCCCTAAATTATACCCTAAATGATCATGAGAGATGAACTATTGGGATGTATGGAAAATGTGAATGAGAGTTTTATTTGAAAATCTTTTATGTGCAAACATGAGAGCCCCCTTTTTTTTGTCACTAAGGAAGGGGACCTTGTCCGTCCATTGTCTCAGAGGGTTCGGTGAAATATTAGTGAATAAGCAACTATCTGATATCCTTGTTTCAGACATTCTGGGAAAGGCACAGGAGCCCCACATTTATACTAAATCTTTTTTGGGGAGAGGGAGGAGAACTTTTCAGTTTGTGAAAATTAGGGCGGGGGATGAGTGGAAGGCAGCTTTCATTATATCTGTCAGGTTATTATTCCTTTTAGGTCAGCTGATCCCCCAGTAGTATTTTAGCATTTTAATTCATGCTGTTTTCGTTGCCCTTCAAGACCAATTTCTTTTTGTTTCTCTTGATGATATTTTGATATATCATCAAGCAGGTTGTCTCTTGCATAAGGGAGGTATTAACTCATCTAGGGAACCATGGCTTGCATGGTAATATCTCTTCCTCAGCCTATGGAAACATTTTTGGGATTTATTTTTGGACCCAATGGACTTCCCATGGATCTGTATAGGTTCTAAGAGACTGGGTGGAATTTTCCCAGAATGAAAGCCTTTTAGTGTTTTCTTTGAACTGCAAATTTATGCCTAAGGTATTTTTGTTTTTGTGGCGGTGCTTACCATTTTCAGAATCCCCAACCTGTATTGTAAAAAAAAGGGATAAGATTTAATTGGAGGCTAGAGTAAGAAGTGGTCTTGAAGAAGGTATTTATGACAGTTGCACTTTCACAGCAACCCCCCCCAACTCTAAGGACATACATATCTTTATGTATGTATAATAATACATATATGTATTTATAGATGTATAATACATATATATGTAGAAAGATAGAAATGGATAGGTGATAGATATATATATTTAAGATATGAACACTTAAAGCTTCATGAGAACTTTCAGGATACCCTATATATTACACATATAACTTAAGAATTATAAATATGAATATTATATATACATATATGCATACATACACAAAGGGTATTCCAAAAGTCCTTGTATAGCTTTAAGCATTTATATCTTAAATATATAGCTATTATATATTATATTATGTATATCTATATACGATACCATAATATGTTATATCTATCATCTATTCATCTCTATTATCATCTCTCTCTCTTTTTCTTTGTCTCTTTCTCACCTACCAAAATATATGGAACCAGAAAAGCAAGGGAAGATGAGGATTTCAACTTCGAACTGTCTCTCACTGACTGTTAACCTTACCTGTTAACATTACTATCGTAATGTATAAAAAGTTATTGATGCTTAAGATAGGCTTAGGGACTAGGTGATGGAGAGAGGGAGTAGTAGACATTATGGAAGAAGCATGACCCCCAGACAGGTTTTACTAACCATGAAAATTTAGTGTATTTTTACTTTAAGTAAATTTTTATGTATAGCTCTCGTCTTACATCGGCAAAATGTCTTCAAGTATCTCTTCCACTTTTTTCCTCCCAGGGATCCATCTAATATAGCTTTTTTTTTTTTTTTAAGAAAGAAAAGGGTAAAGAAGAGGAATAATCAGCAAACCGATTAACTAAAAAAAATCTGAAAATATATGCCATGTTCTTTATTTATGGCCCTCCTACTTTAGCAAAGGAATGCCATAGGGGTGACTTCTCATAGAAGTGTGCATCTTGTCTGGATATCATACATAGTCGGTGATACTTGCATATTTTTTCCTCTGGGTAATTTATGTATTGAGAATCAAGAATATTCTAGCAGATGCATTGTCCTCTAGCAGGACTAAGAGGAACCTGTTGAAGAGGTAAAGATGGAACTGAGGCTTATGCTTGTAATGAGAGCTTGTCCTAAAGAGTCAGGGAAAGCTGAGTCTATAATATTTCAGTGAGCAAGGGATAGTATTCTTCTAATGCTGAGAGAAAGTTGTTAAGGCAAATCATGACACCCTTATCAGTAAGACACCTCAGGGAGATTACTGGTGAGTGGATTGAGTATGTGGTATCTGGCATAACATGAAGAGTGTGCATGGAGTAGGTTCCCAAGTACCAAAAAGGTGTTGGAGAAAGCCAAAGGAAGACAGAGGTGGAAGAGTGACTATGGGGAGCAACACAGTAGCAGTTTTCAAGTATTTGAAAGATTGTGACAGATTTTGAAAGATTTTGGCCCAGAAAGAAGCAATGGGTGGAAGTTTTCTCATTTGTGAAATGGGAAGTGGTTGGGGAACAGCTGGATGTAGATGGCCTCTGGAGTCCTTCTTAGTTCCAAGTCATTGATCCTGAGGTCCTACTTTGCAAAGAGGTAGATTTATTAGAAAAAGGTAACTTAACTAGAAATTAGAGTTGCTCAAGAGTAGAATAAGTTGTCTCAACATGTAGTGTGCTCCCCTTCAATAGAAGTAAGACTTCAGGGGAAGGATGGGTGGCTACTTGTCTGGGATGTTGTAGGTGGCATTCTTGTTCAGGCAGAATCTGAGCAATCTATTATTGCTAATAATTTCTTGCTGACTCTGTGTCCCAAACAATAAGAAAAAATTAAAGTGTATGAAAACTATATTTGCCTGACATAACCCTTTAATTGATATCTTTTATGAAATGGAAAACTTTTTTGAAATTTGCCAGATTTTTTTAATGGGGCCCTTAATGGCCATTTCTAGTTTAAGGTGGTTGATGGAGTTAACCATATATGCTGCTGAAGAAATTGTCTACCTTTCCCCCTTTCCTCTTCCATGTAGGAAAGATAGAGTTTAGAGGGAAAGTATTCTTTATATTAATTATGTTTAAACCTTTCAAGATATTTATTTAGCTGGCTTAGTGTTTAACTAAACTTTTTCAACAAGGTCAAGATCTAATGTTATTTTGAGATTTTGATATTAAACAAAAATTTATTTAATTAAACAAAAATTGTTTAATTGGGAATTTAATAAATGAACCTATATTAATAAATTTAGTAAATAATTTAATTTAATAAATTGTATAATAAACAAAAATTTTATTTAATTAAACGAAAATTTATTTAATGTCTTCTTTTCTGTGAAAGCTACCCAATTAAACCTGGATTCTGTCTGCCCTCAAGTTATATTTTATCACATAACCATAAATGTATTATAACAGATTATATATACATACACTCATATATATGTGTGTGTACACACATATATATACACACATATATGTATAAAACCCCATACTTTTGACCATGTCTCATTTTTCTCTTGGATTGAAATGTACTAAAATTCAATGTGACATTAAAATGAAAACTTTCCTAAAAAAAAAAAACAGCTTAAAAATGGAATTGTTTCCTGGGACTTTGGTTCAGGTTGTGTCAGGGGTTTGTGTTTATAGTACAACTTTCTGGGCAGATTTTCAGACAAGAACAGGTAACTTTCTTCTCCTAGGATTCTATTACCCTTAAGCTAAAAGTCAAGTAGAGTTAGTTAAACTAGTTCTTGAATTACCAAACTTTCTATTTATTGTCCTTATGTGACAATTGGTGCATGATATTCGAATTGACCAGCAGTCGTAAAATGTACTTAATCTTGGACAATCTTTTCCTGGCTGCCATCTGGGATTGCTCAGAATCTCTTCCTGGTAGATCTTTTGTAGACACAGCAAGTGATTGTCTTGACAGCATGATTACACTATGTATAGGTGTGACTATGGGTGATGCAACAAATTCTAGCTGTATTATGGGAGAGAAGGCTTGACAACTGAAGATGATGAATAGGGTGGTTGTTCACTTGTTGCTGCCTGGAGGCCAGGCCTGGCTAGACAATATGTGTTTACTATATGTTTTAAAAATCAATCAAACCAAAACATAATGAGAAAAGTAAATTATATAGAGCAGTTCAGCACCACAGAGGAAGACAACATCATGCAGTGGGAAGTATGTTGGGTTTGAAGTTAGTAGATACAGATTCAAATCCTGGCTTTTCTACTTATTGCCTGTGTGATCTTGGGCAGATACCTCAAGTTTCTGGACAAGTCTTCCCCTGTAAAATGAGGGAATTGGGCTAAATTATCTTAGAGTTCTTTTCCGTCTTCAAACCTCATGTTCTTGTGAATAATTTGAAGTATCTGCTCCATTAACTACATCTTTCTTTAGTGGACAAATAATACTTTGTTTCTGGGTTTTAATTCTGATTGATAAAATTGTTATACATACTGTCCATTTTCACTGTAACTACTTTTGTTCTTATAGTGGACAGTTGTTACATCGAGAAACTGTCCATTTAAAGCAGATATAATGAATTCCACTTAGGAATCCTTTAAAAAAATATCTCCACTTCATTTTAGACCTCCTTCCCTGATAAATTATTCCATCTTCCAGTACTCACAGAGACCTGTTTTATTACCCCTTAACCTTCCTTTCCAGAACTGCCTTCTTTTATACCCTTTTATATCCTCTATACCCTCAAACACAATGGTCCCTGAAGGAGAAGTGAAATATTTCCTGATCTTCATAGCTATGCTTTTTCTTTATCAGTCAGTCAATAAGTATTTTTTAGCCACTTACTTTGTGCCCAGGCATCACGCTAAGTGTTAAGGATACCACAAAGGGCAAAAGGTGGTTCCTATTCTCCAAGAAGCTCATAGTCTGATGAGTCTCATTGTCACCACCTTCTAGCAGCCTTTCCTCCTTTAAGATTTAATTTATTCATATTTATTACCAAAGCTAGATCTTGGTCAGTGTTGTCTGCTGACCCCCAGGTCATGCTCCTTCTTTTCTTAAGAGGTTTAATATCTGACTCCCAGCCTTATTCTCCTCCCCAAATCTTGCCTCTGTACTTGGGGACTTCAGTGTTTGTGTTAATGTTCCCCCAAACACTCTAACCTCCCAGTTCCTCAGTCTCCTCAACTCGAATCACTCATTCTTCAACTCCACCTTAGCTATACTTAGTGATGGTCACACTCTTGATCTCACCATCACCTATAAGTGTTCTATTTCCATGAGCAAAAATTCTGAAATTCCTTTATTTAAAGATGATCTCTTATCATCCCATCTATCCCTGTGCTTTATCCTTATTAAATGTATTCTTCATTCCTCTACCTCTCAGCACTTTTTAGGCCACCACTCTCACTTCCCTCTCTTCCTAGTCTTAGTCCTATAGATAACCAATTCAAATCTACACTTTAGAAACTCTTGAGCCTTTGTTCTGTTACCACTTGTGCATTGCCAACCTCAACTCTGTATCATTCCCACCATCTGCCTTTCCAATCTTCCCACATGCTACTGAACAAAGCTAGAGAAAATTATTTAACTGATTTGACTGGGTCCATTACAAACTTGTTATTCAGTATCAACTGGGCCCTCACCACAGTAAGACTATATTTTCACCCTCCCCCAACTGATTCTTCCTCCCAGTTCCCAGAGTCTTTTCAAACTTTCCCTCTCTCCTTAGAACTCCTACATTTCTCCTACTTCTTCCCTCTGCTCCTCCCCAGAATCCTATCTCATGCTTTACTAATGTAGTCCAAGCATAGCCATAGACCCACCAAGCAGCAGTGTAGCCCACAAGGAGCAGTCACAAACATGGCACACATATTCCATTTCATTAAGTTTACTGCATCTATGTGATCACATCCTCTGATTGGTTGGTTCTTCCCAGAACCTCCATTTTAAGGAAAGTGTTCAAGTCATCCACATCTTCATTCCTTTCTGACCCCTACTTCTGCCTCTTTGGACTTTCTCATGGCCCAGTGTGAGTCCATTTTGCCCCTCCCCCCACTTCCGCTTCTTACTTTTCAGCCTCTTTTATGTGTTCTCTGACCCCATTAGAATGTAAGCTCCTTGAAGGTAGAGGCATCTTTATTTTTTGTTTGTGTTTGTATTCTTAGGGCTTAGTACAGTGCCTGGCACATAGCAGGCACTTCATAAAAGTTTGTTCATTGATTAAATGATGAGAACCAAGTTTTCCTGACTCTTTCTACATAAGAATTTACTCAGCCCCCATGTACTAATGTTAAATATTTCACCTTTTTGAGAGAACTTTGACTATTACTGTTGTATTATCATTATATTTTTGTTCTTTATGAGTATCACCTTTGTCTTTTCCTGCACACAAATATGGATGATTCTACTAGTCCACTACTCCTTTTAAATAACACACTGTCTTCCTACCTCAAGATTGTTATAAGGAAAGTGTTTTATAAACCTTAAAATACTTACTTAATAACTTTAAGCAGCAGTGTGACCCTGGGAAAGTCACTTAACCCCATTTACCTCGCCCTGCTCAAAGTTAACTTAATAAGTGTGAATTGATATTATTAATAGTATTATTTCATAGAATAGAAGGAAGATCACCAAAGCTGATCTCTTCACATGTAATATATTTCTCTATTTTTATTTACTCATTCTCATATCTTCACAAAATCTTAGTACTGAAGGGATTTTAGAGATCATGTATTCAAACCCCCTCACTTTATACATTACTGAGTATCTCCAGAGAGTCCAATGATTTTCCCAACACCATACATCTAAGTCAGGAGTAGCTCCAAGTCCAATTTTCCTACTACACCACTTGATGAAGGTGTTGGAGGCATCTGTGTTCTTTTGCTATTTATATTTTGGGCTCTTATTTTCAGTTATTCTTTAATCATATTTGTACAAATTTCCTTTATCTTTTTAAAGCTTCCTTCTATTACAACTTTTTTTCTATCTTATTTGACTTATTTATGTCTGTTGCTTCCACCCATTTTTGGTTATATGTTTATTCCTCTCTCCTATGATTCCAGTCATTATTGATATTGTAATCTATCTCTAATAGTTCTACTGACCTATAATCTTTGATCTTTCCATTCCTTCCTATAGGAGGTGGTGCTTGAGCTGAAAGGAGATAAGGAATTTTAAAATGTGGGGATGAGAAGGGAGTGAATTTCAAGCATAAGAGATAGCCAGAGTAAAGGTATGAAAATGAGAGATGAACCATTTTGAGTGAGGAGTATCAGGAAGGACAGTTTGCCTGGTTGATAGAGTGTGTAGAGTGGTGCAATGAATAATAAGAGTGCTAAGGTAGGTTTGACCTAGGTCAGGTGTGGAGAATCTGTGGCCTTGAGGCCACATGTGGCCCTTTAGGTCCTCAACTGTGACTCTTTGACAGAGTCCAAGTTTTACAGAATAAATTCTTTTTTTAAGGGGATTTGTTCTGTGAAGTTTGGATTTAAAGGGGATTTCTTCTGCAAAACTTGGACTCTGTCAAAGGGTCACAGTTGAGGACTTAGAGGGTCACATGTAGTCTCGAGGTCACAGGTTCTCCAAATCTGGCCTAAGTGATGAAGGGCTGTAAATGCCAAACCAAAATGTTTCTGTTTAATCTTAGAACTTGTATGCAATAGGTCTCTACTGGAGTTTATTGAGTGAGTGAATGACATGGTAAGATATAACCTTTAGGAATATTACTTTGACAGCTGTATAGACAATGGATTGGAGTGGGGAGAGATTTAAGGTAGAAAATTAGAAACCTATTGTAACAGTCTAAGTGGGAGTTTCTGAAAGCCTGACTTTAGTGACTATGTGAATAGAGAAGATGGGATGGATGGGAGACATGTTGTAGAGATAGACTTGACAAGACTTGACAATTGCTTTGGAATAAAGAAAATGGAAAGTTAAGGATGATTTTAGGATCAGAAAACTGAATGGGAAAATTAGGGTTCCTTCACTAGAAATAGGGAATTTCAGAAGATGGATAAATTTGGAGGAAAAGATTATGAGTTCTGTTATGGACATATTTAGTTTGAGATATTTATGAGATACAGATGTCTAATAGGCAGTTGGTGACATGGGACTTGAAATCAGGAGAAACTAGAATAGAACATATTGATCTGGGAGGCTTCCAAATTATGAGTAAATTATTCTAGCCATCAGTGAAAATGTGGATCTCACATTGGGTTAGAGAACCAATGTAAAGCAACAGTCTGTAGTTTGTGGCATGTTTATTAAGGGTGACCCAGGAAAAGATTTTAAATAGCATAGTTCATTCTGGAAAAAAATTTCAAAGTAGAAGTAAGTTTGTCCCTGGCTTTTTTCTTCCTCATCATGTGTCCTTTCCTCATTCCCAACCTTTTCTCTCCCTTCTTTTTCTATTATGTATCCCTCTTCATACATAGCTTCTTCATAAGGTATTACAGGACAATTAAGGTTGGGCAGAAGCTCAGATGTGAAACCTTTCAGGGTTTTTGCATTTTGAGGGAATCTTAGAGAGGGAAAACCAAGGTTGTGTTGCTGGGGAAAAGGAAGCACACAGAACCCACACCATTTCATTACTTGGAAAGAGTGCTTCTTGGAGTCATCCCCAGCCACATGTGCTGACAGATTTGTCTAGGCTGGCTTTAATTGGGTCAGAGTTCAGTTCTGCTTGTGGGGGAATGAGTTATGCTGTGAAAAAAATGACCTGACCTTTTCCCCCCTTATGGGTTGAAATAGTATATGGGATCTCAACTTTAGAGAGTTGACAGAGAAGCATATTTCCTTTTGGACAGGTAGGTGATGGACAATAAGTGCAAAATGAGACAAACATTTTAGGACATGGCTAATATATTGGTTTGTTTTGCTTAACTATAATTCTTTGAAAATTTGCTTAATTTAATATCTTTGTCTCTATATTCTTGTAATAGCCTCTTGAAAAACCTACTTCAGAAAATTTTGAGATGGTCCCTTGTAGACCAAAGTGTGGTCTGGTAATAGTAACAGAAAAAAAGAGAAATTTAAATGGAAGTAATGGTGGGTAAGGAGAGCAAGAGATGCTTCTCCCTTAGCCGCAGCAACGTTGGCCAATGAAATTGAGGTTAAAGTAAGTGAAACACAAAAAACCGAAGGCAGGATTGATTGCTTACATCTCCTTCCTTGATTTGAGTGCCCTTTCCTGACATATGCCGTTTCTGAGCTTGTCAACAACTACTATGCTGGTTTGAGTGCTGATCATGGTGCTGACATGGTTGCAGTGCACCCACTTTAATTCTATATGAAATCAATCATCTTATGGCACCTGGAGGACTGGTGCATTGCAGCAGGTGCACCTGGGGTAACTGTAGATGTGGTGTGACCCATCTATATTATTTGAATAGCAGGAAGATGCTGCCCTTTAAGCAACAATGGGACCCTATCCCTTCATGGTTAGCTTTTGCATCCTGGGCTCCTCAGTTTGCAAGGATGAAAACTACCACAAAGACTAGCAACTCACTGGCTTCCACCTGAGCCTAACACTTTGAGGTCTCACCCTTATCTGTCAGTAGAGGGAGAATAATTTTGGAATAGAGCAAACCCAGGATAGCTATAAGCTAGTGATTTAAAACCATAAAGTAATCTAAGGAGACAGGAAGTAGGATTTAACTTTAAACATTTATTAAACAGTTACTAAATGCAAGAAGCTTCATATAGTAGGATAATTGAAGGAGTCATTTGTATAGAGTGATGCAATACTGATCCCCAAGTTCATCTTAGTGAGAGTTTTGGTGTTAGCAGAACAAAAATAATGCCAAGGTAAAGAGGACAAAAACCTTTGTCCCTGATATTTTATCAGCAGACACTTATATTATGCTGTCTACTCTGAAAGACTCTTTTCAAGCATGCAAGATCAAGGAATCTTCTTATTCGCCAATAATATGCTTTTAGATTTAATTGTGGCTAATCTTTGTGGTTGGCAGACAAATAGAATGAATCAGGTTATAGAATTATTTTATTATTTTCTTAAAATCAGAGTAAGATGAATAGAAATTTCTGTAGGATATTATTCAATTCATGAGGTCAAATCCTTGACTTCATATCTTGACCCAAAGTTGAGCCTTGCAAATAAACTTGACTAAAAATGACAATTCTACTCCTCACAAATTATGGTCAAATACATTGCCAAAAAATCATTTGCCAAATTTACTTGTTGGTTGTGGACTATCACATTAAGCATTATGTTTTGTGATTCTCATTGAAAGAAATACATGTTAAATATATTTCTGTATCTCAATTCTGAAACTTAGTGGTCAGATGGAACTTTGAATTGGCTGGGAATATTTTTTCCCCTGGTGGAGTTGATGTTGTGATAGATAATGTTGAACATTAAATACTAGAGACTGAATTTGTGTCATCTCAGGTTGATATGGCAAAGTATTTTATAGAAAAAAATGATTATTCCTTTTCTTTTAAAATAACTATATTTTAGAACAAGGTATTAATTCTTTAAAACTTCATGATGCATTTTGGTATTATTATTCTATATTAATTTAAAAACAATTCCACATTAATATCTAAGTTTAAAATCTTCCCTCTTTTTTATTTCTGTACAGTGTTTGGATTTCCTGTTTTAGAAGCATGATCTTGGTAGATTAATAATTAATCAGTTCCTTTGAATTATTTGTCCTCAGCTCATTTGTGATGTTACGTTTGGGAAGGAAAGTCACTCCACAAATAGATAGTGAATAAGCTGAAGATTAACTGTTCAGTCATCACAGTTCCGATTTCATGTATATATGTGTGTGTATGTGTGTGTGTGTATAAATGTTTCTAATAATAAATGGAAAATGTGATTCCATTAAAATATTTTTGAAGATCATCTGTGAAGTGTCATCACTTCTTTTATAATTTTCATATACTTCATTACTTTGATGGATTGATATGTGTGTCCCCTTCAGTGGTGCAGATTGCAAACCTCTCAGAACTCCTCATCTTTGGGGGAACTCTTCTCCATGCTTTCTCATTAAATCCTCCATGGGAGATCCATGAATATTCTGGAGGCACTTCTCTAGATCTTTTGACACTCTGGGTCTACCACCGGAATGTATAGGATGTCCATTGGTTGTTTCTTATTCTTGCTATATGACCAGTCCATCTCCTCTGATCATTGATCTCTACTAATTTCCTTTGTGTCATTTTTCCCAAGCAATTCTTCATTGCTAAATATATAGATTACAGTTTACCCATATGCAACATGTATTGCATTGCCCTTTGGGTGACCTACAATTTTGATATTTGGAGACTGTGCTATTTCATAGCTTGGAACTCTTCTTCTTCTTCATCATTTTATTATTATTATTCAAAGGATGGGCATTTATATGAAGGAAAAGCTTGGGAAGCATTGAAAATACTGTTTAGTTTCTAAAAGATCTATTCTAGTCCTCCTAATTAATTCTGCTCTTAGCTCACTGTGTTTGGCATTCAAAGCCCTTCATAACTGCCCCATACTTTTCAATCTTCTTACATCTTATCATCTTCCCATGCTGACCAAATCATCTCACTGCACTCTTTAATCCACTAACACTGGCCTCTGCTTTTTCTTGAACAAGACACCAAATCTCTCAACTTTGGGTTTTTTTCATTGGCTATCTTCCATGAGTGGAATACTTTCCCTCCATATCTCCATGTCCGGGCTTCCCTGAAGTCTCAGCTAAAATCTCACATTTTTACAGGAAGCTTGTCCTATTCCCACCTTAACTCTAATACCTTCCCTCTATTTATTATTTCCAATTTATCCTTTCTATAAATGCTTGCTCATAGTTGTTGGCATGTCTCTGCCTCTTTGATTATAAGTTCCTTGAGGACAGGGACTGTCTTTTGCCTCTTATTGTATTCTCAGCACTTATTACAATGGTTGGAACAAAAGTTGGAACTTAATAAATGAATGTTTGCTGACTAGCTTACCTTACTGTTGATCCACAGAATCTCTCCAAGATGTGTACACAGTTAGATCAACTCTAAAGATCATCCATTAAATTGCACATCAAAATTTGTAAGACAAGCTTTATTTTTCATTCATTTAAAAAGATGATAATCCCTATTTTTCATACTCCTGTTTAATTTTAAAGCAACGCGAATGTTGCTAACTCCCTGTGTGGTCTTGAGGAAATCACCCAACCTTCCTGGGCCTCAGTTTTCTCATTTGTAAAATGAGAGAATTGGGTAAGGTCTAGTTCCATCTAGCTCTAACATTCTATGATGATAAATACTTCAAAATGATAAAAAAAATGAATTTATTTGATGTGTTGAGTTTTGCAAAAGGGATTTTCTCAAAGGAAACTTGAATTTTCATTTTGCAAAATGTATGTTGATTTTTTCCTCTAATGATAATGACCTATTATGTAATGTTTTCAGGTTTACAAAACATAATTATTGGAACAATGCTATGCAAGTACTTTTGTCCCCATTTCACTGTTAAGGAAACTGAAGCTCAGAGAAGTGACCCACGATCACATAGTGAGGAAGCAAGTAGGTAGGTCAGGACAACAGAGATAACGATGACCTTGGAGTCAGGAAGGCCTGAATTCAAATCCTGCCTTGAAACTTACTATCTGTTCAAGTCACTTAACCTCTGTTTGCTTTAATTTCCCTATCTGAAAAATGGGGATAGCACCTATCTCAGGTGGTTGTTCTGGGTGGGAAGGGAGATGAAATGAGATATTTGCAAAATTCTTTGTAAATGCTAGCTATTATTTTATTATCATTATTATTATAGTTGTTATTGGTTGTTTATCACAACCCATATTGTCTAATGTCCTTTGAGTTCAAGTCCTCTGCTTTTTACATTACTGCTCCACCACAGCCTAGAGTGCTGCTGATGGGTAGAGAGGGAATGCTAGAAGTAAATAATGTCAGGGTAAATATTGTATGCTTCCTCCTCCAGATTTTTTGTTTGTGATATTACACTTGGCCACTATAATGCATTCACACTAAGAACAATGCCACTTCTGTTATAAATTGAGGCAAAGTAAACTGCCAATTTTTTTTTTTTTTTGCTAATTATCTTGCTAGTTACTGTAGGCTGCTGCATTTATTCAAGTAACTATGGCCCATTCATAATTGTTTCCTGATTATGCAAATACCTGTTTCCTCAGATTGTTTTTCAGATGAACATAGATATATGAATTTGGATTCTTTGTGGACAAACAGGTTAGCTTCTAAACAATGACTGCATTCAGATTTTTGTCTCCTTTTTGTTTCTTGTTATTTCAAGTGAATCTGTGACCATTTTCTCAACATTTACCACCTGACATTTCAAAGGATGACAAGGAACTGTCACTTTGAAAGAAAACTCTGCATAAAGCTCTACCTCTTTAGTTTGTCAAATTTCTGGACTAAGCAGACAGCTGTAATCTTTCTTCTTTCATCAGTTTTGGAAACTACATCTAAGCTTCTTGGAAAGCATTAAATTTGTGGTTGTTATTTGGGGAATTTTGAAAAAAGTGAATGGATTAAAAAAAATATGGTACTCCTTATAGGCATAATCATGCATAACTTTCAAAGGACAGGGTCTTCCTTGTCTGTTTGGATAAGCTCTTCCTGATCTTTTGTTTCAGTAGAATTGTAGACAGAGAAATTTTTAAGATAAGAGTTGAATTTTGTGCAGAAATACCACACGTGAACCAACCCTAATGAGACTTCTAAATTTCCCAGTGCATCTACATTTATATAGCTACAGGACAGCAAAATGCAGAAATGTTACTTTTCTCTCATCTGTTAGGTTTGGTTTCTCACTATACTCATAATACCTCACTAAAACAATTTTCTTGGTCTTTTGCTGCTTTCACATATCTGTGAGTGACATGCTTAAGGATTCCATATATTAGGTCTTCCTTTGGGAAACCTCTGAGTAATTTGGGGCTTACTTGAAATGAAATGAAGTGAGGAATGTAAATGATTCCATTCAACCAACATTGATTAGGCACCTATTCCAAATAGAACAGAATGCAGGGTCTCTTTTGCCTAAATAAAACTTCCATCTTCCCCAGAATTCATGTGATGTTGATCTCTGAGAGGAGAGAATTCTCCATAACTAGCCCAACCCAAACCCACCACACTACCTTTAACTTTGGGGATAGTAATCAAATCAACATTAACATTTCTGAAAAAGTCACACTAATCTTTAGTCCTATGGCTCCATCTTATCAGACTTATCAGACTGAATAAGCCTCCTTAGCCATCAGTCCTCCCTATATGTTGTCTTTCTTTTTAAGATTGTAAGTTCCTTAGGGCAGAGAGTGTCTTCTCAAATTTGTATCTTTAGAACTCAGCACAATGCGTGGCATATAGTTAAGTACTGATGCTTTTTTATTTATTCATATGTGGAGTTTTTTTTTTTTTGGTCACATTGCTTTGATTTACTTCAGTCAATAGGTATGCTCTTCATCAGTCTGCTCAATTTACTTCATCCTATTACTTAATTAACAGCCCCTACTTTGATTCTCACAAAACACAATGGAAATCACTTAAGTTCCCTGAGAAATGCAATAAGGAATGTCCCACTCAAAGTCACATTCAAACTACCCCAAATAATCTTACCATATCAAGATGGCGGGAACGTTGTTTATAGATCAGAGGTCTGAGGGATAAGGGTGCAGGGAGTTGGATGTGGGTAGACAGAACATGCAGCTATTGGTAGTGAGGGCTGGGACAAGAGGTCACTTTCTGGAGAAGTTGCAGTTGGTTTTCTCTGGGCTCCAGAAAGCTGGAGGCTCATAGTGTAGTTCCACTCCAATTTTGGATCATTATCAGTGTGGGTGTTCCTGGTTCTGTTTTCCCTGGACTAAGGCTAAGTTTCCACTGTAGCAGGGGGCCATTCTTTCATGATCAAAAGGCAAAGTGGGATTAGCATGGCCCACTTTAAAAAAAATTAAAATTTGTTTATTTTTAGTTTACATCATTCATTTCCACAAGATTTTGAGTTACAAATTTTCTCCCTGTCTTTCCCCTACCCATCACACCCAAACAGCAATCCCACTGTATACCCCCTCCCCCCATCTGCTCTCTCCTATATCCTCCCCCATCCCCTTCCAACTTTCCAGTAGGGCAAGATGGATATCTATACCCCAGTGCCTGTATATCTTATTTCCCAGTTGCATGTAAAAAAATAATATATATTTTTAAACAATTGATTTTACAACTTTGAATTCCAGATTCTTTCCCTTCCTCCCTTGTCACCCGCCCTTACTGGGAAGATAAGCAATTCACTATAGGTTGTACATGTGTAGCTATGCAAAATATTTCCATGGTGGATATATTGTGAAAGACTGACTATATTTCCCTCCATCTCATCCCACTCCCCACTTGTTCTATTCTCTGCTTTGATCCTGTCCCTTTTCAAAAATGGGTGCTTTCAACTTTGCTCCCCCACACCCTGCCCTCCCTTCCATCATTCCCCCCTCTCATCCCATTCCCCCCTACTCTTCTGTAGGGCGAGATACTCAATTTAGTGTGTATGTCATTCCCTCCCTTAACCAAATTCAAAGAGAGTAAGATTGACCCATTTCCTTTTGCCTTCCTGTACTTACCCTCCATTGTAACAGTTTTCCCTTGCCTCTTTTATATAAGATAATTAACCCCATTCTGTCTCTCCCCATCTCCTCTCATTATATTCCTCTCTCACCTCTCAATTTCACCTTTAAATATCATCCCTTCCTATTCAATTGATCCTGTCTATGTATACCTGTACACATATATACACACACTGACATATGTATTCATACGCACATAAACCTGCCTACATAGATACATACATGTATATATACATATGTATGTATATATGTGTATATATATATATACACACACACATTTATATTCCCTTCACCTATCCTCATACTGAGAAAAGTTTTATAAGTTACAATTATCATTTTTTAAATTAATTTAAATGCTTTATTAACTGCTGATTTACATCATTCGTTTCCTCCAGATTTTGAGTTACAAATTTTCTCCCCGTTTTCCCCCTACCCATCCCCCCAAAACAGCAGTCCCACAGGATATCCCCACCTCCAATCTGCTCTCTCCCATATTTTCTCCCATACACGTTTCAACTTTTCCAGTGGATCTCTATGCCTCAGTGCCTGTATATCTTTTTTCTTAATTACATGTAAGATGGTATTAA
This sequence comes from Petaurus breviceps papuanus, assembly GCF_028583685.1. Taxonomy (NCBI): domain Eukaryota; kingdom Metazoa; phylum Chordata; class Mammalia; order Diprotodontia; family Petauridae; genus Petaurus; species Petaurus breviceps. The sequence continues at coordinate 14,199,142 of NW_027187376.1, read as the reverse complement.
TAATAGTATATATATATATACACTCACATATATATATATTTGAATATTTGATTTAAACTTTCAATTCCAGATTCATTCCCTTTCCCCCCCTGCCACGCACCCCCACTGGGGGGACAAGCAGTTCATTATAGGTTGTACATGTGTGGCTAATGCAAAACAATAACATAGTAGATGTATTGTAAAAGACTGACTATATTTCCCTCCCTCCTATCCCACCTCACACTTGTTCTGTTCTCTACTTTGATCTTGTCCCTTTTCAAAAGTGGGTGCTTCCAACTTCCCTCCCCCCCAGCCTGCCCTCCCTTCCATCATCCCTCCTCACATCCCCTTCCCCCCCCATCCTCCTGGAGGGTGAAATCCCCTATTTAGTATGTATTTCCTTCCCTTCTCAAGCCAGATTCAATAGGAATAAGGTTGACCTATTCCCTTTTGCCTTCCTATTCTTCCCCTCCATTGTAACCATTTTCCCTTACCTCTTCTGTATGAGATAGTTTGCCCTACTCTGTCTCTCCCCATCTCCTCTCATTATATTCCTCTCACCTCTTAATTTCACCTTTTAAGTATCATCCCTTCCTGTTAAATTGGTCCCGTGCCCTCTATCTATGTATACCTGTAAACGTATATACACACATTTACATATGTATTCATATGCCCGCATACCCTCATATAAAGACATATATATATTTCTAATCCCTTCAACTACTGAGAAAAGTTTCATAGGTTACAATTATTGTTTTTCCATGTAGGAATGTTAATAGTTCAACTTTGGCCAGGTGGCTCAGTGAGCAAGAGCACCGGCTCCAGTGCCAGGATGACCCGGATCAAATCTGGGCCCAGACACCCAGCACCACACCCAGAAACAACAACCGGCCATGCAACCCCGAACAAGCCACTCAACCCCGATTGCTTAAAAAAAAATAGTTCAACTTTGATAAGTTCCTTATGATTTCTTTTCCCTGTTTACCTTTTCATGCTTCTCTTGTTTCTTGTATCTGAATGTCAACTTTTCTATTCAACTCTGGTTTTTTCAGCAAGAATGCTTGAAAGTCCTGTATTCCACTGAATGACCATATTTTCCCCTGAAACATGATACTCAGTTTTGCTGGGTAGGTGACTCTTGGTTTTAATCCCAGCTCCCTTGACCTCTGGAATATCACATTCCAGGCCCTTCGATCCCTCAGTGTAGAAGCTGCCAGATCCTGGGTTATCCTGATTGTGTTTCCACAATATTCAAATTGTTTCTTCCTGGCTGCTTGTAATATTCTCTCCTTAATCTGGGAATTCCGGAACCTGGCTATAATATTCCTAGGAGTTTTCTTTTTGGGATCTTTTTCAGGAGGTGATCGGTGGATTCTTTCAACCTCTATTTTGCCCTCTGGTTCTAAAACATCAGGGCAGTTTTCTTTGAGAACTTCCTGGAGGATGCTTTCCAGGCTCTTACTTTGGTCATGGCTCTCAGGCAGTCCAATAATTTTTAAATTATCTCTCCTGGATCTATTTTCCAGGTCAGTGGTTTTTCCCATGAGATATTTCACATTGCCTTCTATTCTTTCATTTGTTTGGATCTGTTTAACAGTATCTTGATTTCTCATAAAGTCATTAGCTTCCATTTGCTCCAATCTAATTCTGAAGCAATGATTCTCCTCAGTGAGCTTTTGAGATTCTTTTTCCATCTGGCAAATTCGACTTTTTAAGGCATTCTTCTCCTCATTGCCTTTTTGAGCCTCCTTTGCCATTTGAGTCAGTCTGTTTTTTAAGGTGTTATTTTCTTCAGTCAGGCTGTTGACTCTCATTTCATAATTTTCTTGCATTGTTCTCATTTCTCTTCCCAATTTTTCCTCCATTTCTCTTATCTGCTTCTTAAGGTCCTCTATGGCCTGTAACCAGCTTGTATTTTCCTTTGAAGCTTTTGGTGCAGGAGTTCTGACTTCACTGTTTTCCTCCTGTTCCATGCCTTGCTCCTTCTTATCCCCAAAATAGGAGTGTAATGTTGGAATCTTCTGTCTGCTTTGTTTCCTTTGCCTGCTCATTTTGCCACTCAATGATTTGACTTTTGGGCTTTTTGCCACAGTAGGACTCTGCCACCAGACAGGGGAGTTTTCGTCCCAAATGCTGGGGTTTTCTCAGCTGCTGGAGGTATTAGATGGGTGCCCTCTCTGAGGTCTCCACACGCTCTGGCAAGCTGTACACACACCCCAGGACCTCCACCCTAGACTGCAATCCAGATCCAAGCAGGTTAAAGCAAGAGCGATTACCCCTCAGACTGGTGCTTGGTCCCCCTACACTCTGCAGGCCAGGAGCTGAAGCCGCCACGTGGCGCTGGCAGGCTGTGCTGGCGTCTCAGCGGTTTCTTGCTCCGGGGGTAAAAGCCACACACTTCCACTTCCTGGGTCCCAAAGTCCAGACTGCACTGGCCTCTCACCTTGTCCTTCGCATCTATGTATTGATAAATCTGGAAAGGGCCACAGCTGCTGCTGATCTGGAGTCCCTCTGGCTGGCGGCTGGTCAGGCCCGCCCTGGGGCTAAAGCCTCGGTGTGGGGCTGGGCTCGGCTCCCAGAGCGCTGTGCTGGCCAATTCCTACCGGCCTGCCGGGCTGTCCTCAGCTGGAGGTTAGCTTCTCTGTGTCATTTTGTGGGTTCTGCAGCTCCAAAGTTTGTTTAGAGTCCCCTTTTTACATGGATTGGGGAGGGTGGAAGCCGGAGCCGCGGGAAGGTCGTGCTTCTACTCCCTACAATTATCATTTTTCCATGTAGGAATGTAATACTTCAACTTTGATACCGTGTTTCCCTGATATTTTTTTGGACAGAAAAACACAAGAGGGCTTATTTTCAGGGGAGGGCTTATTTTAATGAAAATTGACAGCAATTTTAATAAACAGGTAAATGTGAACAAAAAAATGTACCTTTATTCAATAAGCAAATCACTGGGGAAGAACAGGATGATGCGCTCACTGCTGCAGCTCTGATTGGATGCAGCTCGGAGCGCGGCGTGCGTTTCATGGGGGCGGGGGGGGACGGTGCATACAGAGGGTACCGTAATGTAGCGTGTAGCGCAGGGGATCACCTTCACTACAGTAGCAATCTCAATAGGGCTTATTTTAGGGGGAGGGCTTATTTTAGAGGAATCTTACACAGTAAGGGGAAGGCTTATTTTCGGGATAGGTCTTATTATCGGGGAAACACGGTAAGTTCCTTATGATTTCTTTTCCCTGTTTACCTTCTCATGCTTCTCTTGCTTCTTGTATCTGAATGTCAAATTTTCTATTCAACTCTGTTTTTTATCATCAAGAATGCTTGAAAGTCCTCTATTTCATTGAATGACCATGTTTTCCCCTGAAGCATTATACTCAGTTTTGCTGGGTAGGTGATTCTTGGTTTTAGTCCTATCTCCTTTGACCTCTAGAATATCATATTCCAAGCCCTTTGATCCCTTAATGTAGAAGCTGCTAGGTTTTGTGTTATTCTGATTGTGTTTCCACAATACTCAAATTGTTTCTTCCTGACTCCTTGCAGTATTTTCTCCTTGACCTGGGAACTATGGAATTTGGCTATAATATTCCTAGTTTTCTTTTTGGAATCTTTTTGAAGAGGTGATCGGTGAATTCTTTCAATTTCTATTTTGCCCTCTGGTTCTAGAATATCAGGGCAATTTTGCTCGATAATTTCTTGAAAGATGATGTCTAGGCTCTTTTTTTTTGATCAAGGCTTTCAGATAGTCCAATAAGTTATACATTATCTCTCCTGGATCTATTTTCCAGGTCAGTGATTTTTCCAATGAGATATTTCACATTACCTTCTATTTTTTCATTTGTTTGGATCTGTTTTACAGTATCTTGATTTCTTATAAAGTCATTAGCTTCCATTTGCTCCATGCTAATTCTGAAGGAATTATTCTCTTCAGTGAGCTTTTGAAATTCTTTTTCCATCTGGCAAGTTTGGCTTTTTAAGGCATTCTTCTCCTCATTGACTTTTTGGGCCTCTTTTGCCATTTGAGTTAGTCTATTTTTTAAGGTGTTATTTTCTTCAGTATTTTTTGGGTCTCCTTTAGCAGGCTGTTGACTCACTTTTCATGATTTTCTTGCATCATTCTCATTTCTCTTCCCAATTTTTCCTCCACTTCTCTTGCTTGATTTTCAAAATTCTTCTTGAGCTTGTCCATGGCCTGTAGGCAGTTCATAGTTTTCTTGGGGGCTTTTGATGCAGGAGTTCTGACTTTGCTGTCTTCCTCCTGCTCTACGCCTTGATCCTTTTTGTCCCCAAAAAAGGATTCTGTAGTCTATTTGTATTTCCTCTGCTTGCTCATATTGCCAGCCAATTATTTGACTTTTGAACTCTTTGTCACAATAGAACTCTGCTTCCAGGACAGAGAGAGCTTTGTCCCAAATCTCTGGGGTTTTTGCAGCTGCCAGAGCTGTTAGGAGGGAGCCCTCTCTACAGCCCCCACAAGCTCTGGCTCACTGGCCACACACCCCAGGACCACCACCCAAGACCGTGGTCCAGATCCAAGCAGGTTAAAGCAAAAGCAATTATCCTCTGAATGGTCGCTTGGTCCCCCTACAATCTGCAGGCCTGGCTGGAGCTGCTGGGGCTGCCACACAGCAGTGGCTGTACAGCTACTGTGCCTCTGCAGCTTCTCCCCCTGGGGCAGGGTCCCTACTGTGCTCTTCTGTCCCATCCTGTTCCAACAGAGTTCCACACTGATCTTTTACTTTGTCTTTGGCATTTATAGGTTGAGAAGTCTGAAAACTGACACAGTTGCTGGTGGTTCACTCTCCTGAAGTCTGCTCTGGCCCACATGGGTTGGGGCCTCCCTGGGGCCAGAACCCCATGGCTCATGTGGGACTGTGCTCAGCTCTCAGCTCAGTGTGATAGGCTCCTCCTGTCTGCCTGCCGGGCTGCCTTCAGTGGGAGATTTGTTTCTCTCTGTCTCTTTGTGGGTTCTGTAGCTATAAAGTTTGTTTAGAATAAATTCTTTTACATGTATTGGGAGTAATTGGTGGGGGAGCACACTCCAAGTTTGTGCTTCTACTGGTAAAAGCATTTTCAAGAACTGTGCCTTGCACAAGCTGCAATGAATCTATCTTCTTATTGATGGAATTACTCCTTCCAGGGATGCAGAATGTGACCCTCCATATCTTCCAGTCTCACATGAATGTTGTCCAAGTTCTCCTGTAAGTTCTCCAATGGGGTGAGGGGTACCACCAATGTGCTGAGGGTCAATCTTATGTTCTTTTTATGTTGTCATGCTACCAATGCAGTATATGGACTGTTCATCTCTTAGCCCTCATTCTAACCATATGACTTCCTTCTTCTTCCATCATCATATTCTTTGATGACAACCTTTACACCACTTCAATATGATTCTTTGTTTGTAATATGTTGTAACCTGTCACCACATGCCTCTCTTTGGGTAATCCTCAATCTTACTTCTTTGGAGACTAGGCTTCCCATGGCTTGAATTAAAACAACATCCCTAATATCACTAGAAGAACTTTGGTGTTAAAAACATGGGCTATTATTTCAGGGAGAAGGCTGTGTCATTAAAAGAACTGTGGAGTTTCCTAGAGTCTATCCTCCATGTTCTCTTCTTGCTGTTCAATTTTGGGCCCAGCTCCTTGTACATTTGTAATATGTCTTAGATTTGCTCTTGTCATGAACATCTTCATTTTCATTTTGTAATGAATATGCATAGCCCAGACTCCTGATTATGTAAGCAACTTGATTATGTAGGTCTGATAACCAGATGCTTGTGACCGAATGCTACCATCTTGACTATACTATCAATGCTTTGTCACAAACTATGCCTGACAATTTGTGAGTCACTTTGAAGTATGCTGTCAATATAGGGTGGGGATGGGGTGGCCAGGTAGCACAGCTATTAAAAGTACCAGCCCCAGAGTCGGGATGAAGTGGGATTGAATCTTGGCTCTGATACTTAGCACCATACCCAGAAATAACTGAACTGGCCGTGTAACCTTGAGCAAGTTACTTAACCCCAATTGCTTAAAAAAAAATAGGGTGGGGAGAAAGGGTAGAAAAAAGGGGGGAAAAAGAAATTTACATAATAATTTTATTATATATTTAAAAACAAGTTGTACATAATAGATTCACAATTTCATGTTTATAATAGATTGGCAGTTTCATTTGCAACCATCTTCTTTTTATTATACTATGTTATGGATATGGTTTGTTTTATCGCATAAATTAAAAATAAAATAAAATTTAAAAATATATTACCATGAGCTAAATATTTTACAGTCATGCTGAAGTATGACACCTAACCTTGGTCATCTACAACATCAATAAAAAGTTGATCAGTTGAGTTCCCTGTGAAAAACATTGAGATCAAATTGCCACTCCTGATATCAACAGGATGTCCTGATGCTGCAGAGGAGGTTGAGTCTAAGTCCAAGGAAATCAGAAACAGAAAAAGCCTCTCTTTGTAATGACCTGATACTTAAGAGGAAACCTGGGTCTGAGTTTCCATTTTACTGGAGCACAGAGAGAATCAGTAAAATCTTACCAGCCCTCAGACATCTCTGCTAGGTCTGACTATCAAGATCCAATTCCCTGTACCCTTTACTTTCTTTATATTTTTATACAGAGATAATTTCTATATAATATAATTTGGTATAATTATACAGAGGTAATTCCTGGTTGAGAAATTCATTTCAACATCAATACACAGGCACAAGTAACTAGAATAGATGAATAGCTTATTGGGACAAAGTGTTAAGTTTGAGCTGAGGACAGGTGAGGTCATCGGTACCTGGAAGTACTGGAGACGAAATCTATTCCAGTCTTAAAAGGGGTATTTGTTCTTTCTAAGAAAAAAAACACTTTTGTACTTCTATTATCTTAGAAGAATATTCATGTCCATAACTATATTTTATTTTAGAATTATTAACCAAAAGGTTATAGAACTTTTAGAAAGCAAATATAATACTTTTAGACCAGGCATATTGTGGAGGTAAGTGAAGACGTAAGAAATGTATCTTCCTATTCTAAGCAAAAGAGATTTTTCCCAGAGGACCATATTGTTGAAATGAGAGAGAGAGAGAGAGAGAGAGAGAGAGAGAGAGAGAGAGAGAGAG
>NW_027187376.1:14191351-14192038 GCF_028583685.1 Petaurus breviceps papuanus | reverse complement strand
AGAGAGAGAGAGAGAGAGAGAGAGAGAGAGAGAGAGAGAGAGAGAGAATTGATTATTTTGGGAAAATTGCCTAATTTTTCCACTCTACTTTGTTAGGGTAGACTTAGTCTCAGTGAAGTAGAAAAATGAGAAATTTTGAAGTATTCAACCCAAATCTGCTTCTTTCTTTGATAAACTTTCTTGACTGAGGACAATGACATGGGTTTTCTGATATTTCATGCAAATCTTTTAGTCTTCCTGTCAATAAATCTAGCAGTAGAGAATTCACTTACTAAATTGTTTAGAGACTTTGGGAAATCTGCATCATTTTGTAGGTTATGAGATTTCCTCTAATTTCTATTTCTTGTGCTAAGATCGCAAAACTGGGGATATATTTAGCTAAGTAATAGCCTTGATGATGCACTTTTCAAACATTTTTTTCTTTTTCTGAGGAGAATATTTTGCAGATAACATTTATGTTTGAAAGCAATAGTTACAGCAGTATAAATTCCAGAATATGGAAATTAACTTTCATAGAATTAAAGGTAAATAGTGTGTTGCATTGTTGGGGATAACATCATTAATATGGCAGAGCCTCAGTTCTCCGCTGGGAGCTCTTGCTTTTGATTGAGCATCGCTTGTCCCTAATTTTCTTCCTTCTTTCCTTCCTTCCTTCCTTCCTTCCTTCCTTCCTTCCTTCCTTCCTTC
>NW_027187376.1:14119100-14191341 GCF_028583685.1 Petaurus breviceps papuanus | reverse complement strand
TTCCTTCCTTCCTTCCTTCCTTCCTTCCTTCCTTCCTTCCTTCCTTCCTTCCTTCCTTCCTTCCTTCCTTCCTTCCTTCCTTCCTTCCTGTTTTTAGGAGAAGGGAAGGCCCAGGGCAATTGGGGTTAAGCGACTTGCCCAAGGTCACATGACTAGTATGTGTTAAGTTCCAGGGCCCATGCTCTGCCTAGCCTCGTCGAACCCCCCCCCCCCTTAATTTTCACTCTTTCCTCATCCACTGGTCCTTCTCTGATGCTTACAACAAGTATCTCCCAACCTTAAAAAATTTTCACTTGATCCAACCAAACTAGCCATCATTCATTATCTGGATTCCCTATCACTGCCAACCTCTTAAGGAAAAGCTGAGAGATACTCACTTCTTAACCCTTTGGTGTCTGACTCCCAACCTCCTCACTCAAATGAAATTGCTCTCTTCAAAGTTATTGCTGACCTCTTACTTGCCAAATTGGTTGCTTTTTATCTAGAAGTTTGAGATTAACTTCTCTGCAGTATCACGTGCTCTTGACCCCTCTCTCCTGGATGCGCTCTCTACCTGTCTGACCATTCCTCAGTTTCTTTTGCTGGATCATTATCCACATCCTGCCCTTTTCCCATGCATGTGTGATAAGACTGTTTTGCTGTCTCCTCTTTTTGTACTCTTTCACTTGGTGGCTTCATCAGCTCGCAGTAATTTTATTATAATCTCCATATGGAGGACTCCTAGATCTATATATCCAAATCCTAGTCACTGTCCTGAGTTCCATTATCTTATCACAAACTGGATGTTGCATAGACATCCCAAACCCAACATGTCCAAAACAGATATGTTATCTTTTCTTCTAGCCTGCCTCTCTTCCAAACATTTATTTCTGCTAAGAGCACAGCTATCTTTACAGTCTCAGATTCTCAGTCTTCATGTCATCCTTTACTCACCCTCACCTGACATTTCAATAATTTGCTAAATCCTTTCACTTCTACTTTTACAACATTTCTTACATCCTTTTATCTCTCTCTATTCACAGGACCACTACCCCATCACTTTCCACCTGGACTCTTGTGATTTCTTCTTAATAGTTATCCCTGCCTCAGGCCTCTCGTCTCTCTACATCATCTTTCACAAGTTGCTGGAGTAATTTTCCTAAAGCAAAATTTCTATCATATCACTTCACTCTTCAGCAAACTATTAGTTCCTTATTGCTAAAATAAAATATAAATCTCTGTTGGGCATGTGAAACCTTTCACAACCTGACCTCTGCCTACCTTTCTAGAATTATTAAACATGATTCCCCTTCACACACCCAATGGTCAATACAGATTAGTCTCTTTACTGTTTCTCACCAATGATACCCCATCTTCCATTTATTTGCCTTTTTATTGGCTGATCCTCCATGCTTGGAATTGCTTCTTACTCCTACCTCTTAAGACTCTCCATTTTCTCCAAAAGTCAGCTCCAGTGCCACCTTCTATATGTAGAGCTCTCCTAGCTCCCAGTACATTCTCACTCCAAATTCAATTACATTTATTTTGTACATACTTATATATGTGCAAGTTGTCTCCCCCAATAGAATATAAGCTTCTTGGGGATAGGAATTTTTTGTTTTTGAACCCTCAGTGCCTGGGTGCTTAAAAATATACTTGTTTGATTGAATGATAAGTGGTCACTTTTGTGTTTTTACATTCATTGCTTGAAATATGATAGGTATTTAATAAATAGATTGATTTAGTCACACCTGAAATTTATTGTTATATTATTAGCATTCTTACTAATGTTTAATTGATAATGCTAACCATTTATTCCTTTTAAAGAATTCTCTGAATGTAGTTTTGAAATTATTGATCTCTCTCTTTCTCTCTTATTTGTGTGCCTGTCTTTTTGTTTCTCTTTGTCTTTTATTCTCGTCCTCTTTCTTCCTCTGTCTTTGTCCCTCCGTATTGCTCTCTCTCTCTCTGCTTCTCTGTCTCTCTCTTATATGCATATACAATAATATAATATTCTTAGATTGGATACTTTGGGGGGAAGATTACAATATATTTTCAAGTGACCATTTAATATTAAATTCTCACTATATGTAGAAACTAGGATTTAATAAACTTTAAAAAGTTTTGTATGGGGGATATTGTTTCTATTTGCTTACTGAGATGTGGCCATCATAACTGAACTCTACAATATGGTAAGATTTTCTGCATTATATTCTTGAAAACCTAAATAATGGTAATGCTTATAGTAGTTTCTTTGATTTCTCTTCCTGAGAGAGAGAGAGAGAGAGAGAGAGAGAGAGAGAGAGAGCTTTTTTGATGATCCTGAAGTTGATTGGCTTTCCATTTTTCCTCTTATTTCCTACTCCATCTTGGAAGAAAGGAAGAAAACAAGAATTTATTAAGTATATAATGTATTAAGTACTTTACAAATATTATCATATTTAATCCTTACAGCACCCTATGAGGTATATACCATTATTATATCCATTTTACAGATGAGCATATTAAGGTAGAAGGTAAGTGATATATTCAGGGTCACATAGGTAGTAAGTGTCTGAGAACAGATTTAAACTCAGATCTTCCTGATTCCAGGTCCAGAGCTCTGTCCACTGTGCTACCTAATTGCCTTTTCGACTAGTTGTATTCATGATGAGTAGGAAGCTGAGCAGTTGAATAGAGGGGATTTATATAATAGCTTCCATAATTCACTGCTGATTTTTTCTTCTACTACTAATGAACTAGGATTGCTGGTTTTCTATGAGGTAGACCAGAATGTTCAAGACTGGCTGCAGTGGGGAGTTGCTGGCAGTATGGTTGTAGTAGCCACTGCTACTGCCACTTTTTGACCCTAAAATTCTACCAATTAGTGAAAGAGACCGCTAGTGACCAGTGATCCTGCAGTAGGGACCCCAGTGATCCTGCAGTAGGGACCAAGGCAGGAGCTGTCATCAAAAAGGGATCCAAGAGCTATGGCAGGCAATCTTTGTGGATCTAGTTTGAATAGTTAGTTGAGGAGAGGAGATGGATTTTCAATGATCTCTCTCCCTCCTTTAAGGCTTTCCTTCATCCCCACCTTCCTTTGCTACAGTCCATGATCTATACATACACACCCCCTTATTTCCTTCAGTGATCTGAGGGAGCAAATGTTTTAGGAATTTCCTTCTATATCTGAATGTCTTAGATGGCAAGTGGTAAGAGGTTTTATGGGATGACTGGAGGAGAATGGCTGAGAATGACCAGTCAGAATAGACCACTGGCTCATGACTTGAGTAGAGTGTCACCTGGTGGGCAACTCAGCTATTGCATTCCCTCTTTGGATAACTAATAACAGTGACATACTTACTATCTTTCCATTTGTATGCGTAAGGAAAGCAGCCCGTGGCTAAATTTGGACTCTATTGCCACATGTAACAGAAACATTTTTATTTATTGCATTTGGTCCTTATAACAACTCTGTGGTGTGAGAAGTACAATTATTACTGGTTTTGGAGATGAGGAAGTAGGCTTTGAGTAGAGAGGTGACTTGTATGAGCTATCAGAGCTAGGAAGTATAAAGACTGAGTTCAAATCCACGTCTCTAGACTCCAAATTCAGTATACTTTAAATGGCTAATGCTTGATGGGTTATTGAATTGGAATAAATACATTGTGGTTGGTGTTTAAAGGGAAAAGCCCAGAAAGGATAGCTAATTCCATCTGAAGTAAGATAAAATCAGCCTTACCTTTTTTTATTTGGAATTCTACTGAAACTAAATAGAAAAAAATAACAATAATACTCCTTATAAGGAGGGACATTAGAGGCAGAGCTCTCTGTCTCTTGCATATTTATCTTTCATTCCTTCCTTATAACTTTATTCCATTTGTTCAATAGAAGGTAGTCTATATGAATATAAAATCAGATAACAGAAGGATATTATTTTATGATGTATAAGTGAAGAAATAAAGAGAGTATAGTGTTGGTTAATTAATTTAGAGCTAGAAGGGACCTTGGGGCTCAACAATCTGTCTCCCTCATTTTACAGATTAGGAAACTGAGGCCCAAAGAGATGTAAGTCACTTCCCCATGATTATATAGATAGTAATTAGGTGAGCTGGGATTTGAACCTTGGTCTTTTCATTCTAAAACTAGCCCTCTTTCCCAATGTGCCACACTACCTTTGGTGATCTGGGAGCTGGCAAGAGAAAGGAACAAAATGATTCATGCTACAGGTACTATATTCATGCATGAAATTAGATGTTACTCCTTACGGAGGTGGGGGGGAGTAATGGCTTCCATGGTAACCGTTGTCATAGCTGTATTTTGAGTCGTCACTTTAAAAAAATATGAAAGCTAAATAATACAGCAGTGAGTGATACAGCCTCTGTGCTATTCATGTCCAAACAACAGCACCAATGAAATCTTACTTTCAAATTAATTAACATCTCTTAGTTCAGTGTTATCAATTTAATAACCCCTCATATATTAATCATACAATGTCAGTGTACATAATCATCCAGTGTAAAGGTCCAAAAAAGGCTCTGTGCATTGAATTCTCTTGGATTTAAGTAGTTTGAATGGGAAAATTGAAGCATAAGACCTCAGAACTTAGAGAAATCTGTTCCCACTTGCATCTTCCACATCTGATGATATTTGATTGAATTTCTCCTCCCCACTTTTTTTTTATTTTGGTAGCTATGTTACAATTCTTTTTTTTTTTTTTATAAGCAATTGGGGTTAAGTCACTTGCTCAAGGTTACATGGCCAGTTATTTCTGGGTGTGGTGCTAAGTATCTGAGCCTGGATTTGATCTGGGGGCTGGTGCTCTTACTCGCTGAGCCACATGGCCGCCCCAATATTACAATTCTTTAAAGAAATCTCAAAGTATAACTGACTTATCCGGGAGTGATATTATCTACTTGGACTATCAGTACCTCATGTTTTTTTGTCTTATCTGTAAAGGGGCGAGAAGCTTGGGACCTCGAGGCTATATGTGACCCTTTAGGCCATTAAGTGTGGCCCTTTGACTAAATCCAAACTTCACAGAAGAAGGGCCATGCTTGAGGACCTAGAGGGACACATGTGAACTTGAGGCTGCAGGTTCCCCATCCCTGGACTCTACTACTTAAAGAAGCATTTATTAAAGCATTTCCTAAACACTGGGGATAAAAACAAAACAAAAAACAAAATAAGAGTTGGTTCTTACCATCAAAGAGCTTACATTCTACCCATATTTTGGCTACTTTATGCCTGAATGGCTATTATAATTGAGAAAGAAGAGACCATGAAACTAAAATGCATCACATTTGATTATTTGGTAAGTAGTTTTTTTGAAGGCTCTGGTGGAGGTATGAAGAAATAGCCCAAATAAAATTTGGCGATGATTTATGAATTTCCTTTAACCAGGCTGCTGCTTTTTATCATTGAGAATTGACCATTTCAGGTTTTTAGAGAACGGACTCAGAATCAGGCTTTTTCTTGGATTGCTCTAAGTAGACTGAAAGAAGTTGTTTAGTTTGCATTCTGTAGAGAAAAGTATATTTATGCTGTCTTGGGTCTGATGAAAAGATATTCTCCACATACAAGGACCTGAAGTTTCTCCTTTTTGCTTTGAAGATTAATTCTTGATCGATTTTAGGATTATATATATTGAGAGAGGAGAGAGGAGAGAGAGTTATGGGGTTATAAGATGAGCACAGGATTTGGAGTCAGAGGGCCTGGGTTCAAATCATTGCTCTGCTTTTTGTTTACCTGTATGACTTTCGGGAAGTAATTTAATCTTTTTGTGCCACAATTTCTTCATCTGTAGACTATTAATATTTCTAATAATAATTAAGAACTGTAACATTTAAATATTAAATAATTTTATTTAATAATAAAATAATTATTTTATTATTAAATATAATAGCTTATAGTTCTATGATACTTTACAGTTTGCAAAATACACATATCATCTCATTTGATCCTTAGAACAATACTTTAAGGTAGGTACTAGTATTATTCTCATTTTAAAAGTGAGAAAACTTAAACTTTTTCCAACGGTTTTAACAAAATTATCTCATTTGACATAGTAATTGAACTAAAGTCTTTTCCTATAATTCTATTAATTTTTTTATCATGCTTCAGCAGATTATTTTGGGTATATATGCCATTTTCCCATCTCCTGGTATGTTTTGTTTTATCATAAACTTTTTAACATGAAGTTGTTCAGAGCCTAAGGCATAGATTTACACTAACATGCCTTGAGAACATAAGACATTTTACATTTTATTCATAGACTTGTCTATGAATAATGGAGTACACGCATAACATCACTTTTCCTTTCTTCCTCTGCTACCTAAAGTCTTCAAGGTTAAGCTTAAGTACTTCCTTCTAGATCATCAATCCCTGCTTGTTGGCTAGTTCACGGATGGCATTTCATGCCTGTACTATTTGGCAATTAATCATGTTCATGCCACCTTATGATATCTTTTTTATTATTACCCTTACTGTTATTTAACTCTTGTCCTGTTTAATTTTTTTTGTACATTTTTTCCATGTTTTCCTAACCTGAGTATAAGTTCTTTGAGGACAGAGACTGTGTCTTATTCTTTTCTTCATCCCTCACAGTACTTTGCAGTAGTAGGCATTCCATAAACAATGTTGGGTAGAGTACAGTAAAAAGAAAAAGATAACATCTCCCTTCTCAAGTCTTCCAATTTAAACCCTTTGGCAAAAATATTCAGCAAATTTCCTTAATTTGAAAAACTGTCTTCATGTAACATTTACAGCTGTTGAACTTTTAAGTATAATGATTCACATTGTTTTAAAGGTCTCTTAATTTTTCAAGACCTAAAACATAATCATAATGGTAGTTAGCAATAAAGAATTTTGAATTTCCAGAGTGGCACAGTAGTAAACTTACTTGGACACAATTCATTATCTCATAAAGCTCAGTAATAATGAGAATAGATCACATTTATGTAGGCACTTTTAGATTTATTTGATAATCCCAGCTAACCAGGAAATCATGTGCTATTATCCCTATTTTACAGATAAGGAAAACAGGTTCAGAGAGCTTTAAATGAGTTGCCCAGGGTCACACAGTTAGTAATTATGTAAGCAAACATTCAAACCCAGGTCCAGTGCTCAGTTCCTAGTTGAAGATGAATTTGTATTGAATCCAAAGGAATTTGTTTCCAAAGGACCCGAAATTTCACCTCTTTGGCTACTAACACAAATCTGTGCCCAGACTCCAAGGTCATTATTTTTCCAAGTCTTGTGTGTATGGTTTATTTTTTGGATGCCTCTCTTTACCAGTTTTGGGTGATTGATCTCTTAAGATTTGACTAGGTTGGCTGCTTGATTAGTCTTTGGATGATGTAGAGTCATCATCCAACTTGAACCTGAACCTATTACAACTTGTTAGGATTTGACAGAGCTTATTTTCTGTTGATATGGCTAGGACCATTTTTGCACTTTAAGGAAGTATCAGAGGAGTAGGGAAATTATCCACAGGTAGCTAAAGCATCCAAATTCCCTGCCTCCCCCCAACACCAATGCAATATTCACAGCATCCACAGCAGCTATGAATATGCTGGTGTAGGTGTGAATCACAAAATGTAACAGGCTCTCCACATGGAGGACATAACCAAAGCATTTATTCAAATACCAGAAAACCAAGTTCCAAAACCAGAAAGTCAAATTCATTACAGTAACCATAAAATTGGTACACATAACCAATGCACAAACACCCACATTCCTAAGCCTTCCCAAATATACCCTCCACCAGGCCTTCAAAACAAAACAGACTCCCTGAGCAAGAATGCCCCTCTCTCACTTTTGGTAGCTCCTCAGCCTCCACCCTGCTTGCTTCCAGAAGTTCTGGGTCACTCTCAGCTTATGCTTGGCTTTTTATCCTGGTCATTAGCTCCTCCCCATCCCACCCTTTCCTGTTGTATCAGCAAGTTCCTCCCACTGTGGGATTCACAAGTTCTGTTTCTTAACAGAGGCTTGATGTAATCAAGGTCAAGGCTTAACTTGAAACAAGTCGATAAGTACTTGTTTGTATGCCATTACAAGGGGCAGGGAAGATCTTCAAATCCCCATTATGATATCACCCCCAAAGTCTGAATATTTTGCTTTGTGTAGACAAAAGTCTAAAGGATTTTGTATAGGTACAACATTCTATTATTTGAAATGGGTGATGTGTTTTATTTATATCCCCAGTGCAATCCCTGGTGCTTAATAAATGCTTGCTGATGGATTTGGAAAACCAGCTATCCAAAATCATCTAACTCATTTCTGATGTGACCTTTTAAAAAAATCTATGTGTATCTCATATTTTGATGTTAAGAAAAACAATTTAAAGCCATGTTTCACAAAGAGCATCTTTCCCTTTCCTCATTCCATGCAACTCCATTAAAAATTTCAAGTATATTCAGAAATTAAAAGGTCACCAATACTCCACTTTCTGATTTTTCTTGATTTTTTAAAAATATAAATTGTCAGTTCCCCAGTCCTTCCTCTTTAAGATACCACAAAAATATCCCCCATCAAAAAAGCAAGTGAAGTCTGAGATCTGATATTTGGTGATTTCCATAAAGCCTCATCATTTTGATGCTGCAGTAGGATAATGTTCTACCAGTGGTGGGCAGTGCAGTATAGTGAATAAAGAGCTGGCCATACAATCCTGAAGACCTGAGTTCAAATCTTACCTCTGACAATTATCAGTTGTGTGATTCTGGGCAAGTCAAGTACCGTCTCAGTGTTGTAGGCAACTCTGGAAGATTCCTAGCTGCAGAGAAGGTGTCAACTTGAATTGGTAGAGGTTGTTGCCTCCTCTGGGAGTGCTCTATCACAGATCTACTCCCTCTCCCTACCAAGATAATGTGGAAGAGAAACATTTGGTTGTCAAATAGATGGATCTTTTGGGGGCAGTGATCTCAACCACAAATCCCATGGGAAATTAGAAAAACAGAAACCAAAGGAAACATTTTAATATGAAAAAACCAACAAGTATAGAGGGGAGGTACAATATCCAGTGAGAAAAAGAAACAGATTTTTATAGAGAGGAGTGAAAAGGTGGACCTTTTCTCACATTGTTCTTTTGTTCAGATGAGCACCTGTGTTGGATTAACACCTTCTTTTTTTCTGTTTGTGAAGGGCAACAAAGACTTAGATAATGGTCGTACAAATAGTCCCATGCCCTAAATGTAAAAGAAATAGGTAATTTGAGATTGAAATGATCCCAAGTCAATCATAAAATATAGTTATTCTTGCTCTTCACTAACTTTTATTTCTTATGTCTTTGGAATTTAGCTCCAAACTTTCCTGCTTTGGGAAACCATCCATGATGCACACCACTAGTCTACTCAGTTCTCCTCCATGATATCTTTTCAAAATCTATCCTGTCACTTGCCCTATAGTATATTGCATTTGATATGTTGCTTTGTAAATTTTTCTTCATTTTAAAAAATGCATGTTTTTGGTTTTTCTGGTGAAACTGCAAATGCTTTGAGAAGATACTAGTGGAAGAGGTGACATAAGCCTAGCATGTTTAATGATAATCAGATTGTCCAAAGCCCTACCAGACAGCCCACCAATGTTTTCTTGTAGCTACTCAGACTTGTTAATTCTAAAGTAACTGGAAAAAGTAGAAGAATGTCTTTTCTCCTTTCTCACTCTGCCCTCAACTCTGTTTTATGTTTACACGCACCATGTAAGTCAAGCATTCTGTTTAACTAGTCAAGACCATTGATTGTATGTCCCTTGCATGTGAAACCCTGTTAACTACAAATACTGGTAGAAGTTTTGGGACTTAAATGTTATTTCCATATGAACAACTACCTTGTTTCTGTGCTATATTGATTTTTATTTATTTTTTGTCCATTTTATGTTGCCTGTTTTAGAATGAAAGTTTCAATAGTACATGATTATGCCTGGTCAAATTCTTTAATAAGGCCTCCCATGTGATGGCCACCAGGGTCACTTAATGTCTCTTGATGATAAAATTCAATTTAAGTCCAAAGAACTTCAGAGTTGTCATCTCTTTATTATGTCTTTCTTTAAAATAAAAAAAATTTATGCATTTTGTTCTTCAATGAAGGAGTTTTGTATATAAGATATGATTTAGTTGTGTTTACTTTTTCTAGATCAGCTGTAAATTTATTGTACATTGTGTGAGGAACAGAGTTACTATAGAGCTATTTTCAATACTTTAGGAGACCATTGGGCTGCATTCATTCTTGTGCTCATCCTAGGCTATAAAATCTTGCATTCTCACAAAGAGAATGGTAAACATCTCTATAAAAACTGTCATCAATCATTTGGCTGGTGTGTGTATCCTGACAGAGTAGTAGATGAATATAGATCTCATGTGGAACTCATGAAGTATTATTGGACCTCTGCCTACCAACTTAATATATGACCTTGGACAAGTTCTTTAATCTCTTTGTGAGATGATACTGATATCACAGGCAGTTCTTAAGCTTACGATAAAAAGAGATATAAATAAAATCTAATTTCCTTGTAAAAACAATGGTCTAACAATTCTTATCCAGGGGCTTAATACCCAACTTTTAATATAAATGATCACAAATATCATAACTAGATAAATGCTCCATCCATACAATGTCAAACCTTCCAAAGTGTACTTGTTTTTTCCACATTTCAAAAGATTCATTGCTTTATTATTCAGACACTTCATATATAAGAAGGGATTGCAAGCTTACCATGCCTTAGTAGGTAGTCTTTATGAGTTCCTGTAGTCAAATAAATCCATCACTAGTGGGAATGAGAGAGTGGGTAGGTGGGAAGGGAACAAGCTTTTATTAAGTGCCTACTACGTTCCAGGCCCTTTGCTAAGCACGTCACAGATATTATTTCAATTGATTATCTGGTGACTCATCTTCTGGTTTGAGGCTCTCTTCTAGGCTATCTATCACTCAGCAGATACATTGTTCATCACTGGCCTTGTATTTGAAATCTCCACAAGTTATTAGGACCTGGCAAAACTTGCTGTCCTCTGGCATAATCTGTGAGAACCTCAGGCTACCTCCATGCCTTTGTTCCTTAGGAGAAGCTTAGGATATGCTGACATTGGCCTGGAGCTGAGACACCCTGGGAAGATCGGGGGAGTTTAAGCAAAGTGGAATTTGTTGGTTTTTTTTTTTTCCGGAGTTCAGTTTCCTAGGCTCAGGCTAAACTGGAACCATCTGAAGGATTAATATCCTTTGAACCCTGATAATTCACAGCTGTGCTGAGTTAGGCAGGTTTCCCTGTCTTCTAGCTCTGAGTCAATCAGGGGCTGAGTCTTTGTTATATGTTCTGGGAGGTTGGCATTTTACTTTGGGGGTTTGCTTATGATAAGGACCTTTTGATTCTCTGAAGGAGTCTCAGAATAGCTGTTTGTTAAGAGTCCCCTCCCCTTTTTCCCCACTACTCAGAGGTTTGTGTTCTCCCAGTCAGGTGGTGTATGTAGGTGGTTGTATTACTTTGTTCAGACAGTAGGAGCCCTGTTGGATCCCTGTGCTAATTTCTCTACTTGTATTTTCTGCTTATCTGTAATTAAAGTAAGATTGTTGACCCCTTTAAAAGTTGTCTTTCCTTTAGAAAAGCAGAGCAAAGATCCCATGGCAGCAGGCCATCCTAGGTGTGCTAGGGTGCTTGGTAATACACCAGATCCTGGAGTAACCTTTAGTCTAGAAAGTTTTATATAAATTGATTAAATAGGGTAGTATAATAACTCATCACCCAACATCTTATTGAATAAGATACAATATCATAGGACATCTCTCTTTTTCCCACTTCTTCATAATTCCTACCTCATTCTTTGCTGCAGTGAGCCAAAAGAAGAAAGATGTCTTCATTAGCATCAGTGAATTCAAAAAGGCTCCTTTAAGAAGATTTTCAGAGATATCTTAGAGAAAATTTTTTCTGGATACTTATGGTGAATTGGTTTCTTGAGAAACAGATGTGGGGACAACTGTTTTCCTGTGGTCAATCAGATTCATCTTCCTTTATCATGAATTTCTCTTTAACAAGTGTAGACATTAGCCATCAAGAGCTTGACTATTCTGCTACCTTTACAATAGCCATCTTTTTGAATTCTCTCATGTTCTGCTGTGTATACAACATGCTTTTTTTCTTTCTTTGTATATAAGTTCCAATATTTAAGTTTAAGATATGTTTTTGTTTCTTTTCTCTATTCTGTGTTTGTGTTCTGGCCTTTGAGTGTAAAAATTACAAAAAACTGTCTTATTAACATTAATGAGCTCATCTTGCACCCTGATTTCGTTCAAAGTATGCCTATCTTAAAATAAATACGATAAATAAATAAAATTCATTTGCATCTAGCTTTTCATCCTGTGATGCCTTCTTCCAATGTTAAAACAAACAAACATCAGTGGTATTGTGTTGGGCTTTATAGGATGAATAAGAATTCCATAGAATGGAAGGTATAGGATAGGAAACTGCATGAACAAAGGCACAGAGAGGCAGAAGAAGGTGGAGTCTATAGGTGGTACAAGGAATGATCCAATTGGCTGGAGCATAGGATGTGATGGAAGGGAGTAATGAAAGATAAAGCTAGAAAGCTAGTTTGAAGGTAGAGAGCTATGAATGTCAGACAAAAAGTTTTAGTTTTATCCATCAGCTCAAAGGATTAAAGACTTTAAGGAACTCTGTAGATCATCAAGGCAACTAGGTGGCTCAGTGGATAGTGCTGGGCCTGGAGTCTGGAAGACCTGGGTTTATCTGGCCTCAGACACTTACTAGCTGTGTGACCCAGGACAAGTCCCTTTTCTGTTGGCTTAATCCACTGGAGAAAGAAATGGCAAACCCTTCCAGCATCTTTGCCAAGAAAACCTCATGGATAATATGGCCCAGGGAGTCATGAAGATTTGTATACTACTGAACTACTAACTAAGCCACAATAGATCATCAAGTCCAAAGATTCTCTTAACATGGGGACCATGAAGTTATTTAAAAAAATTTGATAACTGTATTCTGGTATCATTTGTTTCTTTTGTAATCTTATTTTAAAACATTTTAAAGCATTTTAAAACATTGTTCTGAGAAGGGGTCCATAGGCCTTCACAGAAGGTCAAATATTTAAGAACTCTTGATCTAATCTAATTCTCTCTAGAGTAGTGGATAAAGTGCTGGACCTGGAATCAAGAAGACCTGAATTCAAATTCAGCCTGAGACTTTTATTAGCTGTGTGACCTTGGGTAAGTCACTTAACCTCTGTTTCAGTTTCCTCAGCTATAAAAATCAGGATCACAATAGCACCTGCCTCCCAGGGTTGTTGTGAGGTTTAAATGACATTTGTAAAGCATTTAACAAACATTTAACAAAACCTGTCACCTCCTTTTGTTGTTGTTCAGTCATATCCAACGCTTCATGACCCCATTTGGGGTTTTCCTGGGAAAGATACTGGAGTAATTTGCCATTTCCTTCTCTAACTCATTTTACAGATGAGGAAACTGAGGCAAACAGGGTTAAGTGACTTGCCCAGGTCACACAGCTAGCAAGGTCTAAGGCCAGATTTGAATTTAGGAAGATGAGTCTTCCCGACTCCAGGCCTGGTGCTCTCTCTACTGCCCCTTCCTTTCATTTTATGACAACTGAAGCCATGGGTGATTAGTCCTTGCCCAGGGGCATGTAGATAATAGGCAGCAGAATCAAGATTTAAAAGTAGGTGTCCTGACTTCAGATCTAGCACTTCCCTTCCTCTCTACTGAAATTGCAGAGTTTTGAGCAGAGAAATAAGACCAATTCTTATGAAGAAGGCATCTGATAATTGTTTATTGAGTGCTTGTTAAGCAGAAAATAGTGGAATATAACATTGAGCCAGGCATAAGCCTTCAAGGCACTTATATTCTAGCTGGGGAAATGAGGCAGGTAAAACAGCAAATCATAATATAAAGCAATAGAAAGAGGCATAAACAAAGTAGTATAGGAATTCTGAGGTAGATAAGTATTCTACCAGATGCCTTTAAATTGGGCTAGAAAGCCTGGATAGGATTGGGATAAGTGGAAATAGGGTGGAAGAAGTTGCAGGTGAGAAGAGGGAGGGTGTTCCAGGTGGAGGGAAGGGCATAAGTGAAAAAAAAAGTGCAGAGGTGGGAAAGGGTTGGATGTGTTGGTGTTGCCTTTTTCTTTGACGTGTGTCCCACTCTACAAATGATTGCCATGCCTACTTCTGCTTTTGGGAATGGAACCTGGGGGAGGCAATGATCATGACTCAATAGGGGGCTGAATGTAGGTGTTACATTATCCTTGTCCTCTTTTGTGATGTAGTGACAAAGGAAAATTTTGTCTTGGATAACACCTTGCTGAATATGCTCTAATCTGGTATTTAAATTTATACAGATCTTTTTCTTAGAGAGGTTTTTTTTTTTTAAACCATGCAGTAAATAGGATTCATATTTCCTTTGGGATCATTGTTTCGGTGCAAGTTAAAGAATAATGATGGAATTTTCTAGTATTTCAAAAAACACATACCAGCATAAAAAGTGTACATCAGATCTAACCACATGAAAAAAATGTCTGAGCTCTGAGTAGTTTTTTACAATTCTAATGCTGTGATATCTCAGGCCAGTTAAAAATGCTGATATGAGCATTTCTAAACTCTAGCTTCTGAGGGAGACCAGAGGTCTGTCATGAGTTTTCATTTATGTGTGTAGGGGGAAAAATGGTTAGTTTAATGTGCAGGATAGGAAAAATCAGACCTTAATTAGTCAGACGTTTTGTATAATTCACCTTGCTCACTTTTGGAAGTCAAGGAGAATATGCTACCACTTGTTATCATAATGGGTTAATTTTATCAGACTGTCCCAGTTTCTTGCTGTAAAAAATATGCATGTATTTCCACAGACACCATACAAGAAGTTACTTGGTATATTTTTTTTAAAGAGAGAGTCACTCATATGTTCATATGAAATATAGACCTCAATCATAAAGCAATCAATCTAGAAGGACGGAGCAAATGAGTTGAGTCTTTCTCTCTTTTTTTTCCTCTATAGGCTGTGCATCTGGCCCAGGCAAGCTTTCAGATCGAAGCTTTTGGCTCCAGATTCATTCTTGACCTTACACTGAATAAGTAAGTATTTAACATTCTTTCCATTAAGGAACAAATGCGGCCAAACTTTTGTAACTGTCCTGTTCATTTATTTAGAGTTGCTTCTAATTTTATGTTTTCCAGTTCACTAGGTAACCTATTGTTCTTTAATAAAACATATATGGGGCATCTAAGTGGTGCAATGGATAGAGGAGGACCTGAGTTCAAATGCGACCTCAGACACTTAGTAGCTGTGTGACCCAAAAAACCCCCCAAAAATAAAAAAAATTAAAACATGTGATAAATTGAAGTCTCTTTTACACACTGCTCCAACACCCCCATCCCCTCCCAATCCTCATAAGATTCAAGGGAGAGGGAATGAAATTAGACAGTTTTGGAAGTCATTGGCTTAAGACTTTGCTAAACTGTGAATTCTCTCAGTCTTTGGTTAACAGAACCACTGCTAAAAAATAAATAAATAAACTGGGAAAAAAATAAGAGCCAGATTTTTAGGAGTAGGGATTTAGGCTTAACTTCGTCTATACCCATGAGTCTCTCTGAGTAAAACAATGAAATCTGAACTAAAGTATGTAGTAGTCCAGATCTCCAAAGCATCTTATTCATGATGGATGTTTTTTTTTTTTTAGAGAGATGGAAAGTGGAAAAGAAAATAGTGAGGAAAAAGAATGTGGTATTTATGAACTACTTTCTTTGCTTAAGAAAAATTGTAGCTAAGTGGATAGAGAACCAACATCATTGCCTGGAAAACCTGGGTTCAATTTCGCCTCTAACTCATATTGGCTATTTGATCCTGGTGAAGTTACTCAAACTCAGCTAGGTGGCGCCATAGTGAATAGAGCACTGGGCTTGGAATCAAGAAGACTCATCTTCATGAGTTCAGATCCAGCCTCAGACACTTACTAGCTGTGTGATCCTGGGCAAGTCAGTTAACCCTGTTTACCTCAGTTTTCTCATCTGTAAAAATGAGCTGGAGAAGGAAATGGCAAACCACTCCAATATCTTTGCCAAGAAAACCCCAAATAGGGTCATGAAGAATTGAACACAATTGAAAAAATGACTGAACAACAACAATAAATTCCTCAATTTCCTTATGTTGACTGAAGGGCTATCAGATTATGGAAGAGACTATTATTTAACTTTACTAGACTTTGGTGGATTTGTAAATGGAGAAAGAGTCTCTCACATTCATCCCCATTGTCAATTTCTTGCCTTTCATTGACTATCCCTACCTAACACCTTTTAAGACTTAGGAGTCTTTCATAAGGGCAAGCTTATTTTGTTGTTGAGTATGATCTTAAGAATTCTCTTTAATTTACCTATACACTTAGAGTTTAATTAAAATTTATTAGGTTCTCTGAAGTATAAAGAAAAGTTTTTCCAAATCCAGTCTTAGGTTGCCATAGCATATTCAACTGGGTGAGTACAGGAACCTATCATGATAGCATGATGAATACTGGCCATAGAATTAGGAGAGTCAGGTTCTAGTCCCATCTTTACCAGAAACTAGCCTTGTGACATAACATAATTATCTTCTCTGAACCACAGTTTCCTCTGTAAAATAAGGCAGGATGGACTAGATTATTTCTATGACCTTTCCCAAATTTCACGAACTATAATTTCTTGAATTTTTTAGTTGTATTATGCTTGTTCTCTCTTCTGCCTTGCCTCAAATACCTAAGAGAAAAAAATAAAATCAATTTATAAAAAAAATTACCCTGTTGATTCCACAGTAAAGACAATAAAAGTTTGAAAACTTTTTAGTTAGTTTGCAAAGGCAGGAAAATACTTTTAAAAGAATTTTAATTCTACAAAAGCATTTATATTTTAAAATTTCTTGCATGATAAATGAATGTAATTGAGAATAATATTCCAGAATGTTAGAGCTATTCTAACTGGGCTATCTAAAGGAACTTTTTTGAATTTAGCCCACTCTTTTCTGCTTTATTGTAGGTAGGTAGGCAGGCTAGAAACCAGATTAAAAAGGTTTCTCTTGTTTGCAGATGGACACTTCTGAAAAGGGGCTACGTAATATACAAGTTTTTGCATGTTTTGGGATGCTAAAAAAAATGAAACAATTACACTTAAACACAGGATAGTAAAAAAATTTTAAAAAGATAATGGACTATTTGAATTTTTAAAATAAATAAATATTTGTACAAGCATGATAGATAACCTAATTCACATGTAAGCTGGCCTCAATTTAGGCTTTTCATCATGTCACCTTTGTTTGTTTTTCTAATTGAGGCTAATATGAATCATATGCTGAAAGGAAGTGAAAATTTGCATTGGAACCATTTTTGTGAAGACTTTCTGCCACAATTTTGCTGTCTCACAGTTTGGGGCTAATCTTTCCAACGATGACATCCAAACTGAATTTTCCCTCTGCTAAAACTGGAACCTTTATACAGATGCATTTTATATGAAGATTTGAGTAGTGTTAATTTAGAATGGGGGAATATGGACTACATGTGGAACTAGGTTGTGTTTTTCAGTTTTCCTTAGTTACCCCCATTTTTCCTTCTTTTCCCCTCACCCTTGTCATTGAAGCTCTCATCATGGTTGACTAAGACTGCATCCTTGTGAGAAGGGATGCACCATCAGATGCACTGGACAGATGAGCTCAGCTGCTCTCTGAGAAAAGGAATAGGGGTCTAAACAGCATCTATTAAATTTCAGATCTGTTGAATTCTGTGAGCCCAGCAGAAAAAAAGTGCCAACTCAGCTGGTGTGATACTTACTCAAGAGTTCCTGAAGGTTTCAGTCAGAATGAATCAGCAGAACTCTGTTTCTCTGCCCTCTCCCTCCCCTACCCCAGTGTTGAAGGTGTTGCTGGCTTCCTTTTGTGAGGTCTGCTAAGCACCAGTTGTAGTTATTTTCAGGATGCTGTGTCAGCAGTGCATTTTTGCCAAGGAAGAAGATGTTATTTTGCCAAAGTCTGGGGTATGCTGAGTAGCAAGCTCTGATTTATTTTTGTTTGTTTAGGTGCAGCGTTCTTATATTTCTGTTTTAGGCAATAACAACAATGACAATAATTGCTACTTTGAGTCAGGAAGATCTAGATTCAGGTTCTGCTTCTGACACTTCACTAGACAAGGGACTCTGGTAAAGTTGCCTAACTCTTAGAGCTTCAGTTTCATCATTTGCAAAATGATGGGGTTGGACTAAATGGCCTTTAATGTTTCTTCCAGCTCTAATAAATCTGTGATCCCACTGACTTTAATTAGCGCTTCACATGTATGAGTTCATTTGAACCTCCTCTCAACCTCGTGGAATAGGTATGGCACATGTTGTTATCCTTATTTTCCAGATGAGGAAACTGATTCTCACCCATGATCAAGCAGCTAGTTTCAGAGACAGAATTTAAACTCTGGTTTACCCAATTCCAAACCCAGCATCCCACCTATTCTTCAATATTATTCTAGATTGAAACAGAATTAAGAGCAATTACTGCCATGATTGTTACCATTTTAAATGATCTAAATGTGCCCATAACCTTCTGGGACAGTATTGAAAATGGGAGCTCTGGAGGCCATGAGGCAGGCAGAATGTCTGAAATTGACCTGGGACTTTGCTATCACATTAATTATGATGGAGATGATTTCAGTGTTAATCAGGAATGTCTTGTACACCATTATATAAGACTCAATTGCAGAAGTATTAAAAAGATCTTGTTTATAGCACAGTAGTGTGCTTGTAAATGTTTAAAAATCATCTCTCTGAAAAAAAATGTTTTCATGACACATTTTAAAATTAAATCTGCATTATTAACATTTTTTACCACTATATTAAATTGATAAAACTACCGGAACAATAAAGCAAGCCCCAATTTGTAGTGTTTATCAATTTCTGATGTGTAAATGTCTACACTGAAAGTTTAACAATCAGATATTATAAGTGGGTATGGTTGACTCTAGCACTCCCCTATTGTATCCCTTATGACGTGATCACACAGTATGGATCAGTTTTAATAGTGAGGGTTTAGCATATTATATAGAAATGCCTAGTGAGAGGCATCTGATGTAATGGTGACAAAAAGCAAAGCTCCCCCCCCTTTAATGAGAGCCAGAAGATTTAGGTTCAGGTTTTGACTTTGCAATTTACACACTGTGTGACTAGGAATAAGTAATTTTATTCTCCCTGAGCCTCAGTTTCCTCATTTATACAATGAGCTGGAGAAGAAAATGGCGAACTACTCCAGTATCTTTGTCAAGAAAAACCCAAATGGGATCATGAAGAGTTGGACATGACTGGAATGACTAAACAACATGGGTCTAGTCATGGTATAGCCTGGTCAAATGGTATACACAGTTGAGTAATTTTAGGGCAGCTAGGTGATAGAGTGAATAGAGTGCTGAACCTGGAGTCAGGAAGACTCATCTTCCTGAGTTCAAATTCTGCCTCAGACACTTATTAGCTGTGTGACCCTGGGCAAATCACTTAACCTTTGTTTGCCTCAGTTCCTCACTTATAAAATGAGCTGAAGAAGGAAATGGCAAACCACTCCAGTATTGTTGCCAAGAAACTCCCAAAATAGGGTCATGGAGAGTTGGACACAACTGCAACAACTCAAAAAAATGGGGATACTATATATTTTCTAATGATGGTAGTGAAAGTATTTTAAAATTTTGAGCTAATGGCATCATTTAATGATTTGGAGACTTGAAAGCATGAGATGAATTTGACTGAGGTAGGTCTCGTTGCTTAAAAAGCATTTTTATGGACTGGAATAGAAATTTTATGATCTGGATTGTGTTAACCTTCAGGTATTAAACTGATTGTTCTAGACCTGACCAGAATGAAGACATTGTTGTATCATGTGCCAATCACTACCCTATCCTCTTTGGAGTCATCTGTATTTTCAGGGCACAAAAATAACCAAATAATAATTGCATGGTGAAGTAAAAAGAATTTTGGATATGAAGTCATAAGACCCAGTTTCCAATCATAGCTCTGCCACATCTACCTTATCACTCAATTTTCCTGGACTTCAATTTCCTTCTCTGTAAAGTGAGGGAGTTGTATTAGATTATCAGCTTTGAATTTGTGGTTCTATAAATGAGTGTAATGAGTGAATGGATTGACAGGGCAAGTAACATGAAAATAAAACAACTCAGGTGATGATCTTGGCATCTACAGTCATCACTGCTCTTGAAAAGTGAGTTAATTGATAATAGTATTTGACAGTCACTAAAATATTTGGACTCCAAAGTCTGGGTTTTTACAGCTTGGCTGTCTATGAAAGGGTTGATTGGGTCCATGGAACTTAAAATCTCTCATAGAGATGGAAATGGTTCTTCTTCAATCTGAAATCCCTACTTGTGAAACCATCCAATACTTGAGTGAGGAATTTTTTCTTGCTTAAGACAATAAAATATCATTGAATCTATGAATTGCACATTACAAGGGGGAATTTTGGAAGATGGTTGTAGTCAATAAGAGCTGGGTCATTCTAAAAAATTTGTCTGTAGATGACCATTTCCCAAGAGTCTCCCAAGAGTAAGAGTTAGTCTCTTGTAGTGTTAATGTTAACAATGTCACAAAGTCTCTCCTTTTTAATTCTAGTGTAGCCCCTAATATCTGCTTTATCTCTTGAATTGTTTTCCTCTGAGTCAAAGGATCTGATTCCTGAACAGAGTGCCATATTGATTTCTGCTGATTATAGTGAGAAGGAAATTATCCTTCCCGCCTCATCTAGAGCCACAGTCAATCTGTGGGAGGATGGGGGAGAAATCACTTAAGGAGATAAAGGGATGCTGTCAGCCCTTTACAACCTCTCTTATTGAGTCTTTTCCCTCCTCTTACTTTATGGTGAAGACCTTCTCTTAGAAGGTGTGAAAATCAGAGAAAGAAACCATGGTACAATGAGCAATAATCTTAGTTAGGAGCTATAAAGGAAAAAAGAAATCTGGAATAGTGGAGAATTGACTGCCAGCTATTATGAATCTGTGTCCCTGACATATAGTAAGCACTTAATAAATCCTTTGTCTAGGCTAATCTGGTCTAATTATTATGAATTCTATTTGGCTGGTGAGTATAAAGAAATTGCTTTCCCCTTTTCATTTGTAGGATTGCAATGGGGAGTGATACATGTCCCTTTTCATGTATTGCAGCTAAGTGCAGGTAATATTTCATCTTTCTGCAGCTCAAATCTGGGAGAGATGCAGGAAGAGGCTTAGGAGGGGGATGGTTGGTGGTGACTGTCTACATACAGGAGTTTGGGGCTTAGTTTATTCTCTGTGTAATGAAATTATGTGATCATAGCATGTTAAATCATTGAATCTATGAATACACTAAAAAGTGACCAGAGAGTGAAATATTTCATTGGATGAGAGCTTAGGTAGCTACAGATGACAGATTTCACATTTTAATGTTTTGAGAAATATTCTATTCAATTCCATAGATCCAGGGTGCTTAATCTGGGACCTGGAACTTAAATAAAAAAAAACTATATTTTAATAATTTGTTTCCTTTGTAATCCCATATATTTTATTTGATCCATTTAAAAACACTATTTTAAGGAAGGGGTTCATAGTCTTTACTAGATTGTCAAAGGAGACCATGACACAAGGTTAAGAACTCTTTTCCTAGATTAAATTTGGAATCCAACCAATAGAGGGTTAATAGAATCAGTTTCTAAACTATCTGTGAAAACAACAGCCCAGCCTTATAGTAGTGGGGAGATCAGCCCTGATATTTTCAGGCTTAACACTTTTTAATGGCCACCATGAATATTGTACAAAGTAGCTGCTGACTAGAAATGCATCCCAGAAAGTAACTGAGAACTAGACTCTAGTTTAAGTATGGTGCCACCTGGTGGTAAATTAAGATATAACACCCATCTAATTAAACACCCTTGCTGGATGATTATCACAGTGACAAGCTGTGTCCCTGTAGGCTTAAGGAAAGCAGCATCGGAGCCACAATCAAGCATCACATTGGCATCAATTGTTTACTCCATGACAGACTTCATAATGTCAGTGTGGTATTGTGGGGGGAAAAGCCTCTGGTCCTGAAATCATTAAAAACTCAGGTTTGAGTTCAGGCTTTGATATGTTTTCTAGCTCTGACTCTCAACAAATCACATAACTTCTCTGAGTTTTCTTTTCTGTAAAATGGAGATATACTACTTATACTACCTATTACTGTGAAAAGATCCTAGCATCATAGGTTTAGAGCTGTAAAGGATTTCAGAGGTCATTTATTCTAAGTCTTTCATGAGGAAACTGAGACCCAGAGAAATTCAGTTACTTGTCCAAGATCATACAGACAGGATTTGAATGCAGGTCCTCTGACTACAGAGTCAGTGTTCTTTCTTCTGTGGCATAATACCTTACAGGGTTGTGAAGAAAGTTCATTATAAGCTTAAAAGTTCTCTAGAAGTGTGAGTTATTATTATTATTACTATTGGCAATTATCCTGTGCTTTCAGGTTTTCAAAGCACAGTATGCATGTTATCTCATTTGGTCCTTATAACAACCCCATAAAGTGGGAGCTGTTAATGTCCCCATTTTACAGATGAGGAAGCCAAGATAGAGAAAAGTTAAAATGATTTGCCCAGGGTCAGACAGCTAGTAAATACCTGAGTCAGTATTTGAACTCAGGCCTTCCTGACTCCAAGACCAACATTCTTTCCTCTGCCACATAACTGCCAGTAATTCCATGAGGTGGTTTTGTTTGTTTGTTTTGCACCTTGAAGTGTGAATGAGTATAGCAGGAGCTTAAAGGTTTTTTTGCTTGTCATTTTTTTTTAGAAGTGAGGTGTATACAGATGGCCTGCACAACTTACCTTATTGTAGCAGAAGCTCATTTTTGTGATTTAGTGTTTTCCTTGTTGCCCTACAACTTAGATTATGAAGCATCAACCAAACCAGATCAAAAATAAATGGTATTATCGTTTCTGAAAGAGTTGTAATTCATTGAATATTCAGATGTTTGATTTTTTCCATGTTAGATTTTTCACACCTTTGATAGTGTTAGAGTTTAATGCTGATATTTTCAGAACCTGCTTTTATTTGTCACTGCATTGACCCCAGAGGCACTTGTATAACGTTCACAAAGGAGAGGGGAGAGAATCGCCAGGACTTTTCTACTGCAAATCCCTCATCAGTGAGGTGGCATCATAATCCTAAGAGCATATTCCTAAGCATATTCTGAAAAGAAAGCTGTCTCCAGATCACACATTGTATGGGACTCTAGAGGTGTATTCAGGCATACCACACACATCAAAGGCTTAGATTTTATTCTTCTGAAATTTATAGTTTATGTCTTATAATCTGCCTTGTCGCATAAGTTATAATATTGGATGAGCTTTTTAAGTATTTAGATTTGGATATTCTTTTAGATTTGGATATGCTTCTTCTGAGCAAGCACAAATGGTTCAGTTATAAGCAACCTAGATGAAATGTGGTATGTAGAAGAGCTACCTGTGATCATGAAGAGTAAAGACGAGATCACTTTGACTTTAGCCTAAAAGTTATAGGAGGTGACCTCCCCTAAACATCTCCCTGCCCCTACCCCCATCGCGTACATTGGAAATCTTTCTGTATGGTGCTGGAGAAATCAAATATAATTGTGGTAGATTCATTCATGGCAATATTTGTATTAAGAAGTGAGAGTAGGGTTGGAAGATGGTTGTAGTATGTCCTAAATACACCTTGATTCATCTAGGTGGCACAATGGAGAGAGCACTGGGCCTAGTGTGACAAAACTGCCCAGGGAAACTTCTGTTTAAAGCTTCCTGGGGCCATATTTTATTTGATATATTTGTGTCAATGCCATGTGGAATCTTACAATAACAATAACAACAACTAATATCTATGTAGTGCTTACTATGTGCCAGGAAAGTGCTTTATAATTATTATCTCATTCAGTCTTCAAAATAGCTCTGGGAGGTAGATGCTACTATTTTCTCTATTTTACAGATGAGGAAACTAAGGCAAACAGAGGTTAAGTGACTTGCCCATGATCACAAATCTAGTAAAGCTTCTTGGGTACATCTGTTCGACCTAATTGTGTTGAACTCCAATGGGATCTACTACTAATAATTAATAATAGCTAACATGCATACAGCACTTACTATATATACATGCTGAGGCCGGATCGGAACCTGTTCTTCCTTGAGCATTCTATCCACTATGCTACCTAGCTGCCCTCAATGTAATAGAGGGGAGAAGAGTGGTGATATTTAGTCATGCTGTCCTCACATGTACCTGAACAGGGGTAAAATATTAACCTAGCTTATATGGTTTAGATGGGACTGGATGGCTGCTAACATCTCTTCCAGCTCTCCAATTCTCTTATCTTGTTACTCATCTGTGTCCTGTCCTGTCAGCAGTGCTAACAATGCACAGAATCTTTTTTTCCTTTCAATGATGGGAATGTTACTGGCAGATGTGAGACCCATTTGAGGAAATAGAGAAAAGGAGAGGCAATGCAGAGGGGCAGAAGGGAGGAGATGCCTTGGATTTCCTTCAAACTTTGGAGCTGGTGGCCCCACATGTGTTAAATGAGAAGAAAAAATAATCAGAAGGCTAAAAATCAGGATGGGGTGATGGTGATGGTGAAATCATCCCTGGAGCCAATCTTAGATTTGTGAAAATATTGCACTTATGATTCTCTGAGTATCCACAGGGTTTGATTTAAGATGAATGTGTCTGTAAAATGCTGATATGAAGAAATGTATGCACATAACAATTTGTTTATTAAAAATAATTAATGAAACGTTTTTAAAGAAGAAAGTATAATTAGTGTAGTTTTAGTCAGGATAAGAAGCCCAGCCTTTATGCTAATTGGCAGTTAATTCATTCCATGCTCAGTCAACCAGTGATTATTGAATGTCTGCTGTATAAGGCTATGTCTGGTGTTGTGGAGGACAGTAATATATATAAGACAGTGTTCCTGCCCACTAGAAGTTTATAGTCCAGTAAGGAAATAAGGTGTGTACACAGTGATGATAAAACAAAGTGTGGAATGTGGAGAGCCACAGAGTCCTGCTGACATTAAGTGCTATAAGAGTTCAGATAGGGGGCGGCCAGGTAGCACAGCGAGTAAGAGCACTGGCTCCAGTGTCAGGATGACCTGGAGATCGAATCCCGGGCTCAGACACTCAGCACCACACCCACAAAAAACTGGCCGTGTAACCTTGAGCAAGTTACTTAACCCCAATTGCTTAGGGGCAGCCAGGTGGCTCAGCGAGTAAGAGCACTGGCTCCAGTGTTGGGATGACCTGGAGATCGAATCCCGGGCTCAGACACTCAGCACCACATCCACAAATAACTGGCCATGTAACCTTGAGCAAGTTACTTAACCCTGATTGCTTAAAAAAAAAAAAAAGAGTTCAGATAGGACCCCAGTCACTTTTGGCTGGTGTAGTTAGGGAAGGCTTCTTGCAAGAGGCATCCTTGAAGGATGGGCAGTGCTTTGATAGAAGAGGAAGGAAGAGAAAATTACAGGCAAAGGGAATAGTCCGAGCCATAGGTGCAGAAGTGGGAAAACCTCAGTCTTCTGGCATTTAAGACTAAAATTCCTAGAATATTCAGAACCTGCAAATATTGGGTAGCCTGTTAAAGGACATACTGGCCTTCAAATTTCATATTTTACTGAATACAAAGTGTTGACTTCAACCTTCATTTGCATGTATGAGATTTTGGTCTTTTATGTTGTTGTTTAAAATAGAAACTTCTAAGGAAGAAAAGTGGTGCTTCAAAAATAATTCCATTAGAGAAAATGCAGTATAATCCCCTAATGAGCTTTTAGAGTCAGAGACTAGCCTTGAAGTGTTCTATTAAAGTGGTGATTTGTTGGCAGTCTTCTACCAAAATGTTGTTCTGATGCCCCATCATGATGTGGAGGGGCCCCTGAGTTTTTAAAGACTCTTCTCATGGTGTATACTCTGGTAGGTCCTTCTAAGCTGGAAAGGTTTCAAGTCCAGGCCTGCCTGCTGATGGATCATATATCTGCCATTTAAAGGCCTTCCCTGCTAGAATGTTGGCCACCAGGTAATGTATTCAGAGTCACAGCAAGTCATGAAGACCATCTGTTAAGGTGTAGTAGTGGTTGTATTTGCTTTGGTAAAGGGAGAACCCATGCTGATGAAATCATGAGCCTTTGAAGTGTTGGTTTGTGGTTAATAATTCAATTCATGGTTGTTGATTTTAAAAGAGAGAGAGAAACAAAGTTTTGATAAATTGTTTTACTATAAAAAGAAAATATATTGGTTCGCAGTGTGATTTTTCTTAATCTTATTTGTTGAGGAGGGCCATCTCAATTCAATTATTACTTGCTTGAATTGGATAAATTCCACATTTAAGCTCTTTATTGCCTGTTAAGTATAGTTCTATTTACCTTATGTACCCAATATCCTACCACAATTTTCAAGAGTAGAATCGAGTTTGTACGATTTCTTTTACAATAACCTGCTTCAGGAGGTGTTTAACCCTTAGGGAAAGGGATGAGAATAGATTTCTGTGAAAACAATGAATCTGAAGATTTTCCTAAAGCTCAAGTGACTTTTTCTCTTCCTTACTCAGTAAAGTCCAGTGATTCCCAGTGACCTCGGTGATCAAATATAAATTCAGGTATTTAAAACACAACTTGGTCCCTTCATACTTTTCCAGTCCTATTACACAGGTCTTCACTTTACCCCTTCCACAGCCCAGCCAGACTATTCTTGTTGCTTCTGCCACAGGACCCTCCATCTCCCATATCCTCTGGCACTCCAGATCCTATCCTTGTGCTTTTGTATTGGCTGTGTCTGATGCCTGAAATTTACTTCCTCCTCACTTCTTCTTCCTAAAATCTCAAGACATTTTTTCTCTTCCTAGCTGCTAGAGCTGTCCTCTCCAAAATACCTTGTATTTATTTTGAATGTATTCTATATATGTTTACTGATATAAATAATTATCTTTCCTGACTTGTTGACTGATTGAAAGAATCTAAGTCCTTTGAGGTTAGGGAGTGTTTCACTTTTGTCTTTGTAAGCCTAGTACTCAGTACAGTGCCTGGCACATAGTAGAAGATGATTAATAAATGCTTATTGATTGATCAATTAATAGGAAAAGCCATGAAACTTGCCTTTTAAAAAAACCACTGCTACAATGCCATATCCAATATAATATAAATTAATTATGCATTGTCCATGTCATCTGAACCCAAAAGTAATCAGAATTTTCTAGCTTTGGCAGGGATGCCTCACTGCTGAGATTGCTTTCCTCTTGGAATCTGTCTTTCAAAACACTTCCCAAGCCCTTTGGTTTTGTCAGCCTTCTCTACAGTGCAGAATGCTGTTCTCTTTGTTGTTTCTCATTATTGCTTGACTAATGCCTTCTTCCCTTCTTCTATTCCCAACCACCCAAAGTAGGCACAGTTGGTATGGATAAGAAAGATAGCTCTAGGCTGGATATGACCATAACTTTCATTGTTACTTCCTCATCTGATTCTGGTGCACACTTTATGGGAGTCCTAGTAAAGCACAAAATATATGACCCTGGACCAATGCAGAAACTTGTTAAGATTACAACTCATCATAGTCATGACCCAGCTAGACAAGTGGTAAGCAACAGGACCAGTAGGCACTTTACCTACCAACTTCTATCTCAATTAACTAACAAGTATTTATTGAGCACTTACTGTATACCATTGAATGTTCCAGTCTCTAGAGATACAAATATAAAGAATGAAACAATCCCTACTCAGTAGCAGCTTACATTCTAGAGGGGGAAGACAGGTTCAGATAGAAATATAAACAGCATAAATATATGGTGAGTAAGTACAAATATATACAAAAAGTGTACATAATGTGTGAGGGAGTAAACTACAGTTGGGGGAATCAAGAAAGGTTTCATGCATAAAGTGGAGCTTGAGCAGAGATTTTGAGGAAGACAAGGATTTTTTGAAGTGAAGGGAAGGTAGGGTCCATGCCAGGCATGTAGGATAGCCAGTATAAAGGTCATTTTGGGATAAGGGAAAAAGTCATTTGGACTGGAATGGGGGGAAGGAGCAATTTCCACTGAGGCTGGAAAGATAGGAAGGGACCAAGTTTTATCTGCCTTTAAAAGCTAAGCAGATGAATTTATATTTTATCCTAGAGGCAATAGGAAGCCACTGAAGTTTATTGAGTAAGGGAGTTACATGATCATACTGTATTTAAGGAAATTATCTTTGTAACAGTAAGAGGGACTAGAGTGGTAAGAAACTGGAGGCAGGAAGGGCAATTAGGAGGCCTGAACTCAGGTAGCAGCTGTGGGAGTGGAGAAATGGCCCAATTGAGGTTGTATAACTTGAATTTGTAGTATGCTGAGTCAGCATGTTGTGAGACTTCTTTCTGGTTATGTCTAACAGATGGTCAATAGAGAAGGAGGTGGATGGTGAGAGTAATCCAAGATTGAGACTTGTCAAGAGATAAACAGAGACAAGATAGAAGGCAAAAGATTTGAGAGTAGAGGTTAGTGGGAGTTGCAATAGCTAATAATTGGGTTGTGGTTGGAGGGGAATGAGAGTAAAGTCAGAGCAGGGGTACTGTCCTAAGAAAGTACTGAGGGAAGGATATCTTGATGAAGGAGAAGAGTAGTTTTAGGAAGGATGAGGCCTAGGAAGAAGTTGAATGATAGGAGCTTATGGTCAGATACTGGAATTTCCGGGTTTCTAATTAGGGAAGTAGAACTTTTGTGGGTAATGGTGAGAGATCTAGTATGTGACTATCTCTATTTGTGGTTGAAGTGACTGGGAGGTTGAGAGATTAGCTATGTGAATATTAACAACCCCTATAGGGAACAGGTGTTGAAGAGAAGAAGCTGGTGATCCCAATGTTGAGCTCCTTGAGAAGAGAGAGAGAATTACTTGGCCACAGGTATTCTATAGCCACTATAATTTGGATGGGGTGGAGAATTTTGATTAGAGGAAAGAAGGTAAGAGGATAGTCTGGAAGTGATAGCGGGGAGTAAGCAATGTTCTGATGCCTCTAGGACCAGTCTGTGTGGGTATGTATGTGGGGACAGTGAAAGAAGGAACAGTTAGTACTGGTGACTATAGTTGGTGAGGCAAGATTGTCAAACAAAAACCAGCCTTTCTATAAGTGAGGACTAATGAATAAAAGAAAGATGAAAGTAAAAGACAGCCACTATTTCTTAACTATTTAGCCTGCATAAAATGGTGCTACCATTTTTATTGGGTACTCATCTTTCTTTTAATGTGTCACTGATGAAATTCTTTAGTGTTCTGCCACCAACTCCATTTCCCTCATGAGTGCTGTGGTTTCATTGTGAGATTTTCCATAGTGCAGTGCCTTTTGAGAACACATATTTCCTGTTATAGCAAAACTGATTGCATAGATATATACCTATATATTTATGTATGTAAACACATAAAGTCAGCATGATAATATGGATCTTGCCTCTGTTGCATACTAGCTATGTGTTTATGAATTCTCAGTCCCCTAGTCTAGGTAACTCTCTAAAGTATTAAGTTGCAGGAAAGTGAAGACCTGCCTTGGTAGAAAGAATTCCTTAAACCAGAGAAATCATTGGTCAAGTCTTTATCCCCAATACAAATAAATATAAGGTAGTTAAATAAAAGGTAGTTGGAGAGGAAGGGCTGTAGCAGTTACGGAATCAGGAATAGCTTTGTGGAGATGATACTTGAGCTGTGACTTGGAGGAAATAAAGGACTCTAAGATGGAAAGCTAAGTAGTAAGAATTAGAAATCCTTTTCTTAACAACTTCCTAGAACAGGGAGGGTGTTTATTGCTGGAAATCCATATAGGCAATGAGGCAGTGGGAGGTGGAGGAGGGCAAATAAGGGAGGCTAAAATACCTTGCTTACTGCCCCAATTTAATTGTGATCAAGATGAAGTCCTATATTTGGGTTCAAGGAATCAATTTCTTGTGTACAGGAATTAGAAAATAGCTAGAAGGCAGTTTATCTTAATGATGAAGGGCATTTTGGTGTACTATAGATTCAATCTGAGTCAACAGTGTGACCCAGTGGCCAAAGCTAATGCAAGCTTAGTAAGCATTAAGTCACAGAGTGTCCATTAACAAAAGAGGAGACAATTCCTTCTATCCTCTACTCTGTTCAGTGCTAGGGACTGCATTTTGTAGAAGACATTAGCAAATCCTTATGGCATAATAAGTATGCATATATATTCTTTCTCCCTCATTTCCCCCCTGAGTACTGTTGAAGTGAATTCATTAAGTTGAGGTGACGCATACTGCATGAGAAAAGCTTCTGTACAAGTACAGGTGTCTGTCTGTAGCACTGTAATGGGAATGGGAATTTGAAGATCTTCCCTGCCTCTTACTAGACCTAGGGGGGAGTTTGAAGACCTCCCCTGCTTTGAAAGTAAACCCTGTCCCCTAATAAGCTGAATGTAATCACATAGAGCCTGTGATGGAGGGAATTTGTTGAAGGGAAGCAGAGTTCACAGGAAGCTGGTTCAGAAGTAGCCAGACGGTAAGGAACGGAGGAGCTCAGGCAAGGAGACAGAGAGTTTTGTGAGTAAATATTGATCTTGTATTGTTTTGTGGGAAGGTTGAAGGATACTGTGGCTCTCAGTGTTGTTATGGCTTCTGAATATGTTTGGTGCTATGATGGAATTGGCTTACTGGTTTTGGAATTCAGTTTTCTGGTTCTAAATAAATCCTTCAGTTCCATCCTCTATCTGGAGAATCTGATATATTTTGCAATCAAGCGTTATGCGATACTTATAGTCATGGTCTTTATCATGATCATGGGCGCTGTAAATATTGCATTGATACTACAAGGACATGAGTACACACACACACGCACACACATATAGTAATTAGTCTTCCTCTGCATGTTCAATTTTTTTTTATAGGGGGATTGTTCACCTCCTGGGTCCTCTTACTTTCAATGGGGCCAGGTTTCTGTTTTCAATGATGATGTAATATTTGCTTTGCTCATTGATGGACTTTAATTGAACAACTGATATAACAAGTAAGTACTTTGACTTCTTACTCACTGGCAACTCTACCTGATGGTTTAATAGCAAGAAATATTTATTATAAACAGCAGAAGTACAGCTATAAGCTAATAACAATATTTGGGAAGGAAGGAAACAAGCATTTATTAAGCGTCTACTCTGTGCCAGGTACCATGCTAACATAAATATTATTTACTTCTCCTAATAACCCTGGGAAATACGTCACTATCCCCATTATTATTCCCATTTTACAGTTGAGGAAAATGAGGCATACAGAAGTTAAGTGATTTGTTCAGAGTCACATAGCTAAGTGTTAGACCAGATTTGAACTCAGGTCTTTTTGATTCCAGCTCCAGTTCTCTCCATTGCATTCTATAGATAATATTTATATTCTAATTGCTCTTCTGAGAGGTTTAAAAAAGATTGTTACTCCCAGGCTATATATGTACTAACAGTTTGATCTGTAAACTCTTAGCTAATGTTCTTAGAAGTAAGATACATCACATCTTTTCCTAATAATTTCTTATATATTTAACTTTTTTCTGTAAAGATCATCTAGACAAGTATTAACATTTTCTTTAGACCAAGTAGCAAGTTTGGATTGAAAGAAATCGGTGTGTTTCAAGATAACTTTAGATCTCCTTCATAAATGCAGAGTTCATTCAATGCATTCAAAAGCAGCAAACCGTGATTTTGAAATGGACAATCATTTTCTTCTGTTTGCTAGTGAGAATGGAAACTGAATTATAGTTACAAAGACCAGAGTTCATATCCTGGCTTGTATGCTCATTATCTGTGTGACCTTGGTTAAGTTACTTAACTTCGAGATTGAGTCTTCTCATTTCTGAAAATGAGAGGAATTGGATTAAGTCTTCTTTAGGGTTCCTTCAACTTATAAATCTACGGTTCAATGAATTTATAACTTCAATTAAAAAAAATCTCCTTAGTATCTTCTTGGACTCAGCGGTCAACTTACCTGCATTACATTTGGCATACATTTGCCTGCATTTTTTCCAGAAGAGGAGAAAAATGCTGGAACTTTCTTGTTATATCTTCCTATTTTGTGATGAGGTCAGGTTGACCTGGGAACTGATGCCAAATGGTTTTGGAGGGGAAGGAGAATATAAAATGTTTAAAATAGAAAATAGATTGAACTTCCAAGTGCAACTGGCCTGCCTTGCTATTTGATGGAAATTTATTGCAAACTGGCACTGTGAAAGATGGTTTGCATTTTAAAAATTTTGAGATAATAGTAACAAGTTTATGCTAAAGTCAAACTATTGGTGTGTGTGTGTGTGTGTGTGTGTGTGTGTGTGTGTTTCACTGAAACCATTGTTTGGGTCTTTTTTTTTCATTGTATATAAAAGGTATTTATCTCATCTGACTTCACCTCTGTGTCCACAGTGGGAAATGGTATTTGTCCTGAGAAAATGCTCATGAAAAGCAATGACAATATGCGAGTTAGTGAAAACAAAAGACAAAAAACCAAACCAAAAGGTACCACAAACCACAAACACCTCACATTAGTGAGAATTATCACTGCTCTATTAATGGATCACATAATGTGCTGGAACACTGTAACGTTTGTTCCCCCCTTTGAACGTGACTCACTTTCAGGTGAAAGCTAGAAGGGACATTGAGGAATCTTCTAGTCAATCTCCCTCACTGAACAGATGAGGAAAAAGAGATATGCTAGAAAATGAGTGAAGTGAAAGTTTTATTCAGTTGTGTCTGACTTTTCATGACCCCATTTGGGATTTTCTTGGCAACGGTACTGGAGCAGTTTGCTATTCCATTCTCCAGCTTGTTTTACAAATGAGGAAACTGAGGCAAACAGGTTGAAGTGACTTGCCCAGCGTGACACAACTAATAAGTGTCTGAGGCCACATTTGAACTCAGGAAAATGAATCTTTCTAACTATAGGCCCAGATCTATCTGCTCTACCACCTTGATGCCCAAGGTGAATGTATGCCCTTTTAATTCCAAGGAAAATTCTATTCCAGTTTTAGATAGTTCCATTATCTAAACATTTTTCCTTTTACTGAGCCTAAATTTTTTTTTCTCTTCAACTTTTCACTTTTTGTTCCTATTTTTGCTTTCTGGGGTCAAGCAGAATAAATCTAAAACCTCTTCCACACGACAACCCTCCCGATACCTAAAGATAGCCAAGTCTTCCCTTTTCAAGATTTCTGTTTCCTTGTACTAATCCACACGTTGCCTTTCAGTTCATGTCAACTTAATGAAGATTTTAAAGGGCTTAATATGTACAAAGTACCCTGCTGGGCATTGAGAATACAGATACAAAAGAAAGTAGTCTTTGCCCATAAGGAATTTATATTTTACTGGAAGGTTACCACATGTATATAGAGAAGTAAACTAAAAAATGGTTGTTGTTAACATTTTGTGACTCCGCCCACCCCAATGGGCAGTACTGTCCATTGAGTTTTCTTAGCAAGGATACTGGGGTGTTTTGTCATTCTTCTCCAGTAGATAAAGTCAAACAGAGGTTAAGCCACTTGCCTATAGTCACACAGCTGGTAAGTGTCTGAGACAGGATTTGAACTAACGTCTTCCTAATTCCAGGCCCAGCACTCTCTGTAGTGAACCACCTAGCTGCCTCAGATACAAAATATATGGAAAGCAATTTTCGAGAGAAAGAGCACCAATACTTGTGGGGATGGGGAATCCGATAAGCACTCCCGTAGAAGGTGGCCCCTGAGCTGCACCTTGAAGCTGTGGGTTCTCAGAGGCAGAGGGAAGGAAGGAGTTTATAAATCCTTAATAAAAGGATTTGTTCTTTGAGTTTGGATTCAGTCAAAGGGCCACACTTGAGGACCTAGAGGGTCTCATGTAGCCTTGAGGCTGCAGGTTCTCCACCCTGTTCTAGACTATGCAAAAGCATGGAGATGGAAAATAAAAAAGAAAGCCTGGGGAATAGCTAGTAGGCCAGATTTGCTAAAATGTGTAGTTTGTGAAGGTAAAATAAGATTGGACCAACCTTGTGGAGATGTTTAAACGTCAGGCTGAAGACTTAAAAATCCTAACAGTGTTTGGGAGCTATTGAAAATATTTGTGTAACAGAGTCTGTTGGTCAAAGTTATGCTTTAGAAATATGAATTTGGGGGCGGCTAGGTGGCCCAGTGAATAGAGCACCAGCCCTGGTGTCAGGAGAATCTGAGTTCAAATCTGGCCTCAGACATTGACACACTTACTAGCTGTGTGACTTTGGGCAAGTCACTTAACCCCAACTGCCCTCCAAAAAGCAAAAAAAAAAAAAAAGATATATTAATTAAGTAGTGTGGAAGATTGATTGGAACAGAGACTAGAAGCAGGAAGACAGTGATGAGAAAACTATTACAGGAGTCCAGATAAGAGCTTGTCAATGTCCTTCCTAAAATCTGCTCCCCCAGTCTGACCACAGTATCCCAGGTGCAGTCTGACCAAGGCAGAGGAAAGGACGACAGTCACTTTCCTCTTTCTGGATACTAGGCTTTTACCATAGTCACAGATGTGCAAAGATTCTCCCTTCACAGCTTTTGCCCACATAGCGTGAAGAAGACTTATGTTATTTGGGTTTTTATGGTCAGGGGGTATAACTAAACTTACACTTAGAGTTCCTTCTTCTAAGATTCTTCATGAGCATGTCTCTATTTTCCTTCAGAGTAGAAGATTGAGAGATAGGTAGATAGAAAAGCTTTCCAAGCTCCTGGTGACTGTGTGCCACTTTTAAATCTACATTTTGAAGATAGAGAAATAAATTGAAAGCACTGAAACAAACATATCACCCAACTTCAGAATAACTAAAAGTTGTATATTTTACACTTAAGACTTTTTCCCAGGAGGTTTTCTAGGTCACCTTGTTTTGTGAGTCACTTCTTTGTCGAAGGATCATAGATTGAGTTTACTTTGACAATTATTAACTCATTTTACAATATAATTCATTGCATCTAGAGATAGAAAAGACCTTAAAATAATTTTGTTCTGTGCCTTCATTTTATATATGGGGAAATAGAGGCCTGGAGAGGTTTACTGGTTTGCCTAAATTACACAAATAGTTAATAGAAGAGTTGGTGTTTGATCCTAAATCTTTTGATCCCAGGCCCAGTGTGCTCTGTCCATGGTAGTCACCTCTTCACTTAGGACTCTGAGGACTACATTAAAAGCCAAACCAAACCAAACCGAATACCCCCTTCTTATGTTAATGGATCTCCAAGAACTTGGTTCTTGGAATTGTGCGTGTTCACTTAGAATGTAAAATAGGGTTGTGAATTCTTTTCTGAGAAAGAAGGATTTGAAAGTTGAGGAAAAACAAAACAATTTCTCTAACACACATATACATAACGTAACTATATTTTAAGCATTCAAGGAGTTATTTATAGGACTTCTGCCAGTATTCAGCACTATTAGACAGCAGGAGATTTTAATAGTTTGAAAGAATAATATTTGAAGACCTTCCTATAAGGTGAAAGCATTCTCAAGTTTCACTCTGCCAGAATTTTGCTGTTTCAGTATATTTTGTAGACAGGCTAAACGAAATATATTTAAAAGAGAAGCATTGTCATTTAACTTACATCCTATTAATGCATATAAAGCAGAATGTTTAAAACATGATTTTATTCTGTTTCTAAAAAAGAAATTGAAGCATTATAAACATTTTGGATTTCTAGCAGTATAAATGCATCCAGGAATCCTGATATGTTTCTTAGCATCCTTTTAAGAAAAGAACAGCATACCCCTAAGGTTAGCTTTGATGGTAGGTGGTAGACCAGGCCTGATATAATTGTAATTCCAGAGAGAATATTTCTTTTGGATATGAGTAGCAAGTAATGGGGTTATATTTAGGGAAGAAAAGGTGACAGCGTGAAAAACTTTGGTGACGTCTTGTTCTTGTGCTTTTAAATGTTCTGCTTAACTCTGATTGACCCTCCTTGCCATTTTTTTCAGTAAATCTGAATATGGATAAATGAA
The DNA here is from genome assembly GCF_028583685.1 of Petaurus breviceps papuanus. Classification (NCBI taxonomy): domain Eukaryota; kingdom Metazoa; phylum Chordata; class Mammalia; order Diprotodontia; family Petauridae; genus Petaurus; species Petaurus breviceps. The sequence goes on along the minus strand of NW_027187376.1, from coordinate 14,155,417 downwards.
AATTTATTTAAGCAATTACTATTTGCAAAGCACCATCCCAAGTGATGGAGATACAAATAGGAAAGCAAACCAGTCCCTTCCCTCAAGGAGCTTGTACTCTAATGGAGGAAGAAAACACAAGTGGAGGGTTTCAGCTGCCAGTCAGATGGAAAAGTCCCATGGTGCTTAAGAGTACAGAGGCAAAGCAAATGTTAGTGCTTCTTTTTAATGTCATTTCCACTGATAAAGTCATATTGAATCCTGATGTTGAACTGTTTGACGATGCCAAGAACTGTCCTTTTTGGGTCTTCAGGACCTTCTACTACTGTGGCTCTAGTACCTGCAGGAGCAGTTGCCATGCTGTATCTTCCTAGGGGTTACTTCCCAGGATGATGGTTGAGGGTACTGGGCTGGAAGCAATAAGTAATACTTCTGTATTTATGTGCACCTTGCTTGGGAGAATTGATATGAGACAACAACAAAGACATATTTGAAGGAAAAGGAGCTGAGTCAGCCATGAAGTGAAAATGGTGGCTAACAAGTAGACAGAAATGGATCATGGTGGGACGGCTAGGTGGCGCAGTGAGTAGAGTGCTGGCCCTGGAGTCAGGAGGACCTGAGTTTGGATCTGGCTTCAGACATTTAACACACACACACACACAAACTAGCCATGTGACCTTGGGCAAGTCACTTAACCCCAATTGCCCTCCAAAAAGAAAAAAAAAGAAATGGATCATGTGCTTCACTCGTATCTGTGAAATGTTAAAAGAATCAGAGGAATACTCATGAAGGATTTACATAAAAAATATATAGGATAACAAATTTAGAGCTGAGATGAACAAGAAGAGCACATTATGAAAAGGGGTTGTATAGCAAGGTATCACTCACACCAATGGGCGTGGAATCATGGAAACATCAAAGTACATGCACCTTGAATATAAGCCTAGGTGCTTTATAATCGGCAACAAATTCATTTTTTGCTCAAAACAAAGAACCGTAAGATGATTACAAGTAAAAATCACTTCTTGCATAAGTAACAGGGCTACAATTGTTTTCCCTGATATATGTTAGAAGTGCACAATTATGTCAATCAAAAAGCTTTTATCTTTATCTTCAGGGACTTTTAAAAAAACATTTTCTTTTATAATCATAATATGTTCTTAATATTGACAGATACATAGTAAAAATATCACTATGTTCTGTTGGTTTGGGAGAAAAATAGAAAAGTGAAACACTGAGAAATAACACTGAATATTGGCTAAAATTTGTCACATCCTTATAAAAATTCTATTCACCACTGATTAAGCACCTTCTCTAGGCAAGGTCTTGCTCTGGAGGTGGGTAGGTGTTGGTTCAAAGATAAAACAACACACACACACACACTGTCTCTGCTCTCAAACAACTTACAGTCTATTAGAAAAGAAAAGATGGACAAAAGTAATCAAAATACAAAATCTGACATCACAAATGCATAGATGTAGAAACAAAGTAATACTGTAAGAGTTTAGAGGAAAAATCACTTCTGACTGAAACACTTCATGGAAGAATTGATACATTTCAATTGGGTCTGAAATGATGTTTTTTTTTTTGTAAAGACAAAGCCTTGAAACTCAATAAATATAAATCTCTTCATAAACCCTTTTTTCTTGTGAAATGATTTTGTAGTTTGTGCCAAATAATTTTTCCTCTTGGTTTTGCTTTTCCATGGAGGAAAGTTAATTTTCCATTATTTTATGAGAATTAAAAAATATATTAGGTTAGATATTATGTGAAGAAGCTTCATCATGGGTATCATTTTAGTCCTATGGAAATTGTACTTACTTATAAAGGTTATGATGGTCCTTAAGTGAATCTACTTTGCTAGTGCACTGTATTATAAAATATTGTATAATATGAACAAAAGCCATTAGTATAATACTTAAAGGGCCTAATGTAAGATTATTCACCTTCCAGGATCTAATCCACAGAATGACAAAGCATGCATCTACTATTTTAATTCTAGTGACAGATTACATACCAAGAAATGTCTTATTAAGTATGTGAGGCAGTAGGGAGAGAGACAAAGATGCAAATGGTTGAATTCTAATAGTGCATAAGTCAATAAATCAATTATTTTGGAAATAGGAGAAGAGGGAAGAAGACAAAGAAAATTAGAGATGAGAAAAGGTAGAGGGAAAGCAAATATCTTCATAGGAAAACTCTGTCTCAATACCTGGCCTGAGAGGTTGCTTTTTGATGGAAATCATAATGTCCACTCACCTTAGCTACACCCTCTGTGGTCTCTCTCCCCCAGGTCAATTTGAATGTGTTGTTGTTTATATACATAAAGGCCTTTTATATAAATGTTCATTGACAATAATATATGTTAGTTTCTCTTATTTTTAGGAAGATTTAGGAGACTAGAAAAGTGCTTTTTTTTTCTTTTTGGAGGGGGGAAGGCAGGGCATTTGGGGTTGAGTGATTTGCCCAAGGTCACACAGCTAGCAAGTGTTAAGTGTCTGAGGCCAGATTTGAAGTTAGGTCCTTCTGACTCCAAGGCCAGTGCTCTATTCACTGCAAACCTAGCTGCCCCTAAAGTGCTTTTTCTTTTTTTACAATTACTTTGCCTGTAGTCAGTTCTCAGTTGCTTTTTTGCCCACAATCGACTTTATGGGTTATTGGTAGAAAGTTTGAAAGTTTAAGGCAGTTTATTTCTGTCATGTCACTGGATAGGTGCTCTATGCTTGAGAAATATAAATACATTTTAACATTAACATAAACAAACGCCTCAATCTATTGCAGCTGCTTTTTGGGAATTTAAGAGACTTCTATAGAAAAACAAATCAGTTGATGATGTTCAAAGCAATTTGTATGTAATTTGTTGTCTAAGAGAAATATCTAAGGCACCAAGATTAAGTGACTTGATCATAATCACACAACTGATATGTTATCAGAGGCAGGTCTGCAACCCAGGTCTTTCTGACTCAAAGGTCTGTATATTAGCCCTGTTGCCTCTCAGAAGAGTGGATTATTATTTTGGATCATGCACTCTTTCTGTAATTTCTCTACAAAATTTTTTGACATGTTCAGCAAAAGGTATATACCTGGAAATCTAAAATATATGATCATTTCTTTACATAACCTCTTCAGACTGAAGTGTTTACTAGTATTGGGCTCTCTTTTTAACCTACCATGACTGTTTTTTTTGATAGCTTGACATTATACTAGTCAGGAATTTTCCCAAGAAATTAAGAAAGAATATGCTTTTAAAGTGTTTTCTGACTTGTGCAAATAAGCTATCAATACAGTAAATGGATAAGTAGATAAAAATGGTAAATGAATAAAAATAAAGATGTTGACTGCCATTTCTTAGAAAGATTTAACCAGTCACCACAGTGTGGAATCTAAAAAAAGCTAAGAAACCACCTTAGCAAATATAATAATTTACTTAAGGTTCAAGGGAAAGAGAGAAAATTCAAATTTACATGGGATTTTCCTAGTTATAGTTGGTATCAAAAGAAAGTTACATTGAGGTTACATGCCTGCCTGTGATATCCTGAGTTCTATTTGATTTGACGTGCACAGGACACATCTAGAAGCTGATCAGCTTTGCCAGATTGATGGTGAGTGACCTATTGCTGTCCTGGGAATATATTCTTTTCTATTTCAGAGTAAGCAAGCTATTAATTTAGGAATTTTTAACAATTATAACAATATAAGGAAAGAAAACTATGTAACTATATGTATTTATCAGGCATAGTCCAGCTAAGATGCTCCTTGGGTGGCATTATCTTTTATTTAGTGTTTATGGATTCACATGCCAATTTGACTGTTATTGCGGAAGGGACCAAAGATGATACCAATGTTCAGTTCAGCCTGCAATTTAAAAAGTGGGCATATTTGAAAAACATTGTGGAGTATAACATAAATTCATAAAATAGTGAAAAAAATGGAAGGGAAAATAATATGGCAGAATGCGTGAGGCGATATCCAATTAAGCTCGATCCCAAGAGCATCTCTAGATGGTAGTGGAAGGGGGACTACCAAGAGATGGAACAAATTTGTTAGTGTTTCTATGGAAACTTTTTCATCATCACTGATGTTATCTATGGGAGACATATATTAGATAAAACTCTTTGACAAGTCCCTAATCTTTTGGATTGTAACCAATCAGTGTCTCTCCTCATTTTGTGTAATTCTTGTCTATATCTTTGCATAAACTTCTGTAAAGAATCTGTCCAGTTACTGTAATGAGGAAGTTCATATGTTGAGTTTCTCTTTGCTCTGTGAAATGAAATACTTTGTTTGGTGCCTGCTCATAGGTGAGAATTCTCTGTGCAACCCAAGGGACCTAGTGCTCACCTTATGAACAGGTGGTGTTTCTCTGTATGACTCAGGAGAACTAATCTTTGCATCATATATATATATATATATATATATATATATATGTGAATGATCAATTTCTGCTTTACAGGATGAAGCTTTAGATCTCCATATGGATGGATCCCTTTTGATAAGGGGTCCAGTTTGTTTTATCTCTCTAGTGAGCTGCCCCTTTATGCCACAAAGATTTTTTTTTACTTCCTTGCTATCAAACCCCTTTTCTTATTAAAGCCATTATTTTCTTGACCAGCCCATTCTCAAAAGAGGGTGTATAATACAGTTCCCAAGTATTGTTTTCTACTGTTGAGGTATTTGATACTTAAAAAACCTTAAAAACATTTTTTTTGTCCTTCCTACCTTTCCCCACTCCCAATTAAAAACAAACAAACAAACCCCTCATAAAAATATTCGTAATAGAGCAAAACAGATTTCTGAATTGGCTAGGTCCAAACATATGTCTTATTCTGTATCCTGAGTCCATCATTCCCTCTGTGAGAAGGGTGGGTAGCATGCTTAATCATAAGTCTTTTGGAATTCTGGTTGGTAACTGCATCGATCAGAGTTCTTAAGTCTTTCCATGTTGTTTGTCTTAGTGTTATTGGACAAATTATTCTCCTGGTTCTGCTTACTTTAGTCATCTGTTCATACTCCAATTCATACAAATCTCCCTGGGCTTCTCTGAAACCTTTACTTGGTCCTTTGGAATGATACCATAACTCACCAAGTACTGGCTGAGTTTACTCCTCAGGCCTGACCTTACTATGATTTCCAGAACAATTATTACCCACGGCTTCTTAAACTGCCTTACAGACTTTGTCAGCCTTCAACACCAAGTCAACATTACTGATCCAGCCTAGCCAAATATTCTCTTACCTCCCCCCTCCTCCAGTGTTTAACTCTTTGTAACTCAGAGTCTGAGATTATGTACTTCTCAACTGTCACCAATGACCATTACCAGAAAGAGATCTCCAGAATTTTTCTAGCATCCACCCTCACCCTCACCCTGGCTCTTCTATCCTTTTTTTTTTTGTCTTTTTTTGGAGGGCAATTGGGGTTAAATGACTTGCTCGAGGTCACATGGGTAGTTTTTGTGTTAAATGTCTGAGGCTGGATTTGAACTCAGGTTTTCCTGATTCCAAGGTTGGGTGCTTTATTCACTGTGCCACCTAGCCACCCCTGGCTCTTTTATTTTTAAACCTCACACAGGAAGAGCAAACCATTCTTGCTTCTAAAGAGACATTTCAAAGACTCTTCCCCAAATTTCTTCATTAGAGAAAGAGACCAATGAAAGTCACCTGTGAGCAAAATCATAAAATCCCAGGCAAAGGCTACTTGTAGGACAGGACAGCCAGTCAGTGGGCTGTAAGGAGTAAAAGATAGAATGATTTCAGTGTAAGCAAATTCTGGCTGCTCATCTTTGTTCAGGCCACAAACAAAAAGGTCCCTTCCATCTATAAAACTGAAAGTTTTCGGTGAGCATAGCATACTCACTTTTTAAAAGTGAGCAAATAATTTTATTCACTTTTTAAAAAGGGGAGGAAGAGGAGAAAGCTATTGTTCTATGTCAAAACTTAAATGAATTGAAATCTCTTTTCAAGATTTTGTAAGTTAATATTTATATATGTACATACATATATTTAAAGCACTGATATTCTCATGGTTCCTTTGAAGCAATAAATGCTGAGAAAAAAATCAACATAATAGATTAAGTTCTGGACTTCCAACCAGAAAGAACTGGTTGAATGTCACTTTGTAAGAGTGATATTTTATTTTTTCCCCAATTACATGTAAAAACAATTTTAATATTCATTTTTTAAAGTTTTGAGTTCCAAATTCTATCCATCTCACCCTCCCCTCCACCTTCCCTGAGATGTTAAGTAATTTGATATAGATTATACATGTGTAATCATGTAAAAATTTCCATATTGTCATTTTGTGCAAGAAAATTAGAACAAAAGAAAGTGAAAAATAGCATGCTTTGTTCTGTATTTAGACAACACAAGTTCTTTCTCTGGAGGTGGATAGCATTTCTCATCATGAGTCCTTTGGGATTGTCTTGGATAATTGTATTGCTGAGAAGAGCTAAGTCATTCATGGTTGTTCATCATATGATATTGCTGTTACTGTGTATGTTCTCCTAATTCTGCTCATTTCACTCTCAGTTCATGGAAGTCTTTTCAGGTTTTTCTGAAATCATCCTGTTTGTCGTTTCTTATAGCATAATAATATTTCATTAAAATTGTATATCACAACTTGTTCAGCCATTCCACAATTGATGGGCATCCCTTGAATTCCCAATTCTTATCTGCCGCAAAAAGAGCTGCTATAAATATTTTTGTTCAAACAGGTCCTCTTCCCTTTTGTTGAACTCTTTGGGATGCAGTCCGAGTAGTGTTATTGCTAGATCAAAAGGTATGCACAGTTTGACAGTGATAGATCTTTTGGTGTATTTTCAAATTGCTCTCCACAATAGTTGGATCAGTTCACAACTCCACCAGCAGTGTGTCCCACTTTTCTTACATCCCCTCCAAACTTCATAATTTTTCTTTTCCTGTCATATTAGCCTATCTAATGGGCATGAGGTGGTACCTAAGAGTTGTTTCAATTTGCATTTTTCTAATAAATAGTGATTTAAAGCATTTTTTCATATGACTATAGCTAGCTTTGATTTCTTTGAAAACTTTCTCTTCATATCCTTTGACTCTTTATCGATTGGGGAAAGTCATATTTTTATAAATTTGACTCAGTTCTCTATATATTTGAGAAATTGTCTTTATCAAAGATACTTGCCATAAAGTTTCCCCCCTAGTTTTCTACTTTCCTTTGAATTTTGATTGAATTGGTTTTGTTTGTGCAAAAACTTTTAGATTATATATATTCAAAATTATCCATTTACATTTTATAATGCTCTCTCTATATTATTTGGTCCTAAATTCTTCCCTTATCCATAGATCTGACAAATAAACTTTGAATGTCACTTCTGACAGTTGTTACAGTACAAGGCAAGCTGCTTAACCTCTCTAAAGCCTTAGTTTTCTCATCTGTAAAATGGAGGTTGTTGTGAGGTTCTAATTAAAGTGCTTTGCAAACTTTAAGGCACTATAGAAACATCAGCTATAATTTAGATCAGGGGTTCTTAATTTGGGGTCCATGACTTTTATTTTGAACATTTTGATGTGTATCTCAAAAATCATTGGTTCCCTTTGTGATCCTATGTATTTTATTTTATGTATTCAAAAATCTCTTCTGAGAAGGGCCCATAGGTTTACGCAGACTGCCAAAGAGGTCCATGACACACAAAATGGTTAACTTCTGACTTAGTTTTCTCTGCACACATCAAAGAGGGAGGGAGGAGAGGGATCCTAATTTACAGTAGAGAAGAAAAAGAATTAAAATTATTAGATTAGTCACTTCCCCCTCTGGGCCTCAGTTTTCTTGTCTATACAATGAAGAGCCTGAACAAGATGACCCTTTCAGTTCTAGGTATTGTGAGCCTGATTTCATCTGTCCCTTGTGTGTGAGCACCACCTATATACATCTACTCACCCCACACTCTGTAGCTTGGGAAGGACTCTCAAATCCTTCCCCCTTGTAAGGGTCCTTAAATCCCTACTTAGGAAGATGGCTACAGTACCACAGACCTGAAACTCCAATTGCTACCACTTTCCCCAGTGCTGGGAGGGCTGGATGCTTTGGATGTGTTTGGGAGAAAAGGAAGAGACATGCCAGAGTCAGCACTGGCTCTAGAGAGTGGTGTTCATAGGAACTTACACAAACCTTGGTAGCTACCTTAAAGTATTCAGAGGAGTATCATGGGAAGTCAGGCTTAGACCTATTCCATTGGGCCCAATTAGAAAACAAGGGGTTGAACATACACAAGCAGGTTGGGGATTGACATATGGGGAAGACAGCTTAATGATGAGAGGTCCCACAAAGCGAAGGGGCTAGGTGATCACTTGTTGGGTCTAGCATAGAGGGAATTCTTACCCTCATGGGACTCCATGTCATCAGAGGTCCTTTCTGGGAGGGCATAACCCCTGCACACTCCCTGCTACTCAGTAACTGCCTGCCTTCAAAGCAGATCTGGGTCTAATGGTCAGAGCCAGTTTCTCAGGGCAGGTGCACAGGGGTAGGAATGGGGGTGCCCATGTGGTTCTGGGGGTGGAGCCAGCTACTGAGTGGGCTCATTGAGGCACTCAGATGGACACTAGAATGCCAGTGATGAAATACATGACTGAGGCTAAGCAGCTATCCAGGTGGTTCAGACTAGAATACGATTGATGCCTGTCAATTTAGGAGACCTGACACCAAGAGCGCTCAGTCTTTCTTTTCTTGACTGAACCTCCTCCCTCCCTGGACACCCCCCCCCCCCCACAAGGGCTCCAGTTCAAGGTCCAACCCTCCAGAAAACCATAGACACCGCGACCTATATTGGTCTCCCTTTACCTCCTCCATATCTTGTCCGTACTCTTCAAAGCCTGTCCTGTAACCACACTGTACTTGAGAGGCCAGCCTTGGCCTTACCTCACCTTGATTCCAGCTTCCAAGGATTTCCCAGTTACCTGCATGTCCTATCACCATGCTGTTACTCCCCCAGATCCCCTTTATAGCCCCCCCCCCATTAGAATATAAGCTCATTGAGGCAAGGGTTGTTTTGCTCTACTGCTATATGTATATCGCCAGAATTTAGCACAGTGCTTAGTATACAGTAAACAATCAATTTGTCTGTCTGTTTATCTTATCTTTCTCTACTATTATCTCTCTCCCTCTCCTCTCTCTCTCTCTTTCTTTCTTCTCCCCCTCTCTCCCTCAATCCCTCTCTCTCTTTCTCTCCTCCCCTCTCTTTCTCCTTCCCCTCTTTCTCTCTTTCTCTCCCCCCCTCTCTCTTTCTCTCCCCCCTCTCTTTTTCTCCTCCCCTCTCTTTCTCCTCCCCCTCTCTCTCCATCTCCCTCTCTCTCCCCCCTCCTTCCCGCTCCCTCCCTCCCTCTCTTTCTTTCCCTTTCCCTCTCTCTCTCTCCTACCTATTATCCATCTGTTACATCAATCTATCTATCTAATATGGGAAGTTTATCCTATTCTTCTGAATTCTCTTCCATAAATATCAACCGCCTGATACATGCAAGGCTAGCCTTAGGCACAGAAAGATCTGGGTTCAAGAATCTTCTCGAATATGTCCTAGTATGGTTACCATGGACAACTTGCTTAATCTTTCACAGCTTCCAGGGTAACATCTTCAGACTCATAAATTGCAAATTACTTCCTGATCTGCTTTAATGAAGGGAATTTTCACCCTAGGAGTTCCTCACATCTAGAAAATAAAAAAAAAATGCACAGGGCACACAAAAATGTACAGTACTAGGTATCATGGGGAATGAAAAGTGAATAGAGCATATTTCCAGCCCTACAGGATCATGCATAAAATATGATTTACCCCCCACCCCTGCTAAAAGTATAAAGAATAAAAAGAATAAAAAAAAAACAAGCAGAGTTACTCAGAAGATTAACTCCTTTCTATTTAGCTTCCTTTTAAGCCTCAAATTCCTTTCCTTGACATCTTATCAATCAACAATCAATACTCCTTTCTTAGCCAGTCAGTAAGCATGTATTCAGTGCCTGTTATGGATCAGTTACTGTGCTAAGTAATGAGAATGCAAAGAAAGGGACAAAGACAGTCCCTGTTCTCAAGGAGTTCACAAACTAACAGGGGAGACAGCATGAAAAACAACTTTGTGAAAAGTCTAACACAAGATAGACTGGAGATTAGCAAAAGAGAGAAGGCACTAACATGAAGTGTTTACTTTGTGCTGGGCACCTTGCAAAGTGCTGGGGATTCTGACCCCCCCAATTGAGTAATCCTCATTTTCAAGAAACTTAGATTGTAGCATGCACAGGAATGCAAACCTTGCATCCTTTCACTTTTCTTTAGCAATACAATTCTTTTTGCTGCTTGGTTCTTTCTGCACAGCACTAAAAATTTATACAGAAGAACTAAGGTCACGCACCAGACATAGGGAAAAGAGACACAGAAATGGACCTGAGGGCAAAAATCCAGTATCATGGAACTACCATCACTGGTTAAACCAGAGGGAAAAAAAAATCTAACGAGCATGTGGGAGGTAAAGAGCACAGACAGAACAAAAGGCAACTCTCTCCCTCTCTATAAATAGTAGACTGATTAGGCCATTTTTAGATTCCTCTGCTTGTGTAGGAGTCCTGGTCTATTAAAAGAGTAAAACTTAGAGAGGGGAAAAAAAAGTTTGGAGAGGGCACCAAAGGATTGAGGAAAAAAAATAAAGTTCTGGAACTGAGATAAAAAAACCAAAATAATTCATATTGGTGCTAATTCATTTATTTGTTCAACAAGCCATTTATTTATTTTTTAGTTTTAAAAAAAATTTATGGAATAAAACAAGCATTTCCATTACACAGTATTATTAAAAAAGATGATTGCACATGAAACTGCAAATCTACTATGTACAAGTTGCTATTCCTTTAAAATATATAATAAAATTATCACGTAAATTTCTTTTTTCCCTTCCCTCCCTAAAGATGGCAACCATTAACATGCGTATTTTATATTTATATTTGTGTGTATGTATGCATATATACATATGTATGTATACACACATATGTATATGCACATATATGTATATAAATCATTTTATAATACTCCTATTTATTAGTTCTTTCTCTGGATGCAGATAGCATCTTCCTTTATATGTTAAAGCAAGTACCTTTTGCTGGGGCCCAAAAGAGATGAAGGGACAAATAAGACAATAGACCCTGTTTTCCCTCAAGCTACTTATAATCTAGTAGCAATAATTAATCTTCCTTAGGGGATTTTCATTTCATAAACTAGGAGGATCATAGAATCATAAATTTGGAGCTGAAAGATACCTTAGAGATCATCAAGTCTAATGCCTAATTTTACAGATGAGGAAACTGAGAGCCAGAGAACTTGTGTGACTTGTCCACCACCACAGAACTAGAGTCTGGGATAGGATTCAAACCCAAGTCTTAAGAAAGTAAGGACATTTAAAAAAGACAAACCTGTTTATTCTGACAATATGAATTCTTTGGATAACTAAACTGGATGAAGGATGAATACATACACAGTGATGAAGCAAGAGGCTCAACTTCAAAATATTAATTTAATCTCATTGAATTCTACCATTGCAAATAGTGACCTGATTTCATCATCATCATCAACAACAAAAATCCACTCATACTAGTGACCTAGCTAGGTAAGCTTTACTAGAATGTACTAGTTTTTAATCAATAGCATTTTTTTGGGTTAGGTGATATTACTCCCTATTGTTTTGATACTTAAATAAAAATAATTTTCTAGTATGGTTTTCATTTCCTCACTGCTGGTTCCTCGTTGCCTCAAGAATTTAGTAATTTTTTTTTAAAAGATGGCAGTACTCCTTGAAAGGAAACCAAAAGAGGAAGCAAGGAAAACAGTGAGAAGTGTCCATAACTATGTTGAGGCAGCTTTTGAGTTAAGGCAAGAAAAACTACCTATAAATAATTTTCTAAATGTAATGCTCCATAAAACTTATTGTATTATATAGTGACTACATTTGTCCACCAAATATAATATTCAACAAAATATCCTTTAGAGCATCCAGCAACTTTGAAAAGGGACACATACTAGTAATCTATAAAACCTATATAATCTAGAAATATTTTCAACTGCATATGCAGTGGGGCATTCAATAATTAAAGTACACTCTTTTATATATCATTTTAAACAACTCTTATGGCATAGAATGGCACTTAATAGTCCTTTCAAAAGGCTTAGATAGTCTAAAACCAGAACACATGAAAATAGAGGACATCATTGAGTTGGCTTATAATTAACACCCACACTAAATTGCAATCCAAATTCAGACAGGATGAGTGAAGTAATGACATAATGAGGCTTTGTTTCCTTTTCCCCCCTCCCTCATTCCCAATCATTTTTACAGTCCTTAACTAAAGAAGTATTTTTGAAAGTCCTCAGCCTCTGAATAGGAGCTAAAAAACCCAACTTTTAAAAATCTCCCTCCATTACCCTCCAAATCCATACAATTGCTTCTATTTACTTTTTTTTTTTCAAAATTTCAAGAAGAAAAAAAAATACAGGGACCAGAGAGGATGTTAACTCTTTTTCAACTCTAACCCAGGACTCCGTGACTTTTATACTCTTCCAATGCACTCTAAACTTCTTCACTTTGTGAATTTGATTTAGATTGTTTTAAACTTTTCTAATGCTGCAAAATAGTAATCTCAGTCAAGTTTTAATTATATCAATTTAGATTTCTACTTAAAGGATTCTATTTGTTTCCTAAATTTATATTGTACAAGGTTTAACATTACTTATAATATAACCAAATGAAGCACACAACCCACTAATGGGAGATGCAACTCCTAATCCTGTACTGCCCCAGCCTGCAGTTATTTTTTAAAAAGAAGTTTTTATTGATATTTTGTTCCTTACATCATCATAGTTTCCCATCTATCCCTCTCACTCCTCTCCTAGAGAGGTATCTCATATGACAGTGTTTGTTTTTAGAGAGGAAAAAACAGTACAACTGATTGCTACATTGAAAAATCTGAAAATATGTGCAATATTTAACACCTGTGGACATCCCACCTCCACAAAGGGCTAAGTAGAGGTGTCTTCTCATATCTCTTTATTTGAGTTCTACTTGATCTTTACATTTTTGTTACATTTACTTTTTGATTAAAAATTTTTTTTTCATGTCATTGTTCTTTCCATTTCATTATTGTTGTTACTGTGAGTATTATTTTTGTGGTTGCATTTACTTCACTTTGCATCAGTTCTCTTAGATGTTTCCTACCAAATTTCTGTCAGAGAAATTTGATACAAAGACTTTTTTCTCCCTGTTTGACCACTTCCCTTCTTATCCTCGATGCATTAATGTTATCTGTGCAGAAGCTTTTCAGTTTTAAGTAATCAGTTACCTGTTGGTTTTTTTTTTTTTTTGTAATTTTCTTGATCTCTTGTTTGGCTAAGAATGTACCACTTACCTACAGTTATGAAAAGTATGTGATCTGTTTTTCCACTGACTTTCAAATAGCATGATCTTTAATATTAAGGTCACATATTCATTTAGAATGTATTGTGGTACATGGCATAAGGTGTTGTAGCTCTTGTTGAGTCATTTCAGTCATGTCCAAATCTCCACAATCCCATTTGGGATTTTCTTAGCAAAGATACTGGAGTGATTTGTTATTTCCTTCTCCAGCTCATTTTAAAGATGAGGAAACTGAGGGCAAATGGGGTTAAGTGACTTGCCCAAGGTCACACATCTAGTAAGTGTCTGAGGCCACTTTTGAACTCAGGTCTTCCTGACTTCAGAGCCGGTGTTCTGTGCCACCTAACTGTCCTTGTAGGATTTAAGACAGGGGTGGGGAACCTGTGGCCCTCTAGATCCTCAAGTGCAGCCCTTTGACGGAATCCAAACTTCATGGAACAAAACCCCTTAATAAAAGGATTTGTTCTGTAAAATTTGGACTCAGTCAAAAGGCTGCATCTGAGGACCTAGCAGGCCACACACAGCCTCAGAGTGGCAGGATCCCCACCCCTGGTAGGTATAAGCCTAATTTCTATCAGATTGCTTTCCAGTTTTCTCTAGTAGCTTTCATCAAACAGGGAGTCTTCCCCACATAACTTATGTTTTCCATTTTATCAAACATTGGGTTATTGAGTTCTATTGTTTTTGAATCTCCCTTGTCTAGTCCGTTCCAATGATTAATCTCTCTTTTTAAAACCAATATTAGTTGGTTTTGATGAATGAAGCTTTATAACATAGTTTGAGGTTCAGAAGTACTATTCCTACTGTGTCCTTACTTATTTTTGTCATTTCCCATAATATTCTATATCTTTTATTTTTCCAAATGAATTTTGTTGTTATTTTATCAAGTCCTGTGAAGTATTCCATTGGGGATTTGATTGTTATAACATAAGAAGTATAAATTAATTTTGGTAGTATTGTCATTTTTAAAAATATTTGCACAGCCTAGCCATGGATCATTAAATATTCCTCCAGCTATTTAGGTTGTTCTTTCTTTCTTTTTTTTTTGCCTTTTTTTTTTTTTTGGAAGGGGGAATGTAGGGCAGTTGGGCTAAGTGACTTGTCCAAGGTCACATGGCTAGTAAGTGTTAAGTGTTTGAGGCCGGATTTGAACTCAGGTCCTCCTGACTCCAGGGCCAGTGCTCTATTCACTGCGCCACCTAGCCACCCCTGTTCTTTAATTCTTTAAGGAGTGCTTTGTAATTGAACACATGCAAGTCTTTGTTGTGCTTTGGAAGATTGATCCCCAGATATTTTCTGCTGAAGCTATTAATTGTCTCAGTATTTTTACTGATTTTCCAGGGTTTTCCAAGTGAACTGTCATATAATCAGTGAACAGGGATAGTTTTATTTCCTCTTTACCTATCTTTATTCCTTTAATCCTGTTCTCTTGTCTTATTGATAGCATTTGTAGAACTATATCAAATGATTAGAGAGGAGACTGGAAATCCTTTCTTTACCACTGTATTTATTCGAAATGGTTCAAGTGTATCCGCATTGCATATGATACTTGCTTTTGGTTTTAGATAGATTTTTTTTATGATATTAAAAAAAGGTTGCTTTATGTCTATACTTTGAAGTTTTTTTTAGCATAAAGGAGTGTTGTACTTTGTCAAAGGAATTTTTCTGCATCTGTTGAGAAAATCATATGGTTTTGGATGTTTTGGTTTTTAATATGATTAATTATGCTTATTGTTTTGCTGATGTTGAACCATTCTTGCTTCATTAGTCTGTCTGATACAATTTTGTCTAAAACTTTTGAATCAGTGTTCATGAATGATATTGGCCTATAGTTTTCTTTCCATATTTTATCTTTTCCTGGTTTAGGTATTAGGACTATGTCTCATAAAAAAAGGATTCTGGAAGGGTGCTTTATTTTTTCAATTTTTGAAGTATGGGTACTAACTGCTCTTTAAAAGTTTGATAAAATTTTCTTGTGAACCCATAAGATATAGGTCTTTTTTCTTTGGTAGTTCCTTTATAACTACTTTATTTCATTTTTTGAAATAAATTTATTTAGGATCTCTGTATGGTTTTCTGATAGTTTGGGTAGTTATATTTTGAAAGTTTTCCTCTATTTTGTATTTTTAGTTTTTTTTTTAAAGCAATCAGGGTTAAGTAACTTGCTCAAGGTTACACAGCCAGTTATTTCTGGGTGTGGTGCTAAGTATCTGAGCCCGGATTTGAACCCCAGGTCATCCCGACGCTGGAGCCTGTGCTCTTACTCGCTGAGCCACCTGGCCACTCCTAAGCAATTGGGGTTAAGTAACTTGCTCAAGGTTACAAGGCCAGGTGTTTCTGGGTGGGTGCTAAGTGTCTGATCCCGGATTCGATCCACAAGTCATCCTGACAGTGGAGCCAGTGCTCTTACTTGCTGTGCTACCTGGCCACCCCTGTATTTTTAGTTTTGTTAGCATATAACTATGCATAATATGTTCTGATTGTTTTTTTTAAAATTTCTTCTTTTTGCTGTGATTTCACCCTGCTAATTTGTTGTTTTATTGCTTTGATTTTCTACTCTCTTCTTCTTAATAATATTAATTAAGGGTTTATCAATTTTATTAGTCTTTTCAAAGAACCAATTTTTAGTTTTATTTATCATTTTTATGAGTTTTAATTTACAGTTTTTCTGTTTCTCCTCTGATTTTTAGTATTTCCTCATTTGTGCTTATCTTAGTTTTATTTGTTTACTTTTTAATTTTTAAATTGCATATTTAGTTCATTAAACCTCTTTCTTTTTTATTTTGTTAGTGTATGATTGTAAGGGTATGAGTTCCTCCTTCAGCACTATTTTAACTACATCCCAGAAATTTTGGTATGTTTTCATTGTAATCATTTCTTTTTATATAGTTTTAATAATTTCTGTGATTAGATTGGATTTGTATCTTTTGTTTGTGGTCCTTGAACCAATTTCTGTTCTTATTGTGGCCTGTGAAGGATGTGTTAAATATTTGTGACTTTTTACATTTGTTTGAAATATTCTGTGCCCTAGTACATGGTCAATTTTTGTAAAAGATCCACGTGGTGCAGACACACATGTATATTCTTTTATTGTCCTATTTAGAAGATGCCATAAATTCTTGTTTCTCCACATTATTTGTCTAGTTCCACATTTTCCCATTTATCTTTCTGTTATACTTATCCAAAGCTGATAGAGGGATATTGAAGTCTCCTGTTATTATCTAAGTCTTCTTGAAGCTCAGATAATGTTTCTTTTATGAATTTGGATGCTGTGGTTTTAGGTGTGTGTATGTTTATTATTGATATTTGTTGGTTTTTCTATAGTTCTTGTCAGCATCACATAGTTTCTTTATTTGTACCTTTTTATTTTTTGAGTGTTTTTGATTTAATAGCATGATGGCAACTCCTGGGCTTTCGGATTCATTTGGTACAAAATAAAATTTTTCCTATCTCCTTAGTTTTATTTTGTGCATCTTTGGTTTTTTTTTTTTTAAGTAATAGGGGTTAAGTAACTTGCTCAAGGTTACACGGCCAGTTATTTCTGGGTGTGGTGCTGAGTATCTGAGCCCGGATTTGATCCAGGTCATCCCGATACTGGAGCCAGTGCTCTTACTCGCTGAGCCACCTGGCCGCCCCTACGTGTATCTTTGTTTTTAAAATGTCTTTCTTGTAAGTAATAGATTGTAGAGTTTTATTTTCTTGTTCAATTTTTTTTCACTTTTTTCATTTTATTGGATTGTTTAATTTATTCACATTTAAAGCTATGAGTTAAGTTTATATTTTCCTCCATTTGTCTTTATAATTGTTTTTTTTTTCTCCCAAGTTATGATTTCCCCCCTGCTTTGGCTGTGAACACAGTATTATGTTCCTTCAGTTATTTTACCTTAATCTTTTTATAAGGTAGCCTTTTTCCCACACACATAGGTGTGTGATCTCTGTTTGGCTAAGAATAATTCTCTTCCCCTCTCCCTGACCCCTCTTCCCATTTGTTACTCTTTTCCCTTTAGAGTTTTATTTATTTGTTCCTTTCTCCTTCTTTTATTTGGGTATATATTTCTTCCACCCCTTTTTACTCTCAATTAGTCAAGAAGATCATTCCCTTCCTGTCCTTCCCTTCAGCAATCCTGTTTCATTTTTTGCTCCCCTTTCCAAAAAGGATTTCTCTCACTTTCTTCATTATCAAGCTTCTCTTTCTGTTCACTGTATACCCTCATTACTTGACTCATAATCTTTACTATAACCTGGTCTTTCTCTTTTCCCTGTATTCTTTTTTTCTTGCTTTTTTTGGAGGGGGGAAGACAGGGCAATTGGGTGGGGTTAAGTGATTTGCCCAAGGTCACATTCATATGATTAGTAAGTGTTAAGTGTCCGAGGCCGGGTTTGAACTCAGGTTCTCCTGATTCCAGGGCTGGTGCTCTGTTCACTGTGCCACCTAGCTGCCCCATTTCCCTGTATTCTTTATAAAATAAAAGAGTCCAAAGTATCCATTCTAGACTCTGTCTTCTAAGAGCTTTCTGTCATTGCCTTGTAAGGTTTTTCCATGGATTCCCCTTTTCCACTGTGTTTTAGTCTTAGAACAATGCCAATCATTGCAGGTGTCAGAGAGGACAGTGTCCCATGGTAGGCCTTTCCCCTGTCCTACTGATATTTACCCTATTTTGTTCACTCTTTTTTCTCTCTACATTTGCTTAGAAATCTCCTCCCTATGTTTATGCTCTCCCATTCCTGCAGGTACCAGATGTCCCTTCCTCTCCCCTTCCTCTCCTCTCCGGACAAGTTGACTTTTCAGACACCAAATCCTCCAGACTTTATAGAGGGTAAGGTTCTCATCTCCAATTCACCCACAGAAGCATTCATCAATGGAACCCCCTCCTCCTCCAAAGTAAGGTCTCCTTCCTTACCTACTGCCCCGTAGGCTCTTCTCTTTCTGAGACCACAGACATCACCTGCCCCTCATTGCTAGTCCTTGATTTGATCCTGGAACATCAACTCACTCCTCTCTATCCCTCTGCTCTCCTCTTCCTCTTTCTTGTGTTGTAATGTAGTCCCACAAAAGAAGAATTCACCAATAGGCAGTATTGCCTAGGTTGCATCCATAATGCCCTGTCTGCCTCTTCACTGTTATTTCTATCAAAATTTTCCCTTCACCCCTCTCTCCTTGTGTACTTATAGAAAGAATTCTCTTTGCTCTTTCTGTTGTCAGTCTATTGCTGATATTCTTTGTATTTATTCTCTTCTCCTGTAATTCTGTTGTTTGGGATGTTGAAGAAGTAAATAATAAATTCAACTCTGGTTTTCTTTCTAAAAAAGCTTCAACCACTAAAGAAGTGTTGTTGTTGAACATACATCTTTTGTTCTAGCTGTTTCAACTTAAATTTGTAGGATAAGTCATCCTGTATAGCATCCTGAGCTCCATTGCTCTATAAAACATATTATTCTATTCACTCCTCCTTTTCTAATGAGTGTGGAATAGTCTTGTGTTGTCCAAATGTTCTTTCCTTCGCATCTTAAAGTCTTTCTAATTTTGGCTTGGTGTTTCTGAATTGGATTGTTAAATTTAACCACTTATATGTTTTGGAGTTTGAAGTCTTGGTTATTTTTTTTTCTTTTGTCTAGAGGCAATCTCTGAATCTTTTATTTGGGATTTTGTTTTCTATGTTCCAAAGTTCTGGGCAGTTCTGTTATTTCTTTCGTTTGATGTTAAGGTTTGTTGTTGTTCTATTGTGTAATTCTGGGAGACTTATGATCCATAGATTGTCTCAAAGAATGCTGTCTTCAAGATCCATGTTTTACTTGCATAGTAAGCATATTTTCTTGTAATGTTTTTGATTTTTTGCTTCTCTTCTTCTAGGTTGTACTTTACCTCTGTGTATTTGCATCCCTAATCTTTTGTTTTCTCTTTTGTTTCTCTGGTGAAGCTTGCCATTGCAGATTCAAGTTGTCTCTTCTGCTCATTGTTTTTCCTGTACAATACATAAATTCTGCTCTCATGATTCCCATTTCTCTGTTAAACCACTGAGGAACAATGTGCTATGGTTCCATGTTCTCCTCTAATTTCAAAGAGTCCTCTATCTCATCAAGTATCATTTCCCTTCATTTTGCAGTATTTATTCGTCTGAACTCATTTACTGGATCTGAAGTCCATATTTCTTTTGTTATTCTTTTACCTTTTGATTCATCTGTTTATATTGAAGGTCTTTGAAATTTCTTCATCCTGAAATCTTTGGTACTTTCAGTCTTCTCACTCCTCCCTTATTTTCCCTATCATTCACCTCCTGACTTCCTCCCTTCTGTGATTTTCTTGGTGGCTAGATCTCAAAGTGTCTCTACTTCTTACCACAAAGGTTAATTCCCAAACTGCGTTGGGTTCACCAGTCTAGCTTTCTGCCTCACCTGCTTTTTGGGGGGCTCAGAAATAGCCTTGCTTGGATGTGTATTCTTTCTCTCAGGCTTGGTAGAGAACTTCATAACTCCCCATATATACAGTGTCCTGACTTAGTAACCTGTCCTATTTCTGGTCCTTAGTTCTCTGGCCTGGAATTGACAGTTCAGAGCTTACTGTCACTGGCAGTTCAGAGCTTTGCAGTACTAGTCAGGTTGCAACCCTTGGCAGGTTTTTGTTCCTTAAGGGCTATGGCCAAGGTGGTTGTTGAAGGCCAAGCAAAATTCCTCAGCTTGGAGCTGGAGTCTCTATAGCACTGGAAAGAAGGAGTGGGCAGTGGGGTTCAGGGGTAAGTTTTGATGCAAACCTGTGTTGTATCCCTGGGTCTGCTAGTGCAGCCTCACTGCTGGTAGTACAAGAGGTGGAAGAGTGAGCTCAGTGAGCATCAGATCCTATTTTTTTAGCGTGTGTGTGTGTGTGTGTGTGTGTGTGTGTGTGTGTGGATTCTGGGTGTCCTAGATCATGGGAACAGCTGAAATTGATTTGTCTTTGGCGCACGATTTCTATTTTAGAGAGCTTTGAGAGGTTGTGGGAACAGAGAAAATGTCTAGTCTACTGTCTTGTTGCTTATAAGACCCAGAAAGTCGTATAGTGATCTTTTTCTCCCCATTGTGTCTCCCCAAACAGATTGTACATGAATTGAGCACAAGGAACATGTTTCATGGTCTTCTGTAAATCCCAGTGTCTAGCATAGTGATTTACACATGATGATTGTTAATTGATTGGCCTAGCCTGGAGATCTGGATTTAGAAATGTTGGCTTTTCATCTTGAATATCTGGTTGGTGAATTTGGAAATTGAATCCCTAGAACTCAAATACTGAGGTTGGTAAAGTTGAAAAGAATTCAAAAGCAAGATTTCACCATTATCTGCTTCTAAGAGGGCTGCTTAACAAAAATAGCCCTGTCACTTCAATAGTTAGAATGAATAAAATTTTTGCCTTAGAAGATCAATGATTCCCTTATGGCAAGCATTCACCTTAATGTACTGGCTGAAAATCCGTAACAGAAAACACCTTCAGTTTGCAGCCTTTGAGGGAGTAGTTGAAATAGTTTGATCTACTGGAACTTCAATTCAAATTAGTAAACATTTAATAAGTATATACTATGTGTAAGGTACCATCTAGGTGCTGGAGATACTAAAATAAGGCAGTCTTCCTTTAAGGAAATTAGATTTTGCTGGGGAAAAATATGACATAGACATATGTAAATACAAGAAGGATCTGGAGGGGATGGTGGTACACACGGCGTGGAGGTTGAAGCTGGTAGTTTGCTTGAGTTCAGGAGTTTTTAGTTGCAGTACACTACACCAGTCAGTGTCCACACTAAATTTGGCACCTACAATTCCCTACATCATCAATACAGGAAACCAGGCTAAGGAAGGGAGCGTTATTCCCAATCAGTAATGGGTTCAGGTCTATGAGTAGTAACTTCATTCTGAGCCTGGACAAGAAGAAGAGATAGAGCCTTGTATGTGTTCCAGTTTTATATGTTGAGATTTATTGAGCATGGCCACATCTGAAAAAAATACATAGAAGAAATATAATTAATTTATGAAGCCATTTAGCAAAAGTAAAAACAATATAAAGAACCCCTATTATTACAGGGTCTTCATGTCAAGATTAGGCCTCCTCACTGGTGCATCATTCACCCTATAGACAGTCCCTGTCTACCTTTTTCTTGGTTGACCATGTCTAAGATTGATGTTTACCATAACTGGAAGGATCTAAAAGGCTGAGGGCAGAAGGTTAACTTAGTATCAGAGGCTTAAGCTCATGACTGCCCTCTATACTCTGTGTATAATTGCTGATCTCACTTTTTTTTTTGCTGCCTTTTGTTTCTTGTATTCTGGTCTTTGTGTCCAGTGCCTGGTTATACTTTCACGATCATCATCATCAATAAACACTTACAGGGCATCCAACAAGAGCACGGCCTTGGGGATGCAAAGGTGCATGACATTGGCCCTGTTTAGTGTAATTTATGAACCAAGCTTTTTATCAGATACCTGGCTTTAACTTAGACTGACCTCTGCCTCTTGGAAAAGATGATCTGTGTGGTCCCTTCCAATTCTAACGCCTACCAATCTATGAACTCTGGAATGTTCTGAATCCAGTTCCTTAACTTCCAAATTTGGGGTATCTGTTGCACCCTTCAATGACAGTACTTTCCTTTAGTCCTACAATGCCAGCTTTTACAACCCCCACTTTCTCCCTTTTTGCCAAGCTGCTCACGTGTTTTGCTCCCTGTTCTGGTGTTGACACTTAGTTGATATTCAGTGAACTTGCCATTGCAGATCATTTACAGTTTTTGTTAGAACATATTTCAGGGTCAAAAAATTG
Organism: Petaurus breviceps papuanus; assembly: GCF_028583685.1. Classification (NCBI taxonomy): domain Eukaryota; kingdom Metazoa; phylum Chordata; class Mammalia; order Diprotodontia; family Petauridae; genus Petaurus; species Petaurus breviceps. The sequence goes on along the minus strand of NW_027187376.1, from coordinate 14,133,253 downwards.
TCTGCTTTTAAGATTCATCTAATAATAGCTCCACTGAAAGGCCTTGAATAGAATAAATAGAATATATTCTCTCTCTCTTTTTTTTCTTTTCTGTGTCACAGTTTCTCTGGGATTTGGTTTCCTCCTGACTCTTTAGAGGGTTTGGCTTTTATTGATTCAAATGCTTGGGGGCATTTTAACAATGCATGTATGTGAGACTGGACTACTGGACTCAGAGTTTTGGGACTATTTGAGGAAAATTGCCCAATTGGTAAAGAAGTCTTATATTAAAATGGTTTTGAAAACCTCATTTACAAGGCAGGATTTGTTGCCTTGCAGTTTTCCCTAGGCACTGATTTTTATGACTACCCAGTCAAGATGAGAATCCCATGTGCCTACAAAATATTTTCACATTTTGCAGTATATATTTAGAAAACCAAATACAAAGAGTTGATTGTGTAAATGAGACAGTGATTTCAGTAGCTATTAAAGAATGGAAATCTAGTTTCTTTTAGAGTTATACAGAATTTCCTGAGTATAATTAGGTGGAAATAGATTAAGTACTCAAATTTTCACTCTTTCATCTGTATTTTTCAAAGGGACTTTGAGTCTCACTTAATTTGCTTATAGTTATTATATTAGTGCATGCATTTCAAGTTTGCATTTCCCTGAGTTTACCTTAACTTACTCACGTGCATGACATGGTAAAATGATATTTCTATGTGTGAATGATTTACTTGGGACCACTTAAATGCATTGATTTTTATCATCTGCAATACTAACTTTCAGAATATTTTCTATTGCTTCTTCATATGACACAGAAAGAAAAAAAAATATTTTCCTACAGCATTGACTCCTAGCAGGTTCTCATTTTTTTTGCTGAGTTGTACAGGTCTGTAAAGAATCAGTTAATAAAACCCTAAAATAGTTCTGTATAGGGAGTACAGAAGGAGCTGTTCTTTCAGCAATGTGTGTTAAAGTAACCCAGTTAAGATTGCATTGATGGCTGATTATTTGAAAAAGAAATGTGATTAATGATAATAATAATGAAACTTTTATGTTTGTATAGTACTTTACCATTTTCAAAGTACTCTCACATAAATTACCTTGTTTGATCTCCTCCATACCCTGAGAGGTAATTATGACAGGTGGTTTCACCCCTGTTTTACATATGGAGAAAATGAGCTGCAAAAGATTAAGTGATTTGCCCAGTCATATGACTGCTAAGTGGAAGAGCTAGGACCAAAATCTAGACTTTCCTACTCATTCAGTGCTCTTCAAAACCTACAAATGGCTGAGTGCTTAGTTTGAGAAATAGCATATTTATTGATGATCATAATCCTGATCTGTTTTCAAGGGGTTCACATATTATGCCATTCCGTCCTTCCATGTGAATTGTTAACAGAATCAAAGGATTTTAGAGTTACAAAGAATCTTCATGACCACTGATGCTAACCCTTTTATTTGACAGATGAAGAAACTGAGGCCTAAAAGGTTATACGAATTGGCCAAAGTCATATTTAGTGGCTGAACCCAGACTAGAATTCAGGTCTGACTGCTCAGTCTAGTGTTGTTTTTCCCCCTGCTATAAGAATCTAAGTTTTACTAGCTTAAAGAATTTGCACAACTTCTTCCCTCATCCCATCAGAGTCTCATTTTTGCTGTTTTCATTCCCATCTGATCAACCCTAAATCTTTTCACAATTTAATGATCAAATTTATTTGTCTAGAAATGACTTCCTAAATACCTTAAAAGGTCAATAATGCCCTCACCATGAGCTAAGCTCTAAAGGACTTGTTTCTTTCCTCTGAAGAGCTTTCTCCTTTTCCTAGTTTTGTTCCCGTTTAATCTGTGCCTTTCTGACATAATCTCAAAGCTCTTTTCTTGATGTAGCATCAGAGACAACAGATGGTGTAGTGGATAGAGCACTGGGCATGGAGTCAGGAAGATCTGATTTCAAATCTGACCTTAGATATTTACTAGCTGTGTGACCCTGGGTAACTCATCTGCCTTTGTTTGGCTGTTTCCTCATCTGTAAATTGCAGGTAATAATAGAACCTCTTTTCCAGGGTTGTTTTGAGGATTGAGTGAGATAACATTTTTAAAATGCTTTGCAAATCTTAAAGAGCTATATAAATAGAAACTATATCATCATCATTATCACTATCATCATCATCATCATCATCTTCACTTTCACCACTATCAACATCATCATCACTATCATCATCACAGAGAAAGTTTTACTTCCTCAACTCAAGCCTATCCTCAATATACATATCTTATTTATAAGCGTTCTTTTCATGTGAATTCTCCAAAGAGTTTTTGTAGACTCTAAAATGATAGAATATCTCCCAGCAGAGTTCTTTCAGTCCTCCAGTTTCTTCATCCAATGATCTTCTAACTTAGCTTCATATTGCAAGATGAATATCAGTTCCCCCACTAAAGTATACTTACTTTTGAGTTCATATGAAGAACGACAGTTATGGTGGAGAACTTCTAGACCAGAGGTGTCAAATACACTGCCTTGAGGACTCATGCTGCCCATGATATGCCCAACTGTGACTTAAATCAGATTAGAGCATAGTTTCTATCTGATTTTAACATGTTGATGCATAAATAAAAAAGCAATAATAAACATGTGGTTTTCTAAGTTAATATGTAGCCTCTACAGAAATCATTGCATATGATTTAGTGGATTTATTTCTATTTGGATTTTATACTACTGGTCTAGACTTTTGCTTATAATAATGAAATATTTTCCTTTGGAATCCTACATTAAGTCTAGTCAAAGAAAACAACTGAATGGCAAGATTGGATTTCGACTTAGAATAGGAATAAAATAAGTTGTCATTTTAAAGATTTGATGACAGACAAATCATTTAGAACTAGCATTTTATATTCAGTGTTAAAATAACTATCTTTTAGTGCTTTTCTAAATTTTCCCTATAGTTAAAGTATTTCATCATATGTTACATTGAGGTTTAAGAAATAGAGACTAGAGTGAAATTGTGAAAACTCTTGTCTCTATACATTTTTTAAACATATAAGGAAAAAAATCCAACAGAGAATCATTTGTGTGCAAAGTAATCTAGAATCAAACATACTTTTGTTGGCCATTATAATCAATAAGTTAATTTTGTTTATCAATTTTATGGAGGACAGAGGTCCCATAAGTCACTGAAATTTGAAAGCCAGAATGAAGTAATGACTGGAGGGCCAGACCAGTAGCCAGCTATATAAAAGTCCCGCCTTATTCACTGACTGCTGGTTGTGTGAACTTTGGCATGTCACTTAACCCAGTAGAGCCTCAGTTTCCTCTTCTTTAAAATGGTAATAATAGTAGTGCCATTAGATGGCACAGTGGATAGAATGACAAACCTGGAATCAGGAAGATACATCTTCCTGAGTTCAAATCTGACCTCAGACACTTACTAGCTGTGTGAACTTGAGCAAATGACTTAACTCTATTTGCCTCAGTTTCTTATCTGTAAAATGAACAGGAGAAGAAAATGGCAGACCACTCCGGTATCATTGCCAAGAAAACCCTAAATGGGGTCATGAGGGTCAGACATGACTGAAAAAATGATTGAATTGAAATAGTAGTGCCTACTTCACAGGGGTGTTGTGAGGATCAAATGATAAATAAGCATAATGCGTTTTGTAAGCCTTTAAAGTACTTCATAACATTAATTTTCACTCTTTATTAGATCAAGATACTCCAAGAATATAATTTTAGCCAAAAGTTAAAGTTTTTTTTCTTCCATTATTAGAGGGGATAAAAGTAATATATCTACTGAAGTTATTTTTATATTTTGTTCTAGTGTTTATAGAGATAGCATGGCATAATGGGTAAGAGAACTAACTAACCTTAGAATCACAGAACCAGGGTTCAAGTTCCACCTCAAACATGTACTAGTCCTGTTGTCTTGACTTAGTCACAGATACTTCTCAGTACCTCGGGCAACTCTCCAAGACAAGAGAAGATCCTGATCTGCAGTGATAAAGGAGGCTCCTCATTCCAAGCTTCTTATACTGATGAGCTCTGAGTGCAAATTGAAGTGCATCAAGGATAATAATATTCTGTCAGTAGTCTGTTGAATTTTGTGTGCAAAAGACACTGGCATTAATGAAGAATGTTGTGATAAAATAATGTTATGCAATCACACTGTTAACTGCAATAGAAATGTTGATAAATCTGTTTTCTGATTAGTCATTCCTTGGTCCATAATCTTAGCCAATCCATTTCCCATTTTTGCTTTTCTCTATGCATATGGTAATGAGAATTGATTTGGGTTTGTTCTTTAAATCCATATAGAATAATTCTCCCTTTCCAGAGGCCAGACTTAGGCAAAATTGTCTGAAACATTGCCCTGAACCTTAAAATATAGCACAAAATATAAGGCTTCTCTACCCCCTGAAGTATCTATTAGAAAGCAAAAGTAGTAAGGCTCATGCACTTTTTTTACAGGACAGCTCCTCAGATACTCCTTCAGTGGCCTGTATTTCTTACTACACAGTTCTTACCAGGCTTGGTTATCAGGTTTACCAAGCATAGAAGACCAGAAGAGCAGGGAGAGCATCCCCAGGACAACAGTGAGAAATGCAGCAATTGGTTCGAGGCAGAAGAAACTGGAGAACTGAAAGAACTGTGCTAGGAAATATATTAGTGGATATAATGGATATGTAATAATAGTATAATAATGGATATATAAGTGTATATATAGACATATATATGGATAACCCCAACTATCAAGGATTGGCTAAATTATGTTTTTTAAAGGCTGTCACCAAAGTTTTATTAAAGTTTAAAAACCTACGTTAAGACTTTTGGGATACCCTGTATATTCTTTTTTTGGGGGGATACATTTTAGAAAATGTGGATGCATTTTAGAAAAAAAATTCCCTCCAAAATGGGTAAAAGAAATGAAGCTGTGGTGCTTTAAGGGGATAAATTTCATATTTAGAAATTGTACATATGCTGAGCCTCTTTGTTTCCCAACAGTGCCTGTTCTTTAGTTCATCACATTCATGTTTGATGACTAGTAAGTATCCTGGGAAATGGGAAGAAAAAAAGAGCATTGAGTTTCTTGAAAGTTTGCTGCTGGGACATGAGTTCTAGGGTGAAAACATATTTTCTTCCTTTATGATTGATAGTATTTTAACTTAAAATTATTTATTTTAGCATTCTTTTCTTTTAAAATTTAGAGTTCCAAATTTTCTCCCTTTTTCTCCTTACTCCCTTTCCCACTCATTGAGAAGGCAAGCAATATAATGTCAATGATACATGCAAAATCATGCAAAACATACTTCCATATTAGCAATATTTCAAAAAAACTAGAATAAAGAAAGTGAGAAATAAACTTCAATCTGCACTCAGAGTTAATCAGTTCTCTCTACGGAGGTGAAAAGCATTTTTTCATCATGAGTCTTTTGGAATTGTCTTGAATCATTGCATTGATCAGAATAACCAAGTCTTTCACTGTTGATCATCATTACAACATTGCTGATACTGTGCACAATGATCTCCCAGTTCTTTTTATTTTACTTCTTTTCATGCTTTTTCCCCCTGAAACCGCGCGCCCCCCCCCAACATTTCTTATAGCCCAATAGTACTCTATCATAACTGTATGATACAACTTGTTCAGCCAATCCCCAATTGATAAGCATCCCCTCAATTTTCAGTTTTTTTCCATCATGAAAATAACTGCTATAAATAGTCTTGTACATATAGGTCCTTTCTCTTTTCCTTTCATCTCTTTGGGATACAGATCTAGTAGTGGTATTGCTGGGTCAAAGGATATGTAGTTTTTGGTGTAGTTCCAAATTGTTTTCTAAAATGGTTGGACTATTTTCCCAATTCCACCAGAAGCTCATTAATATACCTGTTTTTCCTTGCACCCTCTCCAAGATTTGTTGTTACCTAGTGTGTGAGGTGGTACCTCAGAGTTGCTTTAATTGGCTTTTCTTAAGTCAGTAGTGATTTAAAACATTTTTTGATAAGACTTGTAGTTTTGATTTCATCTTTTTGATTTTTTGATTTCATCTTCCCAAAACTGCCTGTTGACATCCTTTGTCTTTCTTTTTCAAGTATGCCTCTTGTAAATAACATATTGTTGAATTCTGGTTTCTAATCCATTCTACTATCTGCTTCCATTTTGTGTGTGAACTCATCCAATTCACATTCACACTTATGATTACTAACTGTATACTTCCCCCCATCCCATTTTCTTCTGTTTCTTCTTTTCGCTCCCTTTTTAACTTTTCCTCCTCAAAAGTCAATTTTGCTTCTAACCACTGCTTCCCTTAATCTACCTTTCCATTTATGACCTTCCCCCCTCCATTTCTCTTATCCTCCTCCCCTCCTATTTCCTTATTGTATAAGTTACATTTCTATACACAACTAAGTGTTGTGTATGTATAAACACACACATATAATATTCTTTCTTCGTTGAACCAATTCTAATGATATTGAAGTTCAAGCATTACCTGTCACACCTCTTCATTTCCCCCTCCATTGTAAAATCTCTTGTTTGCATGCCTCTTTTATGTGAGAAAAAAAATTTCCCATTCTACTTCTCCTTTTCTCCTTCTCTCATTGCACCTCTCTTTCTCCCCTTTTCATTTTTTTGGGGGGATCATTCCAACATAATCAGCTCACACCCATGTATGTAAACTCCTTAACTGCCCTTTAGCTTAAGATAAAGTTCTTAGGAATTACGTATATTATCTTCCAATATAGGAATGTTACAGTTTAATTTTATTGAATCCATTATGATTACTTTTTCATGTTTACCTTTTTATGCTTCTCTTGAGTCTTCTGTTTGAAACTCAGATTTTCTATTCCTCCCTGGTCATTTCATCAGGATTTCTTGAAAATCCTTCATTTCATTAAATACAAATTTTTCCCCCATGAAGGATTACACTGTTTTATTGGGTAGGTGATTCTTGGTTGTAATCCTATCTCCTTTGCCCTCCAGAATTCCAAGCCCTACACTCCTTTAATGTGGAAGCTGTTAAGTCTTATGTGATCTGGACTGTGGCTCCACAATATTTGAATTTTTTCTTTATAGCTATTTGAAGAATTTTCTCTTTGACCTGGAAACTGTGGAATTTGACTATAATATTCCTGGGAGTTTCTATTTTGTGATCTCTTTCAGGAGATAATAGGTAGATTCTTTCCATTTTTATTTTACCCTTTGAATCTAAGGTATTGGGGCAGTTTTCCTTGATAATTTCTGAAATATGATGTCTAGGCTCTTTCTTTGATTATTAGTTTCAGGTAGTCCAATAATTCTTAAATTTTCTCTCTTGAATCTGTTTTCCAGGTCACTAATATTTTGATGAGATATTAAATATTTCTTCTATTTTTTCATTCATTAGACTTTATTATTATTATTATTTTTAAAGCAATCGGGGTTAAGTAACTTGCTCAAGGTTACACGGCCAGTTATTTCTGGGTGTGGTGCTGAGTATCTGAGCCCAGATTTGATCCAGATCATCCCTACACTGGAGCCGGTGCTCTTACTTGCTGAGCCACCTGGCCGCCCCTAAGCAACTGGGGTTAAGTAACTTGCTCAAGGTTACATGGCCAGGTGTTTCTGGGTGGGTGCTAAGTGTCTGAGCCCGGGATTCGATCTCCAGGTCTTCTCAACACTGGAGCCGGTGCTCTTACTCTCTGTGCTACCTGGCCTCCCCATTAGACTTTATTTTTATTGTTTCTTGATGTCTCACAGAGTCCTTAGCTTACATTTGCCTAATTATAATTTTTCAGGAATTAATTTCTTCAATGAGGTTTTGTATCCTTTTCTCATTTGGCTAATTCTGCTTCTTACAGAGTTCTTTTCTTTAGTGAATTTTTGTGCCTCTTTTACCAGACTGTAAATTTTCTTGTTATAATTTTCTTATGTTGCTTTCATTTCTTTTCCCAATTTTCCCTGTACCACTTTTATTTCTTTCTTTAATTCTTCCTGGGATTTTTGTTGCAATTGGATCCAATTGGCTTTTTCCTTTAAGACTTGTTTTGGTATCTGTTTTCGCAATATTGTCTTATTCTGAGTTTCTCTTAATATTCCCTGCCAATGTAGTAGCCCTTTTTGGTCAAATTCTTTTTTTTAATTTTTCCAACCTATTTTTTTCTATTTTCAAATATTTTTTTCCCAATTACATGTAAAAGAATTTTTAACATTTACTTTAAAAATTTTGAGTTCTAAATTTTTTTCTCTCTCCTCTTCCCCCTCAATGCAAAAGCAAGCAATTTGATATGTTATTAATGTGCAGTTATGCAAAACATATTTGCATATTAGTCATGTTGTGAAAGAAAACAGAAAAAAATAAGAAAAATAATGAAAATTTAATAAAAAGTATGCTTTGATCTGTATTCAGACTCTATAATTTTTTTTGAGGTGGATAGTAACATTCATCATAAGCCTTTCCAAATTGTCTTTGATCTCTGTATTGCTGAGAATAGTTGTCATTCACAGTTGATCACTATACGATATTGCTATTACTATGTACCATGTTCTCTTGGTTCTGCTCACTTCACTTTGCATCAGTTCATGTAAGTTTTAGATATCATCCCTTCCTATTCAATTGATCCTGTGCCCTCTGTCTATTTATACATGTACACACATATACAAACACTCACATATGTATTTATACACACATACACCCTCCTATACATACATATATATGTATGTGTATATATATATACATATATATATATATATATATATATATATATATATATATATATTACCTTCAACTGTCTTTATACTGAGAAAAGTATCATGAGTTACAATGATCATTTTTCCATGTAGGAATGTAAATAGTTTAACTTTAATAATTTCCTTATGATTTCTTTTTCCTGTTTACTTTCTCATGCTTCTCTTGCTTCTTGTATTTGAAAGTCAGATTTTCTGTTCAGCTCTGTTTTTTTCATCAAGAATACTTGAAAGTCCTCTATTTCATTAAAGGACCATATTTTCCCCTGAAGCATTATACTCAGTTTTGCTGGGTAGGTGATTCTTGGTTTTAATCCTAGCTCCTTTGACCTCCATAATATCATATTCCCTTCAATCCCTTAATGTAGAAGCTGCTAGATTGTGTGTTATCCTGATTGTGTTTCCACAATACTCAAATTGTTTCTTCCTGATAGCTTGTAATATTTTCTCCTTTACCTGGGAACTCTGGAATTTGGCTATGATAGTCCTAGGAGTTTTCTTTTTGGGATCTTTTTCAAGAGGTGATTGGTGAATTCTTTCAATTTCTATTTTGCTCTCTGGTTGTAGAATATCAGAGAAATTTTCCTTGAGAATTTCTTGAAGGATGATTTCTAGGTTCTTTTTCTGATCATGGCTTTCAGGTAGTCCAATAATTTTTAAATGATCTCTCCTGGATCTATTTTCCAGGTCAGAGGTTTTTACAATGAGATATTTCACATTGCCTTCTATTTTTTTTATTTGTTTATATCTGTTGTATCTTGATTTCTCATAAAGTCATTAGCTTTCATTTGCTCCAATCTAATTTTGAAGGAATTATTCTCTTCAGTGAGTTTTTGAAATTCCTTTTCCATCTGGGCAATTTGATTTTTTAAGGCATTCTCCTCATTGACTTTTTGGACCTCTTTTTGCCATTTGAGTTAGTCAGCTAACTGGTGTGGTAGACCCTTCCTGTTGGCCTGCCAAGCTGCCTTCAGCAGGAGATTTGTTTCTCTCTGTCACTTTGTGTGTTCTATAGCTCTAAAATTTGTTTAGAGTCATATTTTACAGGTATTGGAGGTGTTTGGAGTGGGAGCTCAGACAAGTTCCTGTTTTTAACCTTCCATCTTGGCTCCACCCCAGTTCATGTAAGTTTTTCCAGGTTTTCTTGAGAGTATCCTGCTCATCATTTCTTAAAGCACAATAGTATACCATCACAATTATATACCACTTCTTATTTGGCCATTATCCATTTGATGGACATCCCCTCGATTCCCAATTTTTTGCTACTTGAAAAAGAGATGCTATAAACATTTTTGTACAAATAGGTCATTTTCATTTTTCTTTGATCTCTTTGGGATACAGACCTAGTAGAGGTAGCAGTGTGTGAAAGGGTTATGAGCTCTTTTATAACCTTTGGGTAAAGTTTTAAATTGCTCTCCAGAATGGTTGGATCAGTTCACAATTCTAGCAACAGTGTCCCAATTTTCCCACATCCCCTCCAACATTTGTCATTTTCCTTTCTGTCATATTAACCAATCTCTAAGGTGTGGAGTGGTACTTCAAAGTTGTTTTAATTTTCATTTCTCTAATCAATAGTGACTTAGAATATCTTTATATGACTATAGATAGCTTTGATTTATCTGTCTGAAAACTGCCTATTCATATCCTTTTTATAAATTGGGGAATGACTTATATTTTATAATTTTTACTCAGTTCTCTATATATTTGAGAAATGAGGCCTTTATTAGAGAGACTTGCTATAAAATTCTCCTCCCCATTCAGTTTTCTGCTTTTCTTCTAATCTTGAGTGCATTGGTTTTGTTTGTAAAAAAACTTTTTAACTAAATATAATTAAAATTATCCACATTATATCCTGTAATGCTTTCTATCTTTTGTTTTGCTATAAATTCTTCCTTTACCCATAGATCTGACCTGTAAAACATTCCATACTCTCCTAATTAATTTATGGTATCACTCTTTTATGTTTAAATTATGCCCTTATTGTGGTATATAGTATGAAATGTTAGTCCATACCTAATTTCTTTCTTTTTTTTTTAAAGCAATTGGGGTTAAGTAACTTGTTCAAGGTTACATGGCCAGTTATTTTTGTGTGGGTGCAGAGTATCTGAGGCCAGAACGTATCCCGGGTCTCCCAATGCCGGGGCCGATGCTCTTACTCACTGCACCACCTGGCTGCCTCCATACCTAATTTCTACCAAAATGCTTTCCAATTTTCCCTGCATTTTTTTTTCCAAATAGTAAGTTCTTGTAGAAAAATCTTGCATCTTGTGTTTATCAAACATTAGATTACTATAGTTGTTTACTAGTATGTATTGTTATCATTTCACTGATACACAGTTCCATTTTTTAGTCAGTATCAGATTGTTTTGATGATTACTACTTTGTAAAACAGTTAGAGATCTGGTACTACTAGACTATCTTCCTCCACATTAAAAAAAAAACTTGATTCCCTTGATATTCTTGACCTTTTCTTCTTCCAGATGAATTTTGTGATTTCTTTCTAGCTCTGTAAAATGAATTTTGGTAATTTGATTGGTATGGCACTGAATAAATTAATTTAGGCAGAATTGTAATTTTATTGTTATTGGTTTAGCCTACACATGAGCAATTAGTATTTTTCCAGTTGCTTAGATTTGACTCTATTTGTGTGAAACGTGTTTTGTAATTGTGCTTATATAGTTCCTGGGTTTGTCTTCATAGGTAGACTGAAGTATTTTATGTTGACTACGGTTATTTTCAATGGAATTTCTCTTTCTAACTCTTGCTGCTGGACTTTGTTGGTAAAGTATAAAAACACTGATGATTTATTTGGGTTTATTATACTGCAACTTTGCTAAAGTTGTTATCCAGCCTATTTCTTTGCTTTGAACTTTATGTTAATGCTAGGCTTTGCTCACTTGAGAATGAGGCAGTGTTTCAAACTTCAGGATTTTTCATGATATTGTTTTCAGAGCTAGTTCTAGAGGTCTGTGAGTTGGTGCTTCTAAAGTTGTATGATGTAGGGAGAAATGTGGTAACTGTTTTCCTGGTCTGCATTCTGGTGTTTATCCAGGAAGGGACCCTGGTCCTCTGTAGCTACAAACAGTAGGTTTTCTTTTTTTTTTTTTTTTTAAGGCAATCGGGGTTAAGTAACTTGCTCAAGGTTACACGGCCAGTTATTTCTGGGTGTGGTGCTGAGTATCTGAGCCTGGATTTGATCCAGGTCATCCTGACACTGGAGCCGGTGCTTTTACTCGCTGAGCCACCTGGCCGCCCCTAAGCAATTGGGGTTAAGAAACTTGCTCAAGGTTACACGGCCAGGTGTTTCTGGGTGGGTGCTAAGTGTGTCTGAGCCCGGGATTTGATCTGCAGGTCTTCTCAACACTGCAGCCGGTGCTCTTACTCGCTGTGCTACCTGGCCGCCCCAACAGTAGGTTTTCTTGCCATGGAACTCTGGCCAGGCTTCTGCTCCTTTGTGACTGACCACAAGCACTTCCCTCTACCCTGAAACTTTGATTCAGAACTGCTTATGGGCAATAGAGTTGCCAATCAGTGCCAGATACAGCCAGTGCCAGCAAAGAGTCCCCTATAATTTCTTTAAGACCCACTGTCTCACCCCTTTAGTGTTTCTGGGCTGAGCTCACAAAGCTCCAGCTGATGGAGTTGCTACGGCCTCCAAAATCTCTCCTACATATCTCCTAAATTGTCTTAGACTGGAAAAATGTCTCACCCACACCTTTTGTTGGCTCTGCTGCTCCAAAATTTGATTTGAAGCATTATTTTAAAGTTGTTTGGAGGGGAATGTTGGGAGAGTTCAGTTCAGTTGCTACCTGTACTTCACCATCTTGGCTCTACCCCTGTTACATACCCATTTCAAAGATGGGAAAAATGAGACAAATAAGTTGTGTGAATTCCTCAATGTGACTTAGTAAGTTACTAGCAGAATGGACTTGAACTGCTTCCCTTTATATTACTTCATGCTGAACAAAGAAATAAAGAAAAGATAAAAGAGTCAACATAATCTAAAAACTTAATACATGATTTGATTGTGCCATTCCTTTCAATGCAGCAAGCTTTTATTAAGTGCCTACTGTGGTAGGGCTAGGGGGAAAGGGAAGTGAAAAAAAACATTTATGTTAAATATTTTGCAAATATTATTTCATTTAGTCCTCACAGTAACCCTGTGAAGTAAGTACTATGATTAGCCTATTTTACAGATGAGGAAACTGAGGCAGGATGAGGTGAAATGAATTACCCAGAGTCACAGAGCTAAGTGTCTGAGGCTAGAATTAAACTCCTTTGGTCTTGACTCCAGGCTCAGTACTCTGATCACTGAACCACTTAACTGCCTACTTTCACAGAATGAAAATCACTGTATTAAATACCAGGGGATTAAAAGAACAAAAAAAAGGGGTTCTGCCCTAAAGGAGCTTATCCTGCTTTGAATTTCTATTACTCTAGAAATGAATGATCTTTTCAGTTTCCTGAGACCCATATATATGTAGAATATCATTCTCTTTTTAAAATTCCTCCTAGGATCCAAGAAACTGCTTTAGAAAAGCTACTATTTACACTCAATAACCAAGTTATGTGGCATGGCAATTGTGGAGTCCTTTGTTTTACTGGAAGACCATCTAGAAATCTAGTTTCATGAATTGCTATAGTTGTACTCAAATGTTTGGGAAAGCTGATATTTGAGTAAATAAGAAGATTCCTTATGGTTAGATAAATCTATACCAAAACCATATACAAAGTTAAAAAAAAAGAAACCAGTTGAATAATTTAGAATTATAATTAAGCCTGCTCAGGGGATGACCTGATTTTGAATATCATTTGCCTACATAACCCACTTTTTTGAGCATCAATGTTACTTCACACAAAGAATAATCCATTTTAAACTTATATTCAAAGACTTTTGTACAAAATGCACTAGGTTATATAAAATAATTTCTTTGAGGGAACAGTATTATAGTCCTTTGGAAGGAAATGAAACTCTTTTAATTCACAATAATGCTGGGAGTTATAATTAAAACATATGACCCTCACTGGCTAAAATTTCAAAATGAGGAACCTCAAAATACCTTTAGCAGTATGATCCAGAGTAGCCTTTAAAGTAGTGCTCCTTCGGGTCCAGTGAGCCTAGGGATGAATCTCAGGGGCTTAATGAATTTGAATGGAAATGGAAAAAAATGATATTTTTATTTTCACTTAACTCTAACCGAAATTTAGCATTTTCTTCAATTATAAATATTGGCAACAAACCACAGTAACATTAGGCTTCCAGACTGCCAAAGGCACAAAAAACTTAATTTCTGTCTTGCACAGTAGTTGTTACATAGAGCACTTTAGTTTGTCTTCTTTATTTGGAGAACACTGATCATCCCTGGAGTGTATGTATTCTGGTTACCACCTACCCCCGCTTCTAGAGTGTGTGTGTGTGTGTGTGTGTGTGTGTGTGTGTGTGTGTGTGTGTGT
>NW_027187376.1:14052229-14119090 GCF_028583685.1 Petaurus breviceps papuanus | reverse complement strand
TGTGTGTGTGTGTGTGTGTGTGTGTGTGTGTGTGTGTGTGTGTGTGTATGTGTGTGTGTGTGTAACCACAATGAATTTCACTATTTAAATACAATTGAAAAAATTATATTAAAAATTGTCACCATGAAAAAGAGTGAATCATATTTGCTATACAGCTGAGTTGTGTTCCACTGTGCCATATCAACTTGAAATTGCTGCATAATTATGCTCTTAATTGCCTTAGTATATCTCACTTTGCTGAGTTGGAAGTAATTTCCTACCTCATATACGGCCGTGTATGAAGGATAATGATATTCTATCTATAGTCTATTGTACTTTGTGTGCAAAAGATACTAGCATTAATGAAGAGTGTTGTGGTAAAATAATGTGCTTGCTATGCAGTCACATTGTCAACTGCAATAAAAATGTTAATAAATCTGTTTTCTGATTGGTCATCTCTTGGTCCATAATCTCAGCCAATCCGTCTCCCATCTTTGCTTTTCTTTACGCATATGGTAATGAGAGTTGATTTGGGTCTGCTCTTTAAACCCATACAGAACAATTCTCCTTTTCCAGAGACCAGACTTAGGCAAAATTGTCTGAAACATAGCCCTGAAACTTGAAATACAGCACAAAATAAAAGGCTTCTCCACCCCCGAAGTATATATCAGATAGCAAAAGTATTAGGGATCATGCACTTTATTTACAGGGCAGCTCCTCAGGCCCTCCCTCAGTGGCCTGTATTACTTATTGCACAGTTCTTACCAGGAATGGTTATCAGGTTTGCCAAGCACAAAAGACTAGAAGAGCAGGGAGAGCATCCCCAAGACAGTAGTGAAAAATGCAGCAATTGCTTGAGGGAGAAGCAACTGGAGAACTGAAAGAACTGTGCTGGGAGATATAATAATAGATATATAATGTTAGAATATTATGGATACATATATGTATGTATAATAACATATAACCCTAAGTATCAAGGATTTAATTATGTTTTTTAAAGAGTGTCACCAAAGTCTTATTAAAACTTAAACCTGCACTAAGACTTTGGGGATACCCTGCATATGTTTTTGTTTTGGGATACATTTTTGGAAATGCAAATATATTTGGATACATTTTAGAAAACAATTCCTTCCAAAATGAGTAAAAGAAATGAAACTGTGGTGCATTAAGGGAGTAAATTCCATTTTTAGAAACCGCATATACACTGAGACTCTTTGTTTCCCAACAATGCCTGTTCTTCAGTTCATCACATTCATGTTTGATGACTAGTAAATGCCCTGGGAAATGGGAAGGGAAAGAGAGCATTGAGTTTCTTGAAAGTTTGCTGCTGGGACATGAGTTCGAGGGTAAAAACATATCTTCATGTCTGAATGATATAGTTTTGAAAAAATAAACTCCAAGTCTGAATCTTTATAGATAGTAGAAGACAATTGTATCTTACCAGTGCCCACTTTCCTTTCTTTTTATATGAGAATCATTAGAAGTAGTTTTTCTTAACTTGATCAGACCAGCATATATTAAAGTCTACTGTAGGATCAATGTCATTTGACCTGAGTATAGAGCATGATGCTAGGTACTGATGTTACTAAGAGATACAACCGGGTTCCTACCTTTTTGGGGTTTGTAGTCTTCTTGAAGAGAGAGAAAAAGACACATTGGGGAGAGAGAGAGAGGAGAGAGGAGGAGCAGGAGAAGGAGAAGGAGGAAGAGGAGGAGGATGATGATAATGGACAATTTAGAGGTTTTGAACCTGAATGATCTAAATATGGGGGATTCCTTTACAGAAATAGGGAAGCCTGGAAGTTGGGATGATTTGGGAATGGTAAAATGTTGAATTCTGTTTTAACATTTGAATTTGAAATTCTTATGGGGCATCAAGGTTGAGGTTTCCAGCAAGAAGTTAATGATGCAATACTGGATCACAAGAAAGAATTAGAACTGTATATACAGACTTGGGAGGTATCTGCATAGAACTGATAACTGAACTCATAGCAGCTGTATGAGATCACCAAGAGATGAGGAGGAAGAACAAGCATGTCATAAACTATAAACAAAATGTTGATTCACTCAGCTTGTAGGCCTGCTTGGTTTCATTGTGTCAAAGCTTGTGTTTTGTTATTTAAAAAATTACAATTGTAAAGGAATTTCAGAGAATAGAATTTGAATCATTTGTATAGCCTACTGGTATATGGTTATGTAATCTGATATTACGTGGCAAAGGCATAGATTTTATGTGTAACAAATATAAAAGCTGTCTAATATGTCTAGCATAATGTATCATTCAGTTTTTCCCAAGTTTTTCCAATTTTGTGGGAGAAGATCCCTGCATGGAATTTATTTTATGAAGCTGTGGGATATCTGTGCCCTTACTTTGTAGAATTAGTTTGGCAGGGTCAACCATGGCTTAAACACATTGTAGGCAATGGCTTAAACACCAGGCAAGAGCAGTGTAATAGAAGTCAAGGAGATGGAGTCTAGGAAAGGGTTAACAGCAGTGTCAAAAACTTAAGATATTAAGGAGATTAAGATCTGAGAAAAGATCATTAGATTTAGGAGGTAACAATGCTTTGGTAACTTGGAGAGAGATGTTTCAGTCAAGTGGTGGGGTCACAACTTTCTTGCAACTTTTAGTCTCTGTGGCCAAAAATAATGACTCAATATTGGGGGGCAAGCAGCATCCCCTCTGGGTGAAGCAGTTAGGTGACATACACAGTTGATAGAATGTTGGACTTGAAGTCAGGAAGATCTGAGTTTAAATCTTGCCACAGATACTTACTAACTGTGTGGCCCTGGGCAAGTCACCAACCCCTTTCAGCCTCAATTTGCTCATCTGCAAAATGGAGATAATAGTAGGACCTACCTCACTAGCTTGTTGTGAGACTAAAGTAATATAATTTATGTGAATTCTTTACAAACTTTTAAGTCCTAGATATTATTATTAATCATTAGTCTTTCTGAATTTATCCAGGCAAGTCTTCATACAGTATGCACCCAGTCCATCGCTGGTGCCATACTTAAAATTTTTCTGGTTTAGTAAACTGTCTACGTTTTGTGATGCATTTCAAAGCTAATGGAGCTCTCTGGATCACCCTCATACTAGATAAGGCATGGTATTTATTAAGAAAAAATGAGGGGGGTTGGTAAATGAGGGGATAAATTTTATTTTTCTGAAGATTCT
Organism: Petaurus breviceps papuanus; assembly: GCF_028583685.1. NCBI lineage: Eukaryota > Metazoa > Chordata > Mammalia > Diprotodontia > Petauridae > Petaurus > Petaurus breviceps. Next base: position 14,115,933 of record NW_027187376.1, on the reverse strand, counting down.
GCTGTAAAAATCATTCTTATTGTGTAATGCATATGTGATAAAGCAGTGAATGTCTTCATCTCAGAGGAATCTGGAAAATGACCTGGTAGACTTGCAGAATGCTAATAGCTACAATTTTGCATGCTTGTATTCTAGTGAATCAGCCACTTTATCTTTCCTAGCTGAAGATAATAGGAGAGGGGGAGAAATATATCTTAATGTCTTTTTGGCTTGAAAAATTGACTTCTGAGTTGGCTTGAAAATCTTTCTATATTTCTTCATTGTTCACATCTAAGGAAAGATATTCTACATCTAAGGAAAGCTGAAAATAACTTTCTATATAAAAACCATTTTAGAAGTAACACATAACTTTCTCCAAAGACTTCAGATTTATGACAATTGAAAAAAATCCTCTCTTGGAATGTTCACGATCCCACAGGATGGATTCACCCCGTGTACTTGGAAAGAATGGAAAGGTTATTAATAATCATGAGTATAGAATCCAAAATCATAAATCACCATGCTAAAGTGGGAAAAAGGCTTCCTTGGGGCAATGTATTGAAAGATTTAAGAGTAATAGGAATTCACTTCCTGGCTCAAACATTCATTAGCTTGGTGATCTTGGCAAATCACTCATTCTCTAGGTATGTGTTTCCTTATGTGCAAATAAAAGAGTTGAATTAGTTGATTTTTAAAGGCCCTCTGGTTCTAAGTCTTGTTACCTGTTTAAGTCATACTCTAGTACCTAGGACTTCTTGAAACTTATGTCAGCAAGATCTAGCAAATCCACATTGTAAAGGCTTTAGGTATGGGACTGGTGATGGGATCTATTTGTCATATGAAGACCAGCCTAGCTAAATGTGGAAAGAAAGGCTTATCACCAGAAAGCTGACCATATGGTGGTTTTCTTTTATGGGTGGTGGGGTTCAATAATTGATAAAAAAATTAAAAATCCTGTAGTAGTTTCTGGGACAAGATTGGAAAACTTCTGTCTTTTCCATAAAAATAATGCTGATCATATCTGTAACTTTTAAGTGCAAGAGGTTTTTTTGTTTGTTTATTTTGTTTTTGGTGAAGCACTTAGGTGTCATCTTGGAAGATTCTCTGTCCTAATTATAGAACTTACACATTGACAAGTCTAAGATAACCAGACAGTTTAATTTAGGTCATGAAAAAAAAGTAGCACTTATTCCCTTACATTTTCCCACCCCACCATTTATTCAATTTCAGTAAATTTTATTAAGCTCTCACTGTATTCAAGGTACTGTTTTAGGTAGTGAGGAGAATACAAGACAAAATGAAATACTGTACTTACCCTTAAGGGGCTTACTTTTCTAGTAGGGGACTCATAAGAATAAAATGAATAGAAAAATAACACAGAGTAGAATATGAAAGTTCATGAGAAGTATAGTGTTATGGAGCCTGACAGAAAGGAGTCCACTTTTCTGGCTAGGTTGGGGTGGAGGGAAAGGTCAAGGAGAGTTACAAACGAGAAAGGTTTCAGGGAAGGTAATGTTTATTCGCCCAGAATATCAGAAATTCAGGGAATTTTAGAGGTCCTCTGCCTGGTGAATGAATTCCCTCTATGCTAGCCTTGCAAGTGGTTGGTCTCTGCTTTGAGCACCTCTAGTGGTGGGTAATTCATTGCCTCAAATTCAAAGCAGCCTGTTATATTTGGGGACAGCTCCAATTGTTAGAAAGCTCTTCCTTATCTGAAATCTTTCAGTCTGCTCCACTTCCCCAGAATGGTCCTAGATTGCCCTTCTGACACAGCACAGAAGTCTAATTGTTTCTCAAAACCAGTTGGGATTGAGACTATAGTGCCTTTCATATTTAACTGTTGTACAATGAATAAAAGCATTTGAGATCCTGGGTAATGAAGAATAAGTGTTTTGTGGCAATTCATTTCACTCTAAAAGGAGTTTATTGAGTACTTGAGTATATTGAATCTCAGTCTCTCTTTCTGTCTCTCTGTCTCTGTCTCTCTTTCTCTCTGTCTCTGTCTCTCTCTGTCTCTGTCTCTCTCTATCTCTCTCTCTGTCTGTCTGTCTCTGTCTCTGTCTCTGTCTCTCTGTCTCTGTCTCTCTCTCTCTCTGTCTCTGTCTCTGTCTCTCTCTCTGTCTGTCTCTCTGTCTCTCTCTCTCTCTCTCTGTCTCTCTCTGTCTCTCTGTCTCTCTCTGTCTCTCTCTCTGTCTCTCTCTCTGTCTCTCTCTCTCTCTCTCTCTGTTTCTCTCTCTCTCTCTCTGTCTCTCTCTCTCTCTCTCTCTGTCTCTCTCTCTCTGTTTCTCTCCTGTCTCTCTCCCTGTCTCTCTCTCTGTCTCTCTCTCATATCTATGTCAGCCTTAGAGTCAGGGAGGCCTGGGTTCAAACTATAGCACAGGACACATACTAGCTGCACGATACTGGGCGCTAGGCAATTTTAAAGGAGCCTCCCATGCTGATGAAATCATAGAACCAGAACAAAGGTGGGGCACTGGCAATTATGTTTTGGCATGACAGAGTCCCTAGTGTGTAGTGTTACCCTACTGATCCATCATCTGCCCAGTCTTACATCTCTGCCTTAGGTATTATGGGACCAACGGAGGAACTCAGGGCAGATTCATATGCCTGGACTACTCTAAGATAGTAGCTCATTAACACAGAATATTGCTGTTATTTCAGAAATAATGGGAAAAGGAAATGATTTGCTTCTAGAGTCTTTGGCCCAACTTGAATGTATTTTTGTATTTCTCTTCTCAGGTAATACTTTAGTTATAATTGATAGGTCTGACCCATGGCCTCTCTCCCTCTTAGGGAAGGACTTAAGGGGCATGCCAGTAATATTTAATAATAGTTTCTTGGGAAAAATTGTATAACATGATATACAAGTTTAATCTGTATTATGAATATTGTTGTTTAGTAGTTTTAGTTGTGTCCAATCCTTCACGATCCCACTTAGAGTTTTCTTGGTAAAGATATAGGAATGATTTGTCATTTCCTTGTCTAGCTCATTTTACATATGAGAAAATTAAAGTGAACAGGGTTAAGTGTCTTGGTCAGGGTCACACAGCTAGCAAGTATCTGAGGCCAGATTTGAACTCAGATCTTACTCTAGGTGGGGCGCTCTATCCACCATGCCTCCTAGGCCCTAACACATAGCCTGGCATAGTAAGTACTTAATGAATCCATTTCCTCATCCATAAAACAGATTAGATGATTTCTAATGTCCTTTTTAGCTGTAACATTCGTATTTCTATAAAGTACTTATTGATTGTTGGGAGCTCTAGCTTCCCTTTATATGATCCCTCAGTGGTGCTTTATAAGCTCAACAGACATTTATTGAGTGTGTACTATGTATAAGTCAAGCATTGTGTTAGACCCTGAGGGATATAAATAAATACATAAACAAAGACAGTCTTTTCCCTCAAGGAACCTAAATTCTACTGGCAATGGAAGTAGCTTGGTAAATTATACACAATCCTCTGACCTTACCACACCTCAATGAAAGATGTATCATAATCATGTCATCAACAGTCATCAATGAAAACTGATTTTTTTTCTTAATGGAAGAAAATAATAATAGGTAAGTAACACAGATCCAGACCTTTGATTTTTATCAATGTAGAACTCTCCCCTTAAATCTCTCTCTACCTTTACCCATGCAAATTGTTGACTGTTGTGCAATTTATAGTCTTAGAGAGCTGGTTGGGACATTAAGAGGTTAGGTGACTTGTCCAAGATCATGCAGATATGTATGAGAGATCAGATTTGAATTTAGGTATTCCTAACTGACTTTCTCCACTACACCATGCTGCCTTTTGTACTGCATGTATTTTTTTTGCTTGATGTTTACCTTATCATGAAGGAAAAGGACTTTGAAAGTTGAGTTGAAACAATAAGTTATATACATTGAATGTATTCAGTATAAGTAATTATTTATAGGATGATTACCCAGGTTTTTTAGGCCATCATCCTTCTTACTGCCTGCCTTTGAGCTATGTTTTCCTTCTTTTGAATATCCTCCCAAGGATGAGCAGTTTTGTCTAGTTTTAATTTAAATTTAATTTGAATTTTTAATTTGTCTAGTTTCATATAGAGAAAAGGCTTGGTAATGGGTAAGGTTAAAACTGTCAATTCCCAACAAAGTTTTTGTATTTGTGGATTTCAATGGTCAGTACAATCTCAATATTCTTCATTTCCATGAATTGAGTTGTGTACCATTATCATTGGTGCATTAATGACTCTTATTTTCTTTCCTTTGCAGTGGCTTGCTATCCTCTGATTATGTAGAAATTCATTATGAAGATGGGAAACCACAGTACTCTAAGGTATGGTTAAAAACATCATGGTGGGCTATTTCTGGATGAAAAGTCTGCTTTGACAAAGCTCAATAAATGTTTCATTTGTTTTAGTGTTTAAACCAGGCAAAGGGGCTTTTCCTCTTATACATGTACAAGAACTGCTGCCTTCTCTAGTTAATGAATGATTGTTACTATCATAAGTATAAACAAAATCCACAGTTACTATGACGGATGCGAGTTCTTTATTTTTAGCTGAGCTAATAGTAAAAGGTAATATATGAATGTACCTTATTCTAAAATATGTTCTATTGTCTATACAGTGATTATAGGGTAAATGGATGGTTTTATGAATTAAAAAGCTAAACAACAAAGACAATTCAGGAACACAGAACAGTTGTGATAGACTTTAAATTATAGAGTTAGAAGAGACCTCATGACCATTTTAGACAGCTTGTCTCATTTTGAAATGAGGACATCAGGGCAAGATAGGATAATTGATTTGCCTATGGTGTTGTAGCTAGAATGGCAGTTAGGAATAGAAATAGGTGTCTTAGGAGTCTGACAATATTTTAGGTAAGAGGTGACAAGGGCCTGAAATAAGATAATGACCATGAGAGTAGAGAGAAGGTGATGAATGTGAGACATATTTTAGAAGTAGAATGAATGGGACTTGATGTAAGAGAGAGGGAAGAGTTATCTTTACAACACGTTGATAATCATTGTCAAAAGCTGCAGGGAGAAGTCAAAGAGGATAACAAGTAAGAAAATAAGAGCAAATAGCAAATAAGGAAAGTCCAGTAGATTTAGTAACTAAATTTCTGTGGAATAGTGGGGCCTGGTGGGGCCATAAGTCAGATTGTAATGGAGGGAGAAGGATGGTGAGAAGGTGGAGGCATGATTTTAGGTGATCATTTAGTAGTTTTACAGTGAATTGGGAATAAAGGAGAGGAGGAGAGAGACAGAGAGACAGAGAGAGAGAGAGCGACAGAGAAAGAGACAGAGCGAAGAGGAGAAATGGGAAAGTTTAAGGAAAGAATTTTTAGTGAAGGGAGAATAGTGTGTATTTTTAGACAATAGGGAAGAAACAAATGGCTGGAGAGAGTTGAAAGAGAGAGAGAAGTAATGATCAATGGAGAATTTATTAAGTGCTGACTATGTACCAGGTGCTATGCTTAGTTCTTTATAAATATCTCATTTGAGTCTCGTATCTCTGGGAAGTAGGTGCTGTTGTCCCCATTTTACAGTTGAGGAAATAGGCAGAGGTTAAGTGATTTGCTCAGGGTCACACAACTAGTGAGTATGAACTCAGAATTGAACTTAGACCATCCTGACTCCCAGCCTAGCATTTTGTCCACTGTGCCATCTAGGAAACTGAGTCAAGACTACAAACAGAAAGTAAAATGAGGGCTCTCTCTTCCTCCAAGGGTGAAAGAGAAGAGAGGGTGGGTAAAGGTAATAAGAGGGATTTTGAAGTGTGAAGGAGGGTGGATGAGGAAGCTTTGGAAGAATTTTGAATTTTTCAGTCATGTGGGAGATGAGATCATTTGCTTAAAAAAAGTGACTGGGGGTGTCTGGGAACTTGAGGAGAACCAACGAGGTTTGGGATAGCCTTTTTGACCAGAGAGAATCAATCGGGGAGAATTAAAAGGATCATCAGGTGGTAGTGAGAATCCAGTTAAGATCAGAGGACTTGAAATTGTCATTTTCAGAACTTCCTCCAGCCTTCCCTCCTTCATCCACCTAGTAGTAATAATGGAGAAAGCCATGTTTATATGAAGGGTTATTCTATAGACTTGGTTTCTGTGAGCCCACAGGCTATAATGAGGGGCAGCTGGTGGAATTTGGGAGTGAGGAAGGGGGCAGGGGCCATGATTTTTGACTTGATGTATGGAAAATCTTCCTAAGGATCTATCTGTAAGAGAAGGGAACTTATTAGTTTGGTGGGGAATATTCCCTCACTAGAGATCCTTAAGTGAAAGGCATTTGCTGATGATGTTTTAGGAAGAATATTTTTTGGGGGGTCAGAAATGCATTAGACTAGGTGGTCTTTGAGGTCCTATCCAACTTTGAGATTCATTGATTCTCTGATCAGGGTGACTGAGGTGTAAGGATTGGCCCAAAGACAAAGGGGTCCAGGGAGTCTTGACTGGAGGACATTAACTATGAAAGGAAGAGAGTGAGAGCCAAATAGGGATGATGAACTTTGGGAAGGAGGACTGTTAGAGGGACTGAAGTTCACACTAAGATTGAACCAACACTCAAGTTTAGGAGGAGTGACCAGGAGGGAGAAAAAGGACAAGAGATTTTGACTGGGAAATGGAGTTAGATTAAAAACTGGAGAAGCTTCATTTACATATAAATATTAATTTAACTCTCAGGAATGAATTACCAAAAAGTGAGAGAATAAACCGTCATTTGGCCTTTATCATTTAGTTATTAGTGCTTCCTGAAGGGCTAAACCATACCCATTGAAAACTATTTACTGAGGGGAACAAGAGGAAACAAGGAGGTAGGAAAATAGGATAAGGAAAGGAGGAGAAAGAGAAGAGAATAGAAAGAAGTGAGACATGATAACCACCAATCTAGTGCTACCAACATCTTCCTTATTCTTGTGACAAAGGTCAGACATTCAACTGCAGAAGGGCTCACAGTTAAACTGTGTCCTGCTGTTGAAAGCTCTTCTAGCTGAGATCCATTAAGATCTCGCTTCTAGGCATAGTACCGTAACATCTCACTAATTTGGTGGAACTTAGGGAAAACTAGTCTGAATAAATGAAAAGACTGCATTGCAGTATGTTTTTTTTTTTAAGATCTATGGTTTTCTTCTTGTCAGGCAACTTAAATTAATTGGTAATGGCTTCCAAGTAGAAATCTTGTTTAAGCCTAATTAATTAGGTAAGAATTTGCAATGACTAAAATTGATTTTTGTGCAAGCCATGTATAGAAGTTCTTAAAATAGTGTGTTCAGTGCAATTAAATGTACCTGGTGCTGGGGATATGAAAACAGAAATGAACCAGTCCCTGTCTTTAAGGAGTTTACATTCAACTCAGGGAGCATCATGCAGATAGATAAATAGAATCAAATATGTACAAAGAGAAAAAATCATTTTGGTGCTTTGGGAGGAAATGCATTGGAACCGATTCCAATAAGTCAATACAAAATATACACAAATATAATTCATTAGTAATTAGTATACAATCAAATAGAAAGCGACTTTAGGGATATAAGAAGAGCCATGACAACCTGGGAGATTAAGAATGGTCTTGTGTAGGAGGTAGTACTTGAGTAGAACCTTGAAGGGAGCTAGGGATTCCAAGAGGCTGAGGTAGTGATGGAGGGTATTCCAAGTAGGAGAGACACCATGGGCAAAGGCACAGAGACATGCATTCTTGCAAGTAGATTAACCAAGTACCTGAAGTATTAATTCCCTTATTTGATTAATTTGAAATTGGTTTAAGGTAATTTTTAGTTCAAATCAGTTTGAATAATGAAAAAATTAAGAATAAATTGAGTCCTAATTAGTAAGATTTTGTTATATTCTGCAATTGTCTTTCCAGGGCACTGAGTGAGGAGAATAGCTAATAATAATAGCTGAATAAATGTCTTACATATGCTCATATATTATATAATGAATTATGTACATGTTATATTTTACATATATATAACTTTAAAATTTATTATAAAATATATATAGATAAAATTTATATATATAAATAAAATTTATATATATATATATTTCACATATACTTTGGTGTGAGGTTTTGATTTGTATGACATTGTGAAAAGAGTAATTCAATATTACTATTATAGTATTACTGAGAATATCATTCCCATTTTATTGATGGAGAAACCAAGGCTTAAAGAACTTATAATTTTCCCAGGCTTATAGTTAGAATTCATCTTCTGCTCTCAAATCTTGTATTCTTCCTACTATCCTATACTTCCTCTTACCACAGTTCAGCAGTGGCTTATCAAAAATATGTGAATTTTTCCCAGATTGCTAAACTAATACCAATATATGTGGGTGATTTTTGTATGGGGTTGCATAGAAAGTTATATGTTTGATTCTTGTAATTAGTAACTCAACTAAGAGAGTCAGTATGTCAGAGTGAACAGAGGACGAGCCCTGGAGGCAGGAAGACCAGGTTCAAGTCTTGTCTTTGACATATCCTAATTGTGTGACCAAGGGCAAGGCTATAAGTTACATCTTATAATCTACATCATCAGAGAAATTTTCCACATTGTGAATTCCCCAAATTCACTGACCTAAGGTTCCATCAGTTTGTATGTTCTAAATAATGCTCACGTAACTCCTGCCTTTCAAGGGAATACCTGAATATTCAATGAGGATCTTTTACCTTATAATTAACAACAAATTTCTGGAATTTCCCACGGGTGGTTGGCATTTAAACTTAGTATATAAGTGACAGATACCCATGTGTTACATTGTAGTTTTCTCCCCTCCCCTCTAAATGGAAGGTTAAAAAAAAGTTTCCTTAGGACTCTTGGGTTTTGTTTAGCCTCCTTAAAAGTTAACGCTATGGAACGTGAGCAGAAATGCTAAACCAGGCAAGATGACAGTCCTTCTTGGCACTTCTACAGACCAAAGCCTCTTTCCCTCTACCGTGCCAGCAGCAGTGAGCACTGCGGTTGCTGAATCATGAGTAGAAAGAATTGTACAGAAACTTTATAGACTCAGCAAATGGTCCAGCCACCTAGCCAGGATGCAGTAACTTGATCCAAACTTCATGGAGGAGAATTTCTGAGTCAATTGATTTGGAAATACAAGACCTAATTGGCCTCTAGAGGTCATCTGAGTCCACAAAAAGGGGAATTTATCATTCGGAAGGTGGCTACTCATTGAAACAAAGGATTTTCTGACTGGGGCAATAAGTCATCTTTAGTAGCCTGTCTGTTACAAGCTAAGTTTTTCATTCACTGTTTTGTTCCTGCTTCTGACAATTGAACTAAACAACCCATACAGATTATCTTTAGCTCTTGCATGAATGGGATATTTGTGTACACTCTTTCTTCATCTCTGTCTCTGTCTCAGCATTTCATTATGATTAAAAGAAATAAACCAACATTGCCTGAAATATAACAAATTGCTGGAGTGGCTCTATATCAGATGTGTTCTACCATGAAATTATGATGAAGTTAAATAATTCTTTTTACTTGGAATGTATATTTCCTTCAAAGTTGTAAAATGTTTGAAAATATGCAATTTTTTTCGGATGGGGCTCCCCTCTCTCTCCCAGGCTGGAAGCTGACAGTATTGCTTGGCATGGAAACTGTAATTTTCTTTGCTTTTTCAGAAAGCAGAAATTTGCCTCTCCTTAGGCAACCTGGTGGCCCTCTGCTTGTGGGGCCTCGTCCTGTTGGTTTCAGTCATTGAGGATACCCATTTAGCCTTAATCCTATGAAACTCAGAACTTCTGAATATATGTGATCCACCCGTCTCAGCACTCATCTCCCTAACCCCTGCAGAAGCAACTACAGTTCCATCATGCTTAGCTCATTTCTTAATTACTTATACAAAATAGATTCAGAGATATTGATAATCTAAAGTCATTTTATATTGGTCTTTGAAATTTGTTTTTATGCTATAATTTACATTGTGGATGTGCATTTGATGTTTTGGGAATTCAAATGATTAACTCAGGCTTTAAAGGAAGAGTTTAGAATTAGTCTAGTTAAATTAGTCTAGCATGCCTGCTGTCAATCTTTACCTGGCCTCTACTCCCTGCCAGGAGGGGCCCAGCTTACTCTCGGATGGTTGTCTAGTTTTACAAATTAAGTTCATTTCAATAAACGTTATGTGGAGGCACCATGGTATGCTTTGGAAAATTTCTGTGAAGAGGTTGTTTTAAATGAATTCAAAGGGTTTCCATCAATAAAGTAGATATAGAGAGTTGAGAGGGCCAAAAAGCAAGTAATCAAATAGAGTATCATTAAGTGTGTCTGGAAGATTCTTCTCTAATAAACCACAATGTGGATACATAACATTATATGAGGTTCAAGAATTTCTTATGTGGTTAGGTAGTAATTTTATAAATCTTTGTATTTTTGTACACAGATACTTCTTTTTTTTTTTTTGGACCAGACCTGTAGTGTCATCAGTGTAGGGAATTCGCAGGGAGCAAATTCTTGCCACCAATACAAATGGTTAACTGCACTGCAATTTCTTGTGCCTAGGGCACTGAGAAGGTTTTGCAACCTACCCAGTGTTACACAGCCAGTACCTCTTCAAATCTCCTGCCATTGAGGTCAACTTTCTATCCCCTGTGCCTTCTAATTTCTACAATATGCATCCTTAATCAACTTTATTTTTCCAATGAGCATGGATTTCATTGAGGAGTGCCTGCAGTTTTGCCAGATTTGATGCAATTTCAAACAGGAATGCCTGGTGGATTTCACCCTCTATGAAAGAGCAAAAGAATTCCCCTTCCATCCAGACTTTACATGGGACATTATTTATGAAACTGGTGAAGGTCTTAGGTTAGTATATGTCTCCTTGTTGTACTAGCGGACAAAATGGTTCATGAGGATTTGGAAGCTGTAGAAGGGAAAGCTTGTTCAGAGATAGGTTGGAGTATACTCTTACTGACTGTCCAGTGTCCCACAGCTGGGGTAGTGCTAGTGTTTGTCCTAGACATGCCCCTATTCTTTGAATACAGTGCCATTTTGTGCCATGCTGCCATCTTGGATACTTCGATCAGTGTCTTCAGTTTACGTCACATTTCTGAAGAATTCTCTAGGGAAAGGATTTACCATACCTTTTCATGGCATATTACCCTTAAAGGCTTAATGTTCATATAGAGTATAAGAACTGAACTCTAGAACAGTATTTCTGGTACTGTGCTTCCTACCATCCAGATACCTGGCTATCTTAAGGCCTCTCATGAAATTTTGTTGAAATAACTCAGTCCTCTCATCTACAGAGAATGTCTTTTTTTGTGGTCCAATGCTTTCTGCCCTTGTTTTCCCCCCATAGACACCCAAGTCACTTCTTCTTTACCACTGCCCCAGTATCCTCATGCTGGCAGTGTCCCCACCCACCTTACTTCTCTGAATGATAAATTTGAGAAAATTCTCAGACTCATTCACTTTAAACTTGTCTCAGCTCATGACCCTCTGCCTTACTTCTAGTTCCCTTATCTGTATTTTCTTCCCCCATTAGAATATAAGCACTCTGAGGGCAGGAACTACCTTTCTTTTAGCTTGTATTTGCTTTCTCAACACTTGTCACAGTGACTGGCACATAGTAAACACTTAAGACATACTTTATCTATTTCCTGTGGTCTATGTTTACCGAGGAGAATTTGAGGCTGTTTGGACTAATTTGTGGCACACTTTGTGCCTCCTCAGTCTCATTGGTATATTTGTAAAACGCAAGTCTACATTTTTTGATCCCAAACCATGTTTGTCAACCTAGTTTTATCATTGTCCCCTGGGCTTACCTTTGCATCAAAGTCATCATTATCAAAGTGTATGTCACTCTCATTTGGAGGATCTTGAGAAATTTTGTGAAGAACTTGACAGTTTCACCATCTGCAGCAGATGTTGTCATGTCAGCTACTGATGTTTTCATAGGCATTTTATTTCTGTCGTGGCTACTACAAGGGGCTGTGACTTAATTCACAAAAGTGGGCTTCTTGTTATCACCCACACTAATTCTGCTATTTATCTTGCCAAGGAGAACCAAAGAATTATTGTCCTATTTCATGCACTGAAAGAAATTTTATGAATTAATTTAAATTTTTCTGTGGATGTTCATTTCCTCGAATGGCACATCAACTCCTTAGTCATTGGACTGGGACTACACTTCATATGTTAAATATGAGAAGTTAAATTAGTGTTATGGTATGATGATTCTTTGATTCATAGAACTCTCTGCTTCCCTTTCTACCACTCCCCCACTATTAGTGTGTCACTAGTAGGGGTCTGCACAAAACTGAAGACTGTTTTTTATTTTTATTTGTTTTATGGGTTGTTGTACCTATCCAAGTCAAGTGCCTCAGACACTATCTGTGTGATGTTGGGCAAGTTCCTTACCTCCCCTTAGCCTCGGTTTCCTCATCTGTAAAATGGAGATAATAATAGCAGCTACTACTTACCAAGTTGTTGTGAGGATTAAATGAAATAGTATATTAGTGCTATGCCAATTTTAAGGTGCTTTATATACAAATGCTGTGATAGTGAATAGAGGATCAGCAAAGGTTCTGAATATCCTAAAATATCCTAAAGCAAAGGATATTCTGGCTGTGACAATAAACCATCTTTTGTAACATGTTTGCTATAGCCTAAGTTTTTCCTGCTTATGATAACCAGGCTAAATAGCCCATAGATATTACTGTCTTCACTATTATTAGTAAATAATAATAATAATAATAAAATTTGGTGGCCACACTTCAGGTATTGAACTTCTTTATATTTAACTTCATTGTGGCCCTTGGACTGCAGACACAGTCAGATATAGGGTCTGTATTTAGAAGCTTCCCAGCATTGTGTCACCTATGAGGACTTGTGCTTAATTGGCATAATCTTTGAGAACACCAGCTCATTTTGTCACACCATGATAGGGCAGCAGGAGGTAATTTTTGTAGGAACCAAGTTTTATGATTATTCTCTTATCTATATATTCATGATTAATTTTGGGTAGTGGGAGTTAGATTAAGAGAATAGGGAAGGATAAAGAGACCAGAAATTCTGATGAGGGCAAAAAGCAGGATTAGTGTGAGTGAGACAACAGGTCTCTGATAAGACAACAGGTGACTGTGATCAGACAGCAGAATTTTGAAGTTTACTATAATTGATGCTTTTATTAAAATAACCTTATCAGCAATAATAGTAATACCTTGGATGGATATAGCTCATTGCTGTTAAAAATGCTTTCACACATGTTATTTCCTTTGATTCTAGAGCCTACTGTACATCTAGCAATATGAAGTTTAATAGGTAGGTTATCCCTCCCCTTCCCACAAATTATTCTTAATAGTTCAGCTCTGTTTTCTATAAGGCCTTAATATGAACTTTCTAGTCCAATAAAATGTGTCCAACAAACCAGATAATTCACTGGTAAATCATGCAGGTAGGAACCTCTATGATTTTCTTGTGCTATTCCTCCCACCTACAAAGCTTTCTATCCAACCAAGTTTTGGTTATCCTTTAAGGCTCAGTTAAAAGTTCATTTTCTCAATAAAACCATCCCCAACTACTCCCAGCGATTTTTCCCATCTTTGAATTTCTACTTCATTTGTGGTAGATATATATTGAGCCATTTACAGTTTCGTATTACTCACTAACTATTTTGCATAGATTAGCCTTATCTTCCCACTATGTTATATGGTTCTTAAAGGCAAAGGCCATGTGTTCTATAATACACAGTTAATTGCCCAATGAATTCTGATGGTGATCTTAGACACATTGATCAAATGATCAATAGAACAACTTGCTATTGGCATATTACTTATATTATAATGATAGAATAAATAACAAGAGGTTATTTTTGAAGACCGTCTTGATTTTTATTTTTTAGATTCAATAATCAGAAAATATTCAATTAACTCAGTTTTTTCTTCTCCTCACTTTTTCTCAGCCCAGTCAGAGAGAGATAGTAAGACTGATGATTTTATATATTATGAAAGATATTTTGTTTTATTTCACATTATTCAATGAAATTACAATCCAACAAACATTATTTAATCAGAGAATGAAATACAATTGATAGGTATAAAGTAGCAGCAGTAAATTACCAGCTAAGTTAATGCACCATGAATTTTTAGTGGGTGAAATCAGCTTGACTATGTGTTTTTCCAGTAATTCCTAAAAGCCTTGATGTAGGAGAAGAAAAAAATTGGACAGTGGAGGTTATCCAGGGATAAAGAATAGCAGGTTGGGAAAGGAGTGAAGATTTCTGAATTGGTGGCTAGACAATCATTAAAGTGGCAGACCATAGAATCAAGCCTGAAAATAGAGACAGATAAAACTATGGGGGGATGGGGGGGGGGAAGAGACTGGGAGAGTAAGGAAGGACCAAGGGATCAGAGATCCTGATAAGGGTAAAAAAGAAATTTAGTGTTAAGTGAGAGAAAGAAAGTAAGAGAGGTAGAAGGTTAGGAGACTGTCACAGAATGGAATTTTAAAGTTAAAGATCTTAGATAATAATAGCTAGACTCATAATAATAGCTAGCACTTGCATACCACTTTTAAGTTTGAAAAGCACTTTACAAATATTCTTTCATTTATCCTCACAGCAGCCCTATGACGTAGGTGTTATTATTATCCTCACTTTGTAGATGAGGAAATCAAGACAGAGGGGTGTTAAGTGATTCATCCAGGTTCACATAGCTTGTAAATATTTGAGTCACATTTGAATTCATGTCTTTCTGACTCCAGACCCAGTACTTTCTCTATCCATTGTGCTACCTGGCTGCCTGTCTTCGAGGTGATGCAGTTCTTGGGGATGGTGAAGTCTCCAGTTTGACTACATTATTGTGTGGCTGAGGTGTGGTGAAGGGGAAGGTAGTTGAGAAATTGGAGAATTGTGTGGTCAGGATGTTATGGGGTCATCAGCATGAATACAGATGATCCATGAGTATCACAGCAAGATATGGGTTGGAGAGGAAGCTTGAGCCAAGTGCCAAAATTACTGAAAAAGCTGGAAGACATCTGTAAACAGATTCCTCAAGTGTAAAATGGGGATAATAATTAGAGCACAGCCTTTATAGGTTTGTTATGAAGTCCTAAGATCAAAGGAGAGGGAATGTGGATTGGACATGAAATAAGGGAGACCTGGGTTCATATCCCACCTCAGACATGAATACCTTTGCTCTATTAGTTTCTTCTGTAAAAGGAGGAAAATAAATAACTACTTCATAGGATCAGTTTTTAAAATATTTTTTTGTTTTCTCTCTCTTTATTATAATCTTGACATATATGAACAAAAATGATCATTTCCATGTATGAAGAACAGAAAAGGAGAATTATCCACAAAGGCATGGATCTTAACTATGAGCATCTTTTAAAAATTATAAATTCAGCACAATAATTCTATTATCCTGTTTGTGTCTTCCTGAATTTCTGTTTTCTTCTGTGTATTATATGGAAGTTTCATTAAGATTCTTTTTTTGAAAATCACTATTATTTCTTATTCCCCAAAAAAATCCCCCCTCAAGCTAAAAGAAAAAAATGCCTTTCTGTGTAACAAAGAAATATAGTCAAACAAAACAGAATCATTCATTGGCTATGTCTCATTCTGCACCTCTAGTCTTTCACTTCTGTGTCTTGAGATGGGAGACAAGACTTATCAGCCTTCTGGAGTTATAGATGCTTATTGTATTGATAAGAATTCTTAATTCTGAAATAATAATAACTAGCATTTGTATAGCTCTTCAAGGTTTTCAAATTGTTTTACGTATTATCTCCTTTGATTCTCACAACAACCATGTGAGACAGCTGCTATTATTATCTCCTTTTAATAATGGAAAAACTGAGGTATACAGAAGTCAATGTGCTTTGCTTAGAGTTACATAACTAGTAAATGTTTGAGACAGTATTTGAATTTGCGTCTTCCTGAATTAAGATCCAGAATTCTATCCACCATATTACCTACTTTCCTTAAGTCTTTCTAAATTTTTTCCTTTACAATGTTCTAGTTATTATATAAATTTGTTTCTTGGTTCTACTAACTTTTCTCTGCATCATATTATATAAGCTTTCTCAGATTTCTCTGTCTTTCTCTTTTGTTGACATTTATATGGCATTCTACAATCAATGAGCATTTTATTCGGTTCTAGTTTTTTTTATTACAACAAAAATTGCTATAATTATTTTTGTTTGTATGGATCCTTTTATTTATTTTTTGATCTCTTTGATGTTTAAGCCTAATAATATTATCACTGAGTCTATGGGTATGAATATGAACAAACAGTTTAATGACTTTTGGTGAAGCATAGTTCCAAATTGCTTTCCAGAATGGCTAGCCCTATTTAGCATTGGTGTGCTTGTACCCAGGTGTTGTGAATATTATATGAAATAATATACATGAAGTGCTTTTCCAATGTATTACATAAACCTCGTTTATTATTACTGAGATAATGTGCATAGGCTTTGGAAACTTGCAAAATCTTAGATAATGAGATTATCATTATTATAGGAACTAGTTTGTTAGGATAGTAGTATTATCAGGAGGCAGATGTCTTACTCAAAAATATATAAAACATAAATATTTGAAATCAGAGAAGGGAATGTACATTATAGGTTGCATGTAGTCCTTGGCTTATGCTCATCTGGCCTGTGGAAAGTTTTCTAAAATTAAGTGTCCACCAGCCATCCTCTCCCTCATAACTAAGGGCAATAAATTAAGAATCTTTCCTATTTTAAGTCTGTGCATGTTGGAAGGGGGAAAATATGCCAATTATGACAAAACATTATACTTCAAAGGTAGCCTTTAGGTAAAAGGCTCTGGGATCATTTGCCTTGGTTAATATTAGGAGGTCATCTTTTAGGGATGAGAAGGGGAGGGAATTTTGGGCATCATGAGTTTTCTTTTCTTTTTTTTTTGCTGGGTAATTTAATCATTTTATTAATAAGGCTAACATGTTTATTAATGAACAGAGGTCACTGACTCTCTTCAATGTCAAAGAACCCTCATGATGGTGGGCTCACAGTTTCTATGCTCTTTGAAGAGTAGGTGTTCCCAAGAGTGGCAATCAACTCTGATTGTTTAACAATTAATAAGAAAATGAATATTATTATAACGAAAGACTGGGCTGTATTACAATGAGGGTCTTTGGGTAAGTGACTTGAATCACCCAAGTCTTGGCCACTTTGCCTGGATAAATCTTTTTCAAAAGATTTCCCACACTGGTTGATTTCTTTTTTTTTTCAAATGCTTTATTAACTTCTGATTTACATCATTCATTTACTCCAAATTTTGAGTTACAAATTTTCTCCCCATTTTCCCCTACCCACTGCCCCAAAATAGCAGTCCCACAGGATACCCCCTCTTCCAATCTGCTCTTTCCCATATTTTCTCCCATACCCCTTTCGACTTTTCCAGTGGATCTCTTATGCCCCAGTGCCTGTATATCTTATTTCCCAATTACATGTAAAATAATATTAATAATAGCATATATATTTGAATATTTGATTTTAAAACTTTGAATTCCATATTCATTCCCTTCCTCCCTTGTCACCCACCCTTACTGGGAGGATAAGAAGTTCAGTATAGGTTGTACATGTGTGGCTAATGCAAAACAATAACATAGTAGGTATATTGTAAAAGACTGACTGTATTTCCCTCCCTCCTATCCCACCTCTCACTTGTTCTATTCTCTACTTTGATCCTGTTCCTTTTCAAAAATGGGTGCTTCCAACTTCCCTCCCCCCAACCTCCCTTCCCTTTCATCATCCCCCCTCTCATCCCCTTCCCCCGCTACTCTCCTGGAGGGTGAGATACCCTATTTAGTGTGTATTTCATTCCCTCATCAAGCCAGATTCAATGGGAATAAGGTTGACCCATTCCCTTTTGCCTTCCTATTCTTCCCCTCCATTGAAACCATTTTCCCTTGCCTCTTCTGTATGAGATAGTTTACCCTATTCTGTCTCTCCCCATCTTCTCTCATTATATTCTTCTCTCACCTCTTACTTTCACCCTTTAAGTATCATCCCTTCCTGTTAAATTGGTCCTGTGCTCTATATGTATACCTGTAAACATATATACACACATTTACATATGTATTCATATGCCCATATACCCTCATATATATATATATTTCTATTTCCTTCAACTACTGAGAAAAGTTTCATAAGTTACAATTATTGTTTTTCCATGTAGGAATGTTAATAGTTCAACTTTGATAAGTCCTTTTCCCTGTTTACCTTCTCATGCTTCTCTTGCTTCTTGTATCTGAATGTCAAATTTTCTATTCAACTCTGGTTTTTTCATCAAGAATGCTTGAAAGTCCTCTATTCCACTGAATGACCATATTTTCCCCTGAAACATGATACTCAGTTTTGCTGGGTAGGTGACTCTTGGTTTTAATCTCAGCTCCTTTGACCTCTGGAATATCATATTCCAAGCCCTTCTATCCCTCAGTGTAGAAGCTGCCAGATCCTGGGTTATCCTGATTGTGTTTCCACAATATTCAAATTGTTTCTTCCTCGCTGCTTGTAGTATTCTCTCCTTAATCTGGGAATTCTGGAACCTGGCTATAATATTCCTAGGAGTTTTCTTTTTGGGATCTTTTCAGAAGGCGATCAGTGGATTCTTTCAACCTCTATTTTTCCCTCTGGTTCTAAAACATCAGGGCAGTTTTCTTTGAGAATTTCCTGGAGGATGATTTCTAGGTTTTTACTTTGATCATGGCTTTCAGGTAGTCCAATAATTTTTAAGTTATCTCTCCTGGATCTATTTTCCAGGTCAGTGGTTTTTCCCATGAGATATTTCACATTGCCTTCTATTCTTTCATTTGTTTGGATCTGTTTAACAGCATCTTGATTTCTCATAAAGTTTAGCTTTCATTTTCTCCAGTCTAATTCTGAAGCAATGATTCTCCTCAGTGAGCTTTTGAGATTCTTTTTCCATCTGGCAAATTCGGCTTTTTAAGGCATTCTTCTCCTCATTGCCTTTTTGGGCCTCTTTTGCCATTTGAGTTAGTCTGTTTTTTAAAGTAGTATTTTCCTCAGTCAGGCTTTTGACTCTCATTTCATAATTTTCTTGCATTGTTCTCATTTCTCTTCTCAATTTTTATTCCACTTCTCTTATCTGCTTCTTAAGGTACTCTATGGCCTGTAACCAGCTTGTATTTTCCTTTGAAGCTTTTGGTGCAGGAGTTCTGACTTCACTGTCTTCCTCCTGTTCCATGCTTTGCTCCTTTTTGTCCCCCAAATAGGAATCTAATGTTGGAATCTTCTGTCTGCTTTGTTTCCTTTGCCTGGTCATGTCGCCCCTCAGTAACTTGACCCCTGGGCTTTTTGCCACAGTAGGACTCTGCCACCAGACAGCGCAGCTTTCATCCCAAATGCTGGGGTTTTCTCAGCTGCTGGAGGTATTAGATGGGTGCCCTCTCTGAGGTCTCCACATGTTCTGGCAAGCTGGACACACACCCCAAGACCTCCACCCTAGACTGCAATCCATATCCAAGAAGGTTAAAGTAAGAGCAATTACCCCTCAGACTGGTGCTTGGTCTCCCTACACTCTGCAGGCCAGGAGCTGAAGCTGCCACAAAGCCCTGGCTGGCTGTGCTGACGGCTCAGCGGCTTCTCGCCCTGGGGGCAAAAGCCATGCACTCCCACTTATTGGGTCCCAAAGTCCAGACTTCACTGACCTCTCACTTTGTCCTTCACATCTATGTGTTGATAAATCTGGAAATGGTCACAGCGGCTGCTGATCTGGAGTCCCTCCAGCTGGGGGCTGGTCAGGCCCGCCCTGGGGCTGAAGCCTTGAGTGGGGCTGGGCTTGGCTCCCAGAGTGCTGAGCTGGCTGCTTGCTGCTGGCCTGCTGGGCTGTCCTCAGCGAGAGGTTAGCTTCTCTGTGTCATTTTGTGGGTTCTGCAGCTCCAAAGTTTGTTTAGAGTCCCCTTTTTACATGGCTTGAGGAAGGTGGAAGCCATCATGAGTTTTCTATGCTTGATTTCTTTTACCTACATTATCCTTTTGCTTTTCCTGTCCATTGTAGCTGAGGAAAAGGCCATTTCAAGGACATAACTTATCATTACTAAAGTGTTCATATGGAGAAAATTATAGGGTGATCCCAGGTTATTACATTAGCTTGACTCATGTTTATTTAAAGCATTTAATAGTCCCCTCTGTGCCCTCCCTTTTGCCATTCTCCAATTCAGTTTGAGGACTCCTCCTCCAGGTGTCAGTCCTTATGTACTGGTTTTTAATAGTCTGCCATATTCCACTTCCAGGCTTAGGTGAAACTTTCTCTTCTAGCTTAATGTGGGTATCTCCTTTCAGCAGCAATCAGTTTCTGAGAAGAGGATCTTTTAGCCAAATTAAGATCTTCTAGGTAATCTCATCTCAGCATTGCCCTCAGAAAGCTCTTAAGAGAAGAAGAAAACTGGAGATTGCTAGAATTTTCATCAGAATGTTTAAGAGGAGAATGGTAACAATGACAGTTAACATCAGGCCATTGAGAGGAACCACTTTTACTGGTATGTAAGCAAAAGCTAGGTGGCCCCTTGGGTAGAGCACCAGACCTGGAGTCAGGAAGCTTCAGTTCAAATCTGACCTTAGACACTTTCTAGCTTTGTGATGCTGGGTAAGTCACTTAACTGTGTTTGCTCAGTTCCCTCATCTGATAAAAAAAACTGAGCTGGAGAAGGAAATGGAAAACTACTTTAATATCTTTGCCAAGAAAACCTCAAATGAGGTCATGAAGAACTGGACATGACAGAAATGTGAAAGTACTAGATTTGGAGTTAGGTGGCCTGGGTTCAAATCCCAGCTTTGATACTTACAGCTGTGTGATCAATAAAGTTACTTAACTTTTCTTGGCCTAAAGTTTCTCATTTATGAAGTGCAGATAATATTACAGTATATAGTTCAAATCAGGGCCAAGGCATTGAAACCAAGGCCTGTGTAGGTGGAGATATAATGAGCAGGGTCTGGATTGGCATTCTCCCTCATTGGCAGATCTTCCTCCTTTGTCTTCTGATTTCCTTTTGTAGTAGATCTTTAATCATTTTCTTATCTTTCTCACTCTTCTTTGCCTTTGTCTTTTTCACTGTCCTTTAACTGTGATACTGATCTAAGGTGTATTTAAAAAAAATAACTTAATGTTTTATGTTCCTGCTTATTAATTTAAAAAGTGAATGAATGGAAAGTTTTTTCATGCAAAACCCAATTAAATTGACTTTTGCTTGCATGTGGCCCTAGACTAATTTTCCTCCCTTTGGGTCATTTACTCTCTATAGAAAAAAATGTCTCTCCATACACTAAATTAATAAATTGCTATAAATATTAGAAAATCACTTAAGAGTGATTTTCCATATTAAACCTAGTTCAATCGATTATATATATATAATAAAAAGGAAACAAGTAATAGAACAAAAACACTGGAATTAAGAGGGTTTACTGAAGGCTTCTTATCAAAGGTGGAATTTTCATTGTCTATAATTATAGGTTGACCTAATATATCAGGTACATATTTTTTCCAGCTCTATAATTCTGAAGTCACAGGTTCGAATCAATATTTGAAGGCACTAGATGTTGCAGTGGTTAAGAGAGCTAGACTTGAAATTAGGAAAACCTGAATTCAAATTCTATATCAGTCACTTGCTAGCTGTGTTAATCTGGGCAAGTCACAACCTCAGTCTGTCTCAGTTTCCTCGTCTGTAAAATGGGGATATTAATAGCATCTACCTCACAGGGTGGTTGCGAAGACATAAAGAATAATACATATAGTGATCTGCTAATCTTAAAGTGCTATAGACATGTTTATTTGCTAATAGCTCGATTTCAAGCATTTCTTTTGAATATATCTCAGGGTATGAAAGAAACCAAGGGTTAAAAAATGATGTCATATGAATCTAGGAGGCAGATGACACTGGCTCTTAGCAAAGCTATTTTGAGCTGAATAGTACATTTTAGATGAGACATTAAGAATTTATATAGCACTGGTACAGCCAAACTGTCCTAACACATTATCAATTAAACTACTTCAAGAACATTTTTTTCTCATTGAATTTAATGAGGTTCAATGGTGAGGCCTAGGGGTCTTCACTTCTAACACACTTTTTCTCATTTAGTCTGCAAGGTTTAAGTTCAGGCAAATAATATTCCTAATATAGCCACCTTGTTTTTTTTAACTATTGCTTTACTGTCAGCCATCTAATATTAAAAAAGCAACAATTCATCAGGAATAGTTTGTCAGTTTACAAGACCAAGTTATTGGAATATTATTTATTCAACATTCAGTGAATATTAAGTACCTGCTATGTGTAGATCAACACTGGGGAGCTAGTAGGAAGATTTAGGCATGTATGCTAATGCAGAAATTTTGAATATCAGATTCAGATCATGAAATGTAAAACTTTCTTCTAAAAATTATTTTTGGATTAGACTTGTGAACTGGTGAGGAAATTCCCTCAATCAGTGTAGGGAGACATCCACTTGGCAATTTGGCATATGTCTTGGAGAGTTGCCTGGGTCACAGAGAAATGAAATGATTTGTCCAAGGTAAGACTTGAATCCAGGTTATTCTGGGTCTGAAGTGTGTTCTATGTCCATTTTGCAATACTGTCTGAGAAGATTTGAGAAGGGTAGGATTCTTGGATATGTAGGTGAAGATATCTAGTACTGGCGGTTGGAAGTAAAGCACTTACTGTTTTCTCAAAGGACTCCTCACCTTTTCAAATCTTTTCTCCCCCATAACTTGTCTATTTCCACCATCCTGTCAGTGCTCCAGACATATAACCATGGAATCATTTTCATTCAATTAATAAAGACCTACTCATAATTTTAAATGAACTATCTCTCCATGAAAGTTTAGACCTGAAAGACAGAAATAGGGCCTTCAACAAAGCATGTTTGCCTTTTAACATTTGGTTATCTCCTGTTCTACCTGTCTACTGTTGCTGCTCTTGTAACCTAAAATTATTTCTTCTTCTGTCTCAGACTTTATTTGATATCTAAGAAATACAGCAAGAAGGCATTTGCTCATGCTATTTTTAAAATGAGGCTTAGGTCTGAAAAATTGCCAGAAAACACTCTTTTGGCTTTTTTTTGGTAACTAGGTATAAAAATAGACATAAGAAAACTAAGTAATTCTTTCAGTACTAAAAATCTGTTAGATTCCTTAATGTACTTAATGTAACTGTGTGATTTAGGTAAACTGGGGAATAATAATGAGTATCAAGGATTTTCTGGCTAACCCAAGATCCCTCTAAATTGGGTCAAGGGAGTTTGTTGGTATATGTGGCATTTTTGTCTTCCTTTAAATTCTAAAAGGAGCTAATAAATAATACCATTCAGATTGCCCCATGCTTTGATTCAAGCAAGAAACATTTATATCCAATGACTGCAGGGTAGCATTTTCTTACAATCCTAAATGAAAAAGCTGAAACTTACTTCAAAGGCAGGAAAAGAACATTCATAACAGAATCCAGAAAATCCCTTAATTATTATATTATTGAATTATCCTAGAACGTTAGGTAAATGCAGGAAGCATGGATAGATGGCATTTGTTCTGAAAAGGATTTGAGAGGTTTTGTGTATTACAAAATAAATATATGCCAGCAATGAAATATGGCAGCCAAAAACACTAAGATGATCTTGGATTGCAAAGAACCTATTATGTACAAAAATATTTATAATAATTTCTTTTGGGGTGGCAAAGAATTAGAAACTGAGGGGATGCCCATCAATTGAGGAATGGCTACAAGTTATGGTATATGAATATGTTGGAATACTCTTATATTGTAAGAAATGGTGAAGGGTTTGGTTTCAGAAAAACCTGAGAAGACTTGTATGAACTTATGCAGAGTATAAAGCAAGCCAAATCAGGAGAACAATTTATACAATAATATCATAAAGACAAATAACTTTGAAAGACTTAGTAACTCTTATCTATAGAATAACCAACACAATCTCTAAGGACTCATGATGAAATTCTAGAGAGCTGATGGGACTCAGAGTGCAAACTGAAGAGTATATTTTCTGGATATGTTCAGTAGGTGAATTTGCTTTGATTGATGATTTAAAAAGGTATGGAAGCATATAACACATAACTATTTTCAGAAAAACACTAAAATTAAGATGATTTGGCTTTTAAAGAGAACAGCCTTTAATAACATGGGGCATCTCTCTTGACATCACATAACTTTTAAGCCTGTGATGGGACCATTGGAGTTAATACATAACACAATAAATCTGTTTTATTTAGAGCTTCTCTAGGGTGTTGTACTTAGAAGATAGATGAAGTATTACTGTACATACAGTATTTGAGAGATGTATGTATTTATTGACTATGTCCATGCCTCCACTTTCTTTTTTCCAATTAGGAGGGTCTAGGTTGATGATCTATTTTTCTTCATCCAGTACAAAAAACTATGTGAAGACTGAAGCCTGCTTATGAAGTTTAATTGATAACTGTAACATTTCTGTTTTCCTAGGGTGGAGAACACTGCTACTATCATGGAAATATCAGAGGCATCAAGGACTCCAAAGCTGCATTGTCAACATGCAATGGACTGCAGTAAGCACAAATCTTCCTTTGACATTGCCATCATTTTAGAAGCGGAGTTAGTCAGCTTTTTCCAAATTATAATGTAACTTCAGAATTTATCATGATGGAAAAGTCCCTTTTCAGCCTTAGGAAGGATTCCTGGGTATACTGAAATTAAATGTGCTTTACAATCTATTCTTTGATTATTTAATGGAAACTCAGGACCATAATAAATAAAGATGTTTCCATTTGGCTTTTAGGTGTTTATTCTTTAGGGTCAAAAGTATTCCCACCCCTGAGAAATCTACTAAATTTCCTGAATATCATTTATGTTGGATTTATATAAGAAATTAACCTAGATTACATCATTCCAATGCATAAAGTATAGATTGTTAAACCTCACAAATGACCCACTTTGAGATCAATCCTCTAATTCTGTGAATTAAAAAAATAATTATACCTCAAATTCTTTGTAAGCTTCTAGAGAATAGGGATCTTGGGATGCCTACAGTTCTTAGTAGTATGTTGGGCACATTGTAGGATCTTAGTCATTATTTGTTGATTGAATTTGAGGTACCATAATGTAAAATAACTTCTGAAGATATTTTGCACAGATTTCATTTCCAAATGGTACCCAAGTTTACCCAGCAGAAATGGATACCATGGGATTGATTTTGTTGAAGATTTCTCATTGTTCTTCTCTGTGAGTATTTGTCAGACCTTTCCTTTTTGTTTCTTGCATTATAGTGGCATGTTTGAAGACAACACTTTTATGTATACGATAGAACCACTGGAGTTAATCCACAGCACAGTAAGTCTGTTTTCTTCAGAGCCTGCTTAGAGTGTTGTACTTAAATATGTATCTTCAAATAGCAAAGAGGAATGTTGAGAGGATAAAAAGGCATTTAGCTCTATTCCCAAAATTTCCACCAATGAATTTAATTTCACTTTATCTCTCTTGGCTTCAGTTTTCTCCTCACTAAAGAGGAGAGTTGGATTAGATAACCTCCGAGGGAGGTCTCTTCTCTCAATCTCTAAAATTCTGTTTTGACAATTCAGTTTGGGGGAATGGCGGCAATTAATGTTAGAAGCTATGTGCTCAAACTGTGAAAAATTTGTTAGATTTGGGATAAGACATTCAGAGTCCAAATCCCAGCATTGCCACTAAGTGCCTGCGTGATCATGTGAAAATCACATAATCCTTCTGGGTCTCAGTTTCCTCATGTGTAAAATGAGAGAGATGATGGTCTACTAAGGTTCCTTCCAACTATAAATCTGTAGTCTTGTGCTACTTGCATCACTATTGTGTTTATCATTCATCTCTTTACCAGACAGAATGAATTAGACCCATCAGTTTGACAGAAGAGATTAAGTAGAAGCTTTATGTTTGAATCAGTCAGTGATGTCACTGTGAGTGATTTTGTGTAAATGGAAAACACACTGGTTGGGACTCAAGGTCTACAGGGATAAATAGTATGAGTATCTCTTCTTCCCCCTTTACCCCATATTTAAACACTCACACACACACACACACACACACACTATCCCTAGGATCTTTAGGTAAAAAAGTAGTGGGTAGTAGCTGTGTAGTTGAGAACCATGGCCAGTCTCCTCACATTGGGAAAGACCTCAGGTGGATATATCCCCAAAAGAGAATCTAGGGTATGGGTAACATATTAAAATCCACATTCACAGGCTATACTGCCCAGACTACATAAAAAGGACATGCTACATCTGTCAAATTTTCTAAAAGATGCAAGCATACAATGATACGTCAATGTTTCTTTCAAACATAGTGCTTCCTCAAAGCAAATGATGTAATGCAGAGGCTGATCTCTTGCAAATGCATGGCATGCAGTAGTTTTTTAGACAAAGTTGTTTGTGACACATCCATTATGTTAGAAGCTTCTGAGTGACTTGTTTTTTATGAACCTTCTTGTGCACCTAGGAAATTGCTTCACCTATGGGAAAATCTCCATAAACACAGGGGTGACAATTGTGAGAAGTTCATTTAGAAATGCTGGTCATTCATAGCATACGCATCCTATCTTACACTTGTGTGACACTTTAGGGTTTAGAAGACATTCATTTAATCCTCACATGAGCCCTGGGAGGTAGGTGGGGCAAACATTTTTATCGGCTCTTTGCAGATGAAAGACGGTAGTTCAGAGAAGAGAAGGGACTTTTTTTAGGTTACAAAGCTAGTGTGTGTCAGAGCTGGGACTTCAAGGCCAGTCTTTTTAAATTCAGCCCCAGTTTTGCTTCTGCCACATCTCAAACTATTGAATGGTTAGAAAAGTCCACTTCATTAATGTTGTTATTATTATTATCCAGTCCTGAGTTGAAAACATTATAGAAAAAAAATTCCACTGGGAGAAATCTTTAAAAAGGAAGATTTTACAGTTTCCCATAATAATGCTATAGCCAAGAGTCTTCCCAAAGTCTAATGTAAATTCCTAAATCGTCCTCTAGACCCATTTTATGTAACCATCCATGAATAAGTCAACTACACGATATCATTTATCCAATATCCCTTTTAGAAAAATTAAATATTATTATTAAAATATAGTACTTTGATGTTTATATGTACATTGTTTCATTTGATTTTCACAACATGTGAACTAGGTTCTTTTTTTTAAACCTAAGTAAATGTATTTTTATCCCCATTTCACAGATGAGTAAACTGAGAGCCAGGCTTAATGACCTACTTATGGTTCACACAAATAATAAGTGTCAGATGTAAGATTTGACCCCAGGTCTTCCCAATTCCAGGTCTAGCACTTCATTTGCTACACATCATTGGGCCTTTTAGATATTTGAAGATGTCAATTAATTCATCTGTAAGGCTGTTCTCTTTGCCCAATAACCTCATTTCTTTTAGCCTTTTCCACCATTTGTCTATTTCTTTTAATCATTTTTATCTAAGACATCTCATTTAAACTACAAAGACTGATACTAAAATAGAAACTTGATGTATTATGAAGAACATTTCATCACATTTAAATACTTGTGAGTTGCTTTAAACTGACAGAATCATATTTCTATCATATTTAATGAAAATTCCTCTCTGATTCTTTGACCTTCTCCTAAGATACTTGCACATGTATTTGCTGCTATTCCCTATGAAACTTAGCCTTGCTATTAACTCCTTCCAAATTTCCCCATCAAACATCCTTAATATGTGCAAACTACTGTTGCAAATTACAACTTTTGGTTGATGGGGGGAAGGGAGTACACTATACTTCTATGATAAAATAAAGGGATTTCTAATTTTATAAGCAATTTAACTGGATACATCTTAAGGGTATCCCACCATCCAAAGTAGTATGTAGTTTTTTATCTGGGTGTTCTAGCCTGTATTTCATAATGAGGATTCAAACTTTCCTATGTTCAAACAACAGATTCAAAAGCAATTCCCTAGCTTGAAGTAGGGGAAATATTTTTTTTAATTTGTTAGGGACCAAATGCAAAAAGAGACCCATAATCAGACATAGATATTCCAAAGAAACTAGCTGGATATTTACCCCAAACATCTGGTTATTGAGTGGAATACGAACACCTCCCAGGGAAAAATTAATGGAATAATTGAGGATGAAAAGAGATTATTATAGCTCTTTTCTATTGGACAATGATAGTCACTTAAATTTTTGTGTCTTTATAATGCCATAAATAATCTTTGATAAAAATTGGTGCTTTGAACATAGAGATGATTCAAATAGTCCTGTATCATAAGGCCATCTTAGGATTTAGAGATTGTAGGCATCAAGGAGTCAAATCTCCTCAGTTTGCTGATGAGAAATCTGAGGTCCAGAAAAGTTAAGAAGGTTGTCTGTGATCCCATAGGTATTAGTAGTAGAGCAAGGATTCTAGCCCAGGTCTTTCAACTTAAAAATCAAGTCCTCTATCTCCTACTATTCCGTTCTTTATTTTCTTGATAGTGGGAGTGTGTGTGTGTGTGTGTGTGTGTGTGTGTGTTTTGGATTTGGGATAAAATCACATTTTAAGACAGGAGAGTAGTTAAAATATTAAGTGAATATTTAAAAACAAGTCTTATATACCAGTTCTCAACTGTTCCCTTTCTCAACTACCAGACCAATGAAGAATGGGTCAGCTTTTTAAAGAATGTTAGTTTATGGAGTTTTATTTTCCCCCACTTTAATAGGAGCTAGAACCTTGACATTCTCACATGTCACCCTCATTGTTAATCCTAAATGGGGATTGTTTGTCATCATAATATAAAACTTATTATGTACCTGTTACTGGAATAACCCTATTTTTCAGGGACAAAAATCAGTCCTTGTCCTTTTGGCTCTTTCTTTTTCTTCCTGCTTTTAAAAATGTTTTATTTTTAATTTATGGAATTAAAGAAGTATTTCCACAACATAGCCTAATAAAAAAGAGGATTGCCCATGAAACTTTAAATCTACTATGAATAACTTGCTAGTCCTTTTAAATATACACTGAGGTTATGTAAATTTCTTTTTTCTTTTTTCCTGCCCCCCACCCTAGAGATGGCTACCATTAGACATAAATAGGCATATATGTATGTAAAATTATTCCATACATACATCTATTTTTAAGTTCTTTCTCTGGATACAGATATGATCTTTCTTCATATGTCCTTTATAGTTAATTGATTATAATTTGACTATAGTCAAAATAACTTATTCACTCAGAGTCATCCTTAAAGCAATATTGCTGTTACTGTATACAATGTTTTCTTGGATCTGCTAATTTCACTGTTCAATATTTTATGCAAGTCTTTCCATGTTTTTTTAAAATCACTAAACTCATAATTTCTTATAGTGCAGTAGTATTTCATCACAATCATATACCACAACTTGTTCAGTCACCCTCTAGTTGATGGACATCCCTGTAATTTCCAGTTCTTTACCACCCCAAAGAGAGCTACTATCACCATTTTAGAACATATAAGTTCTTTTTTTTTCCCTAATCATCTTTAGAAATAGACCTAGTAGCGGTGTCATTTGATTAAAGGGTATAGGTGGTTTATTTTTTTTTTAATTCTTTGCACATGCTCTCCAAAATGGTTGGATCATTTCACAATTCCACCAATAATGGATTAGTGTACCAGTTTTTCCATATCTCCTCCAACATTCCCTTTCCCTTTCAATCATTTTAGATAATCTTGTAGGTGTAAAATGATATCTCGAGGTTGTTTTAATTTGAATTTATCTAATAAAAATAATTTAGAGCATTTTTATATTATTATAAATTGTTTTGATTTATTAGAAAACTGTTCATATCCTTTGACCATTTATCTATTGGAGAATGACTCATATTTTTATATACATATGGCAAAGTTCTTTATTTATTTGAGATATGAGACCCTTATCTAAGAAACTGTCTATAAACCCCCCCCCCCCCAATTTTCTTCTTTGCTCTTCTGACCTTGGCTACATTTGTTTTATTTGTACAAAGCCTTTCAAATTTAATGTAACTTTTAATTTAATACACTGCCTACTTTTAAAAATTATTTCACTTTTCCTTCCAACAAATCAAGGATAAAGAAAAATAATAACCCACATTTATGTAGCACTTTTTGTAAAAACAATGCTTTATATTTTAAATAATATAGCCACAAGATAGTCTAATTATTATTCTATAATATATAACCATGTCATTGAATGTTATTTACATATTGTGGGGCAGCTAGGTGACTCATTGGATAGATTGTTGGGTCTGGAATTAAGAAAACTTATCTTTCGAGTTCAAATTTGGCCTCAGATATTCACTAGCTGTGTGATCCTGGGCAAGTCATTTAAACCTTTTTGCCTCAGTTTCCTTATCTGTAAAATGAGATGGAGAAGGAAATGGCAAACTACTCCAGTATCTTTGCCAAGAAAACCCAAGAAGGGGTCATGAAGAATCAGACATGACTGAAAATAACTAAATAACAACATTTACATGTTATATATAATTACATAATACAAAATAAGTTGAATTAGTTTCACATGATTATATAAGTATATATTATATAAATGTATTATATGTGTGTGTGTATATTTATATGCATATATATATAATATATATATATATATATATATATATATATATAAAATTCAGAGGAGTTAAGTGAGTTACCCCTTGTTCTATATCTAGTGAGTTTAAACATCAAAGCTATGAGTCAAGTTTACCCTATATATGTCTGTTTTGCTTTCCATTATGCCATTTTTTTGGTCAATTTAATATATTGTCTTGTGCTAGAGTTTAAAGTTTAAAACTGCTTACAGTGTTGTTTTTGGATTGCTTTGTGAGTTTCACTTGCATAAATATCTTTGTTCCCATTACTGTGTTTATTAGAAAGTGCATTTTTGTTGAATTTGATTTTGGAATATTAGAGCTCACTGTGTAATTTAATATCTTTTAAATAAGTCAAGTAACTGTGAGGAGGAAAGCATTTCTAATGAGAAGTATAATATGGCATATATATATAATATGTTAAAGTTCCTTTTTGAGAATATCTAATGAAATTATGCCTTCACTTGATTAAAAAAGTTCAAAGATATAATCTGTTTTGAAGAACATAGAAATTCCCCCTTCCTGAGTGAGTATAGAAAAAGATGTAATATTGTTTCATGAAGATTTATTTGTATCCTTTTAACTGTCAAAAATAAATTTTTTTTTTCAGAAAAGCACAGGCCGACCACATATAATTCAGAGAACACTAGGGGGACACACTTCTAAGCAACTGAAGAATCTGAGTAAGTTTCAGTTGAAATGGCTATTGAATGTTTAATTTTTCAGCAGGATATTGGCCATGTCTGTCCATCTCTGCCTCCTGTTTACATAGTGTAACAGCAAGCACCCCAGCATCCCCAGGGTGGCTGCCAACACAGCTTCTTAGATCTGCTTTTCTAAAGGAAAGCAACTCAAAATGGGTTAACAATCTTGCTTTAATCAAATATATGTCCTTTACCTAGTTCAGGAGAAAAAGGTCAGACCCTGAACTTCAGAAAATATAAACAAAATACAAACAAATTACAAGCAGAAGTTACAAGAAGACAGAGAAATAGATCAAGCAGACAAGCCTCCAACTGTCTGACTTTTACATCCATACCTAGTCAATTACCAGAAAGGGAAGCATCAACATCTGGGTTTTCAAAGCCAGAGGGCTCAACAGCTGCCCAGTGTCTCATCTGGTAAAATCACACAATACTTCTCAAAGTGAGCCCCCAAACAAAGCCTCACATCAGGGTTTATATAGCCTTCTCCTGGCTCAGAGAATATAACAACCGTCTGGACCCACTTCCCAATCAAAAAGCATTCCCAAAAACCAAGCTTCCTGCCACATGCTCCATGTGCACTTAAGCCTATCAGAGGGCCGAGGGGCAGGGAAGATCTTAGATTTCCATTCTCATAACACATAGTGCCTTTGGTTTGTCAACAAACTCACCTCCAGCCTCTGTCTCTTCCTCTCTAACTCACTGTGCCAGAAGGAGGTATCCTTATCCTCCTTATTTCATGGGGCCCCTTGCAAACTCTCCTTTTGTTAGCCTTGCTCAGCATCTTTCCTCCCTCATAGTTCCTTTTACTTCAGTATTTTTTTGGAACCATGATCTCATCAATGTGAGTAGTCCTTCTGCCATTACATCTCAGATCCCCTTCATGACTTCTTAATCTGGACAGTTCTTTTCTTTGTGCTCTCAGAAATCCTCTATAAAAAGATCTACTCACTGTGCCTAGAGACCTTCATTTAGCTCTTATTAAATTTTTGAATACCAAGGTGACACTCAGTTGTCCATATATTATCTCATCAAAGCTCTTCATTCTCTTTCTCTCTTTTTTTTTTTTTGCCTTTTTAGAGGGCAATTGGGGTTAAGTAACTTGCCCAAGGTTACACGGCTAGGTTTTTTTTTTTCTTGTGTGTGTGTGAGTGTTAAGTGTCTGAGGCCGGAACCGAACTCAGGTCCTTCTGACTCTGGGCCTGGCGCTTTACTCACTGCGCCACCTAGCCGCCCCTCGTCATTCTCTCTTATGCCTGGGTGATCATTGTTGATAGGTTGCAGTGTATGCCCATTAAATCAGTCAACATACTAAATCAATCAACATGCATTTGTTCAATGCCAACTATGTGCCAGATAGTGGGGAACCAAAAAATGGAGCAAGCTCCACCATCAAACAGCTTACAATTTTCTTCTTTTTCTTTTTTGGAGGCAATTGGGGTTAAGTGACTTGGCCAGGGTCACAAAACTAGTGTCTGAGGCTGAATTTGAACTCAGGTCCTCTTGACTCCAGGGCTAGTATCTATCCACTGCTTCACCTGCCCCAGTGGCTTACATTTTACTGGGGGAGACAACATATACATATATAACTA
Source organism: Petaurus breviceps papuanus (assembly GCF_028583685.1). Classification (NCBI taxonomy): domain Eukaryota; kingdom Metazoa; phylum Chordata; class Mammalia; order Diprotodontia; family Petauridae; genus Petaurus; species Petaurus breviceps. The sequence continues at coordinate 14,083,159 of NW_027187376.1, read as the reverse complement.
TATACAGAATAAGGACCAGGTAATTAGGGGGAGAAGGCACTAATAGTTGAGAAAGCAGAAAAAAGTTCATATAGAAGGTAGTACTTGGGCAGAGTTTTGTTAACCACAAACAGATTCAACTGTTCATTCTACAGAGAATACCTATTAATTTGGACTATGCAGAACATCTTCTGTGACAGTGGCAACCACCACTGGTAGTCATTTGTTTATATTTTACATGTTGTTTGGTCACAAGAAGGTCACTAAACAAAATTATCTCTGGACCTGCATCTATTTGTGTGATTTTAATGTGCATGGGAGACACTGGTGTGAGCAGGAGCCTTTAAGGAAGCATTTTGCTCTACTGAATACAATGCCAATAACCATTATGCAATCTGGTTTGTATTCTATATTTTGCACAGTAACCTATGCTACTGAGAAGATTTAGTCTGCTGTGAGAAAATCAAAGGCAAGAGACTGCTTTTTCTCCTCTGTTATTTTCATTGAGGTTACCCTTGATATATAATAGATCATACTTCTAAAACTTTGTAGATAGAAAATAAATATAACACTTACTAATGATTTCTTGGTAACATTTTTTTTGGTAAAAGTTTCACCTGTGACTTTAGTAATTATTTTGGAATCTTTATATTTTGGAGATATTCTGAAAATTGATCTCTGTGTGCCTTTAAATTATGTTGCTTCCAACATGGAATTTTTTTATGTGTACAATTTGGGTAGGTCAGGTCAGTCATTCTTCCCAACTTCATCGTTTTAAGTACCATTAATAATTTTGCATCTGATGCAGAGATTTTTAAAATCCAAATATGGTGGTTCATTTTTCAGCAATGCTAATAGATTACTTTAGAGAAATTCCAACAAATCTGTTCAGTTCTCCATCTATTTGTTGTCCTTGTTTCATCTATAAATAGTTTTGAGATGCTGTAACTTCTGGATTTTATGCCAAATTTTCTGCAATTCTCATCTATATCTCAAGCTGTTAAGATTAAATATTTATGGTCTGAAGCAGTTTCTAGGGTCCTTGGATATCTTTGTTGTGATTACTATTTTCTGTAAGTTAAGTTTCTCTAAGAAGTTATGATAATCAGTAAATATTTTTACTTTATCCATTTCCCATTTTTCAGAATTAACTTTTGGGGAGGCATTTAAGGCTCTCAACAACTTGGTTCCTTCATATTTTTCTAATATTATATTCTACTCTCCTCTACACATGTTAAGATCCAACTCTATTTGTCTACTGATAAGCTCCTCACACATGGCACCCAATCTCCCTTCTCCATACCTTTTTCTCTAACATCTGGAATGTTCTTCCTCTTCACTTTTACCTCTATGGTTTCTTTTAAGACTCAATTAAAATGTTTCCTTCTCTAGGAGGTCTTTCCCTAGGCCCCCAGCTGCTAGAACGTAACCTCTAAGGTTATGTTTTTTTCTGTTTTGTATGTATCTTCTATGTCCCTGTTTATGTACATGTTGAGTGTGAGCTTTAGAGCATAAGTTTCTCTGTATCCCAAGTACTTAACACAGTGCCTAGAACATGATATAAGCTTTCTAAAGGCTTGTGGTTGATGGGTAGGTTGTAAACTGTATTTGATAGTAGGCATTCGTGCACCAATGATATCTCAGATCTTTGATTTATTGCTGAATCTTGGTAACATTGAACTTGGCTATATTTCATGATTGTGATGCCATCTTTAAAAGTGAATCTTTTACCATTTATTTTTACAGTGAAGGGCACCATGACTTAGTGTATAGTGGTATAGCCTTGTAGTTTGGAAGGCTTGGTTTCACATCTTGCATCTAAAATATACTGACTTATGCCTCAGGTAACCTCTAAGGCTACAAGTTGCAGGTGATTTGTGAATCTGTATCAGTGGAGAGTTTTTACACTAGGAATTCCCTTCACAGGTATGAATTACAGGTCTGAAAAATTAAAGGTCTGAACTATGTTTCTTCACCCCACTCTCCCATATATACTTTTATTGTTCTTTATTTTATTTAAAACAACATTCAGTTATCCCTTCCACATTGCGACTTTCTCCATTGTGACTTCAATATATCACAGACTGGCGTAAGAAATTAAGTGGGAATATTTTGGGGAGTTTTGTGGAAGCCATAGATGACACGTGAAGGCCAACAGATGAAACAGAAAAAGTTTAGAAATTCAGAAATACATAAAATATATGTATAGTATTATGTAATATCAACTTAAATTTTTATCGTAAGGTACTATAAACACCCCATAAAAGAAAAAGAAAAAATTCGGACTTCTGTGATATGAAGGTGTGCCCAAAAATTTTTATGCAGATTTTCCAGATTGCAGGGGTGTTGTGCCCTTAGCCTCTGTGATATAGAAAGCATAACTGTTCTTTATCAACCTATTGAAAATTATATTTTGGTATTTATTTTTATTTTTCTTCAGGTATGGAAGAGCATGACCAGTGGCCCTTCTTGTCTGAGTTACAGTGGCTGAAGAAAAGACGACGGAGGAGAGCTGTGGGTATCTGAATTAAAGCTTGGCTATTTTGTTCTGGCATTTGAATGTTGTAGCTATTATGAAGCTGAGTTTCTTTGTGCATTGATACTATAAATTTGTGAATTTTCTGCACTGCAGTAATAACCTCATTTTTCAAATATATTAGATAACATTGATTTTGAGCTGTATTACATAGAGAGATATTAACATTTTTTTCTCTGCTCCTTTGATAATTCATACTGATTAGTGTTGACAGAACCTTATATCAAACCTAGCTGCTTTATAAAAATAGCAGCTGTATTGGATGCATTTGTAAAAAGTTTTCCTATAAAAATTTAAATATCATTCCTTGAAAAATAGAGCAGAAATAAATATCTGCATATATATGTGTATGTACATATTTTGCATGTACTTTACAGATATTTTATTTTAGGTATTCATGTGAGAAATAATTATATTTTAAGATATTGGACAATTAGACTTATTATGTTTCTTTTCCCTTTCAAATGAAAAACAACCATACAGAACTCTGAATGCTAAATTATGTTTTTTTTCTAAATTTAGCAATATAGTAGTAGTAAACTAAAATTCATATAAATAATAAGTAACTATCCCATTCCAGATATATATTATAAATATATTCAAACCACACTAGAACTGCCTATTTTATCATCTAGTTAATAGATTTGAATTTGCTCTCCAAAGACTAACAGCTAAAAACAAAAACGCACCTTATCATCAAACCATGACACAAAGGAAAAAATGAAAAAAAAATGGCCTTTAGTTCTTTAGGATACTCCTTAACTTCCAGAGTAACAGTGGCAGAGTGATGGAAAAGGGGCAAAGGGTGCTAAAAATCACATTGTTTTATATTGTCCATAAACATTAACTTAAATATAGGTATTTTATACATGAAACCTTTTTTCCAGTGATCAAATAATGGCATAATATTGGAAGACTGGAATTGTAACAATTATACTATTCTTCTGTGGTAAATGAACCCAGAAAATAAAAGAAAGCTGTAATTTGGAAAGATGGCTCAAAAATATTCCTGGCAGAGATAATAAAGAAATTGTGGAATTGGTTTCATGTGCCTAAAGGCAACAAGGACCAGTTTCATGAGACGCTCAGTCATCTTGTCTAGTAGTACCCATAAAAAAAACCACAACTGCAAAGATAACTGCAGAAAATGAAGATGAGAAGAAATTCTGGAAAAATCTTGAAAAGATTTTCCAAAGCAAGTCAGTATATTCAATGTGAAATGGTCATGTGGACGGATGGAAAAAAAATATGAGAAATGAAAGAGAGGTCAAAGTCTAATAGATTTCTCAGAAACCTTATATTCCCATATAATGAACACTTTCAGAACAGTTGGAAGATGTTGAACATGATGAGCACTGAACAATATCATAAAAAATGAAATCAGTTTTACAGATGGGAAACAACTGGTCTCTGATGTGAGAATTATATGGAATCACCTGTCTGTGCACTGGTTAATTAGAGGAAAGAGCAAAACATTAAAACAGAAGAAAGGTTAAAGATTAGAAATAGATACTATGATTGATGTCAGCAGCTTCAATCTATTCTATTCAAATAACCCTTTTGCACAAGGAATTGGAAAACAAAAAAAAGACAAAGATACTGACTTGATTATCATCAATTTCTACAAAAATTTAACTTATTTAAAAATCACCACAGTGAAGAGGCCAAAAGAACCAAGAAACTGACTTACGTAGCAAACACTTGATCTTGCCAAGCAGAAGATAATGGCAGCCAATGGATATCTAATTTAGGATACAAGTGCATGTGTGAAAACACTACCAAGGAAGTTATTATAAGGTTATTATTATTATATTATATTATTATTATAAACAGTATTCCCCTTTAAAATTGTTGGGAGGGAAATAAGTCTACAGAGAATTTATCATAGGAACCAAATGAGACACTTTATCCCAAGAGCATTCATGAATGAAACTTGCAGTAGGACAATGGAAAGAAAGTAAATAGAAGTATTTGTCCACATTTCTATAATAATCTGTTATCAAAATAACCGAACCACCACTACATCTGGACCCTTACAATTCAGTCTCTAAAGTACTGAATGAATGCAGAGAAATGGCATGTGGGAAGAAAAAGTCGGGATGAATAATGAGACCAGGCAGAGTTCAGGGTAAAGAAATCAGTGCTATGGTTGACATAGTTTTGAAAACATTGAGAAAGTGGTGAAACCCTAAAGCATGAATCCGACTGAGCCATTCTCTTATCTCTCTTGTCTCTAGGATAAAATACAGGCTCCACTGCTGGAGCAGAGGAGGCCTTTACAATCTGACTTCAGCCTAGTTTTCCAGGCTTATGTTAGCATTACTTTCCTTTAGTTACTCTATATTCCAGTCAAATGCTGTTTTTCCACAGGACATTATATTGCCTGTCTCAGTTCCTTCCTTTGCATAAGCTAACACCTATTCCTGAAAAGAACTCTCTTCCTCTCCACCTCTGAAGAATAATGCTCTTCTCCACTTTCTGCTCCTACTGTTGCTGTCCCTTTTTCCTCTCCTCCTCCTTTTCCTCCTCTTTCCCCAGCCTGCACAAAAACTTTTGTTTTCTGTCACCCAGGAGAGAGCTGCTATGTCCAGAAAGTTCCCAGAGGGATCAACTCAGGTCACACTGCTTGGGCTCTGTAGGGATTCTCTGGGCTTTGCCCTTTATCTTAAGTCATGTATCCATTTTGACCTTATCTTGGTAAATGGTATAAGATATTGCTCTACGCCCAATTTCTGCCAGACTGCATTCCAACTTTTGGAACAATTTTTACCAAATAATGAATTCTTATTCCCCAAACTTAAGTGTTTTCTTAAGTAATTTCCTTTAACTTTCATCTCAAGTGCCCTTTCCTACTGATGCCCTTTTCTACTGGTGCCCTTTCCTGATACTCGTAGGTGCTAGTGCCCAGGCCAGATTGATTTTCTTTTTTTTGTAGGTATTTTGTGTTTGCTTGTATATGCATATATTATACCCCTCCTCACCCTTCCCTGGCAGAATAGAAGCTCATTTATGTCAAGGAGCTGATTCATTTTTATCTTTATATCCCTAGCACCAAGGATAGTTCCTGTCATATAGATGTTTGCTTGATTGGTTAATAAAATTTACAAACTTTATAAAATATCTCTGGGAGGAGAAGATAACAAAATAATGGGGAAAATCATAGATTATATTTATCCTCCAAAAAAGGCTTTCCAGAAGAACATTAATAACAACTGATACCTATTACTTTCTTCACTGATGTACTACTACCTATTTTCTTATCTTTATAAAATATTTGAGAGTAATATATACATGTATTGAGAATATACTCAGGCAGGCAGTCACAGTGATTCTGTAAAGCAGACCAAATCTTTACAATCTAAAGAATCCAAACTGCAGGTCATTGTGAAGGGAATGGAAAGACATATGGTGGGCTCAAGAAGGCTGCAGTATATTTTCAGTGATAACTTATGCTCGAGAAGGGGCATACAAGGATATATTATAGAAGCTATGCATGATTGGAAAAAGAGGTAGGCTAGTTATGTGGTAAGAGCAGGGAATAATGGAAGGGCTCTAGTCCCCCACATACTGTAAAAAGACCTAGAGAAAGACCTCTAAAATTCTAGGTGGATCCTCTTTGGAAGACATATAGAAGAATGTGAACAGCAAAAATGTGATGGTAGTAATAGTAAGAGGAAGTAGAAGAGAAGGAGGAGGAGGAGAACAAAATGAAGAATGGCAGCAGCAAAAGCTAATACTTTACATATGAGGAAACTGAGGTTGTGAGAGATCAGGTGACTTTTCCAGGGACACATAGTATCTGAAACAGGATTCAAACTCAATTCTTCCTGAGTGTAAGACCAAGATTCTATGCACCATTTACATGGCTGGGTTGCACTCTGTCCTGACGGAGGAAGGTGTAGATGATGAGATCACAGATCTGGTGAATTATTGAAGTAACTGAAACTTATTTCTAGTAGTCCTGTAATCCAAAACTATAATTATGGGGCTACTTAGTAAATTATACAGTGAATACTGTGTTGCCAAGAACTAATTTCCCATCTTATAGATTACATGGTAATTTACTAGATAACTTATTGAGTAATTACAGTGAAAGTTGCCAATTTTAGATGCTGTTTAACTGAATTTAGTTACTTAATATATCAGTTCACCAGTGTTAGAAACTTAATTCAATCTCACCCCCAATTCCTTTGTGATGTGGAGATAATAATATGCCCCCTACTATCTCTTAGGGTTTCCATTAGACTCAAATGATATAAGAATGTTAGATTCTCTAAATCTGTAATTTGATGTAAATGATGTATTCCAAATTCCCCCATATTTTATAGATCATGAAATTGATAATGAATGTAAAAGTCATTTACAAACTATAGAGTCTGGTTCAGGAGAAAGATATTAGGGTTGTTAATGCTGAAATAGAGCAGTTAGCTTTGTATTTATTGTTTAATTTCCAAACAGCATTTAACTCAAGAGAAGAAAATGTAACCTTCAAGGCCCACACATCTATATTAAAATTACATAAGGTCCTTTGACAGATGAGACCAGAGATACAGCTTTGTTCAGCTATCTCCTGAGGAGCAACATGAAATGATGAATTATTGAAGGAGCCTGTTGCTCAACTAAGGTTGAGCATCATTGCATGTTGTATGTAAAATCCAAATAGAAAAGAAAATCCCTTTCAGTGGCCAGATTCTCCAAATGTTCCTCTTTTCACATAATTTTTTTATCTATATTGGAGAAAAGAGGAAGAACAGAGAAGGGATTGGGTCACAGCTTGGAACAGAATGGGCATTAATAATTGACAACAGAGAAAAGATAGTTGGTTATTATTACTATTATTATATTTTATATTATATTTAATAAACATTATATCGTTATAATTATATAATAACTATTATTATTAAATAATAATTTGGTTATTATGTTCATTCTGTTTTCTTTTTCAAGGAGAATGATCTTTGGACAGAACAAAAATGACTAATAGGGAGTGATATTCAATATAAGTAGCAAGAGAGTACCTAACCACCCTACTCCCTAGACCACACGGTCTCTCCATTCCCTTTTGAGTTGCTTGCAGCTTCGATTCCTAAGACTCTAAACATGTCTGCTTTATTAATTATTGGTGAAAGCCTGCTGCTTGTTCCCTGGCCCAGATGAAATAAATCCTAGAAGACATGTTTGATTGGTCACTGTCAGCAGTCTTTGAAAGATTATGGAAAACGGGGGACATACCACAGTTTGGGAGAGGTCAACAAGTATTCATTAAACACTGTGTACCATTCTCTGTGCTAAGTACTGGGAACATAAATACAAGCAGAAAGACAGTCCCTGCCTTCAAGGAGCTTTAATGAGGGAAGATAAGCACTTAAAAGAAAGCTGAGAAGGGTTGGAGGAATCAGACATAGTCATCCAGGATGGGGTTGCAATAGAATGAGGCAAGGTTTGCTTGGGTTCCTTCATTAAGTAGAGGTTCTGGGAGGAGCCATCCAATTAGAAGGAGTGACCACAGGGCTGGAGGGTATTTCTAGTGTGGAGATTTCAGGGCTGCAGTGAGTTTAATGTAGGGAAAACTTTCTAAGAAGAGAGCTATACTAGAGTAGAATGGGATTCCTTGGGGGAGCTGTGAATTTCCCTTCATTAATGGTCTTCAAGCAAAAATTGAATTATTACATAGCAGTGTTAGTTATAGAGAGCATTCTTGTTTAGGTAGAAGCCAGGCCAGATTGCTTATGATGTTGTTTCCAGCTCAGAGATTCTATGAATCTGATCCGTAGAATATGATAGGCCTTCTCAAGGAAATTCTTAATCATTCAAACTGGTGTAATTACTTATAGTTGAGAGAAGGGGAATGGATGAAGAATGTACGAGTATCCAGATTATGAGAAATAGTTAGACAGTCCTTCAGTTCATATTTTTTGGATAGGTATTGTAGATGGGCTAGCAGAGGTCATAATTGAATAATAAGAAAAGATCAAGATGTTTATTTTATTTAAGGAATCAAACAGTGACTTCAATAGTCTCTGCCACCAAATTTTATCTTCTTATCACCGAACTTCTGATAGTTCTCCAGGAGAATAATTTCAGGTGATTCAAAGTCAATAAAAAGATACTTGGTGTGAATAGACTGCAGTGATAACATAAAATAAGATATGGCATAAAATAAAAATTTGCAGAACATGTAAGATCAGAAAAGAAGATAGATCAGTCATAAAGACAAAGGGAGAGATAGCCCAAGTGCAACACCATTACCCACAAAACATTAAAAACAGAAAGCTACCAGCCTATGGGGGTAGTTCTTCTATAAAGGCTTTTTGGAAAGATATAAGATAAGAATCAACCAGGATAAGAAGGCATAGGGAAATTTTGTTCTGTACCAGTAGAGACCAACTCTATGTTGTACCAACCATACTGATGTGATTCAGGTCTGTGGAACCATTGCTGCATACATTCAGCTTAAGTCATACTAATTCCTAATCACTCTTCTGAGCCTGCTTAACATTTTGATATTATGATTATTCCATTATGTCACTATCACAACTGCTTCAAAAATCGGTGTTTACAAAAATTAATTTCCCATAGGCTACTTATCTTCTATGACTGTCCATCCCTATCAATCATTATGCAATCAATTACCAAGCATCTAGAGACTGTAAAACCATTATCATTGATTCCTTGAGATATTGTAGGGAAATAAAAGTACAAATTATGCCCCCAAAGCTTATTGTACATATTCTTAATGGATCATATGATACTGATACTGTTCAAAGTGAAAAGGCCTGATGTTGTTTATTGCTCGGAAGTTATGCAGGGGAAATTTGGTGAAAGTCATGGAGTAGAAAAAGAAAACTTTCCAACATTACTTGATTCTAAAAGGAAGAGATTTCATATGAATTAGGGGTACATTATGCCTGATGCCATTGTCATTAAATGGACTTTATTTAGGTTGCATTTGAGAATTTTATATTGCTGGTTAAATTTCATAAAAACTAAGAAAATTCAACTCAGTGAAGACAACTTTTTGCCCTACAGTTTGCAGGGCACTGTGATGAATAACTAAAGAATAAAGGGGATGCAAAGACAAAGTCCAAACAATTTTTATTCTCAAGGTGCTTAAATTTTACTAGGAGAAATATGACATGCACAGATGAATATGTACAGAATAATTTTTTTTAATTTTTAATATTTTATTTTTTCCCAATTACATGTAAAAACAAATGTTAACATTTATTGCTTTTTTTTTGCCTTTTGGAAGGCAATTGGGGTTAAGTAACTTGCCCATGGTTACACAGCTAGTTTTTTTGTGTGGGTGTTAAGTGTCTGAGGCCGGAACCAAACTTGGGTCCTCCCAACTCTGGGGCCAGTGCTCTTCATTTGTTGCTTTTTAAAAAAGATTTTGAGTTCTAAATTCTGTCTCTCCTTCCCTCCTTCCCTCCTCCCTAAGATTCTAAACAATTTGATATAGGTTATAAATGTGCAACATGTAAAACATTTCCATATTATTCATTTTGCAAACGAAAATTTGAACAAAACAAAAAAAGAAGGAAAGAAAGAATGGATAAAGGAAAAGAAAAAAGAGAGTATGCTTCAACTTTTATTTGCATGACATCAGTTCTTTCTCTGGAGGTGGATAGCATTTTTTTTTAAAGCAATCGGGGTTAAGTTACTTGCTCAAGGGTACACAGCCAGTTATTTCTGGGCATGGTGCTAAGTATCTGAGCCTGGATTTGATCCCCAGGTCATCCTGACACTGGAGCCGGTGCTCTTACTCTCTGAGCCACCTGGCCGCCCCTGTAGATAGCATTTTTCATGATGAGTTATTTGGGCTTGTCTTGGATCATTGTATTACTGAAAATAGTTAAGTCATTTACAGTTGTTTATCATACAATATTGCTGTTATGTTGTACAGTGTTCTCTTGGTTCTGCTCACTTCACTTTGTATTGGTTTATATAAGTCTTTCCATGTTTTTCTGAAATTGTCCTGCTTGTCATTTCTCATAGCACAATAATATTCCATTACCACTGTATTCTGCAACTTGTTCTACCTTATGAAGTAATTTCAAGAGGGCAAGAGTACTTGCCACTGGTAGGGGTGGAGAAAAATAAGCAAAGACTTTTTAGAAGAAGTAGGACCTGAGTTAATCCTTTAAAAAAGGTGGGGGCTTTAAAAGATAGAAGTGAGGATAGAATACATTATGGAGATGAATGCAGAGTCATAACTCTGACTGGATGAGGTGCTCTTTTTCATAGCACTGACATCTGGTGTGGGAGGTGCTTTGTCCTCATAGCAGAAGCCCTACCTTCCTCATACCTAGTAGTCTTCTACTAGCAATTGTCCCCACTCCCTTACCCTTACAAGCCTTGGGGTCCCATCACCAAGGTTGCTGTATCCCAAGACCATTTTCCTTCCTTATATCCCCCGCCTCAGGTCATAGAGTATAAGGTACTGTCAGCTGTACCACAAGGGTACAGATAGGAGTCTCTGGAAGTCTGGCCATTACCTTTCCTGTCTGTACCTAGGAACAAGTGTACTTGCCCAACTCTGCCTCTGCCCCTCCCCATCCTCACCCTTGCAACCAAATTTATTAGATGCATAAGAATTACTAGCTTTTGCTCTGCATTGAAGACAGCCTATAGAAAAGAAGTGACAATGTTGTAATAATGAGTAGTTAGCTTTCCTCAATGCCAGGACCACCTGGGTTCAAGTCACGTGTCCTACATATTGGCTGCGTGATTCTGGACACACTGCTCAGTCTCTCAGTGTCCTAAGCAACTCTCAAAACCTAAGTCGCAGAGAAGGTGCCAACCTGCATGGGCAGATAACATTTCCTCACCCAAGAATTCTCTATTCTAGTGAAATTGGAGGTGCTCCCCTTATCATCTTACAGATTAATTTATTGTATATTTCCCCTAATAAAATATACATTTTGAAAAATATCAAATTTTAGTAAGGGAAATATCTGTTATATCAATCTTATTTTCTCCTAAGTTCAGTTTATTTCTTTTTTTTTTCAATTAACAAACACTTATTTTCTCTCCTTCCCACCACTGGAAAGAGAAAACCCAACCCTTGTAACAGATACACATAGTCAAACATAACAAATTCCCCTATTGGCCATGTCCAAAAATCTGTATGTCATTCTGTATTATGTAGTACCTCACCTCTCTGTTAAGATAGCTGTAACAGGATGAAGAATACCATCTACCTCTTGTGTTGTTTACATTGATACTACAGTACTATTAGATTTATTTTATATGCTGGACTATGACTTTTAGCTTACCCTTCTAACAAAATTGCATGGTACACCCTGCTTCTTGACCCCATGGATAACTTCACACATGGGCTTAAATAGGTCTTTCATCTTTTGCTTTTGTCACATGCAGGGTGTTGATGGGGTATATAAACAAAGAATCTAAGATTCAGAGCTGTCTCCCAGTCTGCCAAGGCTGGAGGTGTTTTGTCTTATTTTTATAATCCACTTGTCATTCTGATTACATTTTTATTTTTGACAGGCACCTCGTGGAGTGTTTGAAGAAATGAAATACTTGGAGCTTATGATTGTCAATGATCATAAAATGGTAAGCAATGGCAGGATGCCATGCATTGTGCCTAATTTAGGAAAAAAAAATTACTTTCTAGCTAATCATTATCTGTTGCTTGTAGAGAACAAAGACTGCTCTTAAAAATCCTCTATTCTTTTTTCTTTTAGAGAGAACTTCAAAAACCATTTAGTCACTTTTAATATATCTTATGGTCTTTGGAAATAGGTTTTTATATTACCTACACAACTTCACACTTTTCCTGTGTTGTAATCATGATCAAGAATGAGATTTATTCTTTTATTTTTTTTTTGGAGGAGGGAGGGCAGGGCAATTGGGGTTAAGTGACTTGCCCAAGGTCACACAGTAAGTGTTAAGTGTCTGGGGTCAGATTTGAACTCAGGACCTCCTGACTCCAGGACCAGTGCTCTATTCACTGCTCCACCTAGCTGCCCGGAGATTTATTCTTTTTTTTTTTTTTGCCTTTTGGAGGGCAATTGGGGTTAAGTAACTTGCCCAAGGTTACATGGCTAGTTTTTTTTGTGTTAAGTGTCTGAGGCCAGAACCGAACTCAGGTCCTCCCTACTCTGGGGCCGGCACTTTATTCACTGCACCATCTAGCTGCCCCGAGATTTATTCTTAATGAGCAATATCTTATTGCTCTTCAGTTTGACTCAGTATAATCTTTTGATACTTATCAGTTTAGTCTTTTGTTTTTGCTTTTATTTCTTGCCTTTACTCAAATCTGCTTGAAATCCCCTCCTAATGCCTACCCCACCCCATAGAACAGGGGTTCTGAACACCTGTAATCTGTAAACCTGGTTTTAAAAATTATATATTTAGGGCTGGCTAGGTGGTGCAGTAAATAGAGCACTGGCCCTGGAGTCAGGAGGACCTGAGTTCAAATCCAGCCATGAGACTTTGGGCAAGTCACTTAACCCCAATTGCCCTCCAAAAAACAAACAAAAAAATTATATATTTAGATAATTATATTCCAATATAATTTATTTCCTTTATAATCCTATTTATTTTATACATTTAAAAACATTATCCTGAGAAGAGGTCCATAGACTTCTATGGACTGTCATAGAAGTCTGTGATACAAATAAGCTTAAGAATCCTAGCCTTAGAATTTGTTATAGGTTGGCTATAGGTTGATAATTTGTGGCAAATAGTTGGCCATTGGATGATAATTTCTTATTTTTAACCATAGCAACTCATGAAACCATCAGCTATGTGATGGAAGGGTTGAGATATGTATTGGTGAAGGGAATAACTAACTATACAAGTGAATTCAAGTATCTTTTGAAATATTGAAGTATATGATTTCATCTGAGATACATCTATATAGCAAAGGCAAAAAATGTCCATAGTCATTAACAAGGTATTGCCCTGTGTCTATGACTAAAAAACTGAGAGCCCCGAGGTGCTCACATCTCTGGTGTTGTGTAAATTAATGTGTGCTACATTTAAGTTGAAAAACATCCCAAGGAAGGTGACCAAGACCCAGGCCTTAAGAACATAAGGTCTAAGGATCAGTTGAAGGAATTGGCAATGTTTAATTTGGTAAAAAGAGAATGTAGGGAGGAACATATTTGTTTTCTTTGAGTATTTGAGATGCCTTCTCTGGCAGAGGGATTGAAGTTTCCTTGCTTGGTCTCAAAGTGCAGTATTGGGAGCATGGGTGGAAGGTGCACAGCCAGATTTAGGTAAGTAAGGAAAAGGTAAGGATGGATTGGATGACCTCTGAGCTTCGTTTCTGTTCTGAGATTTTTTGTGATTCTGAGTTGATCTGCAGCTCTGAATCTGAACCTAAATCAGCCCAGTTGTGAAATTATTCCTGCAATCATCCCTCAGAGGTAAAAAAAAAAAATGGAGCCGTCAGTTTTTGAAGATGCAAATTTCCTGATTACTTTCTTATATCCTTTTTATTCTAAAAGCCTATTGTAATTACTTTGGGTGGTAGAGCACTTTTCTAGGTTTTTATTTTTTTTTGAAGCAGTCAGGGTTAAGTGACTTGCCCAGGGTCACACAGCTAGTCATGCCAGTTGTACACAGCTGAATTTGAACTCAGGTCTTCCTGACTCCAGGGCCAGTGCTCTATAATACTATGCCACCTAGCTACCCTGCACTATTCTAGTTTTAAATGGAATTCCTTCTGTGATGCAGGTTTGAAAGAAAAAAAGGTATAATTTAGAATAGGTCTACATGACTGAGAAAGGTTGGCAGTTTTCAGCGACAGAATGTCATTTTGGATAAGGGAGGGGAAAAAAATCCATCCTTTAGGCAAATTCTTTTGCCTAAAACACAAAATGATTTTTAAAACATTAGTTATCAAGTATTGGTCCACATGTTTTGGACACAGGACAATATATGAAAAGTAGCTATGGTCATTTTCTGCCTCCACTGCACAAATGTGACTCTGCTTAAATTATTTTGACTATTTCTTTAGTATTTCAAATGATATGTAATATCACTGGCCTTATTCACTTCCAAGACTTAGAACATGGTTTCATAAGTTGACGAACAGACAGCTTAAATGGCTTGAACTATTCTTGACTCTCAAAACTTAGAATCACTATTGTATTTCTTGCTTTTAAAGTCAGGAAAAATCATGATGAATGTTTTTGCCTCTAAAGTAACTCTTAATGGGGAAGAGAGAGGGAAAATAAGCATTTATAGCACCTACTATGTGCGTGTCAATCACTATATCAAGTGCTTTATGTAGAATACTCATTTTATCTTAGTAGTTATGACATTACAGAAAGAAAAGTTTAAGGTAGATTTTCTTAATATTTTTATGGAAACAATAATTTTAATAATTTTTTCCTATAATGATTTAGACAGCATATTTTTCTTTTTTTAAAGATCTTGTATTTATTATAGCTTTCTTGGGTGTTATTCTAGTAAAGAATCACTTAAGTTCATCAAAATCTGGAAGTCATACATCATTAAATCTTTGTGAGTCATTTTAATTATTTGCAGATCTATTGATCAAGTCTATATCTGCTAGCCTTCTTTGAAAGTGGTATGTAAAATTGACATTTTTGCTGACTTAAATGTCTTGAGGTTTTTGTTTATGTTTTGGGGTGTGTGTGTGTGTGTGTGTGTGTGTGTGTGTGTGTGTGTGTGTGTTTGATGTAAAATTGTGACCTAGAAAATGGACAATGGCAATGTGCCTATTTCCTTAGATAATAAGGTTTAAAACAGAAGAAGATAGGTCCAAGGAGATTGCTATAATTCAGTGAGCAACTGCAATTTTTATAGGTCATTGGATCTAAAATTATAATCTCTTTGTTTTAAAATGGACTAGCTTCTAGACTGTAGTGGGGCAAAACTGACTGTGTTAAGTTCAGTATCAATGTTTTCTATATTGAACATGGGCATTTTCTCTAAAGACACATGTAAAAAATGTACACATTAATGTGTATGTTTATTGTACATATGTCATGTTCAGGTATCTCTGAGGTTGTATACTCAGTACAAAGGCTCATATATTTAAAGCTGGAAGGGACGTCAGAGACTCTAGTACAACTTTCATTTTATAGATGAAGTGAATGATGCTTAGAGAAGTTAAAGGACTTGTCCAAGGCCACACAGAAAGTCAGCATCAGAGTTGGGGTGAGAACCCAAGTCTTCTGTCTCCAGAGCCAGTGTTCTTTTACTATCCCATTCTGCCTCTAGTAAACCAGAGTGGATATCAGAGGATTTAAATTTAAACATTAGGGAGTAAAGCTTAAGTAGGATAATTAATTTTGGTTTCCTTGTATCTGATAATTTGTTAGATCTTTAATATTAGCATCAACCTTTATTCATTGAATCATAGAATGTTAGCAGAGATTGAAATTTTCTTAAATAACTTAGCTGAAACAGCCGATAGCATCTTTCATTGGTATTTCCCTTGTTAGAATCAAATAGTAGTTTACTTTTTTTTCAATAGAAGATACTTCTAAAGCATGGTATTTCAGTTGAGAATAAAGACCAAAAGCAAATATGCTGTTTTAAATGCAAATTATATTTGAGTAATCAAAGGCTATGCAAGTAACCTTTTACCCCCTCGAGTTAGAAATGACCATTTTTCTTATAGACATAATTTAGAACTCCTACACACTAGAAAAGGAACTGCTTTTCTATATTTGCATTTAACCTTGCTTTTTTTATGCAGAGTAATCTAATACTGGTTTTCTGACAATTGTGGGCATTTTGCCTTCATGAATACCAGAGTTGCCTGTTGTGTTTCAATTAGGAAAGAAAAATTGCTCAATTTTGAAGTAAGCTTCTTAGTACCTGGCCAACAGAAACTAATTTCTAAACCTATTTGGGCCTTGAAAGTAGTTCATTGGGATTTTATTGTAACATTTCAGCTAAAAATAAATACCCAGAATCCTTAGTCCAAGAGGAAATTGGTTGAGATATTCTAAAGTGAATAAAGAGCCCAAAGCTTTACCTGCAGCCTATTTAATTATAGAGCAGTACTGGCAAATTTGTGGTACAAAGTCCAAGAGAATTCAATTTAAACTACCTTTCTTTATTCTTAAAAAAAAAACACCCTATTATACTATTCAGAATTCTTAACTATGCTCCTAAAGCTGATTCTTAGCTTTTTTTGTGTCATGGACCCCTTTGTCAGTCTGATGAAGTCTATGGACCTCTTGTTTTTAAATGCATAAAACGAAATACATAGGATTATAAAGAAGACCAAATATATTGAAACATATCTCTCTGTCTCTCTGTCTTTGTCTGTCTGTCTCTTTCTCTCTCACGTACCAAGTTCACACACTTCTGGTTAAGAACTCCTTTTTAAAGGCCCTTCAAGAATCACCGTTGTTTAGGACTCTCTATGGGGAGCTTAAAAAGTCTGTGGATTTAATAAGCTTTTACCTCCATTTGCAGAAAAGTGTCTTATTTGTAGCTTGACAAACAAGATTTGCTCAACTTCAGATAAAAGCTTTATTCAAAAGCTTGAAAGTAATTTACTGAATGAAAATGTGAGTAACAAAATCCCCTTTCAATAAGGTTAAAGAGAAAGATGATTTCATTATACATGCTTTTTCAGAGTCATTAGATATCAATAGAATAGAGGAGATGGATTATAAATGTTAAAAAGGATGAAAAGACAGTACTTTGCTAAGTATTGGGGATACAATGAAAGGAAAAAAAAATCCTTTCCCTTGAGGAATGATCCTAGGATCATATATTCAGAAATGGAAGGGACTTTAGAAGCCTTAGTTTTGATCTTTAACCCAGCCCTCTCATGATCCTTGACTTGGATCACAAAATTAGTGAGCATCAGAAATGGAATATGAACCCAGGTCCTTTGGCTCTGAGGCCATTGTTCTTTTCAATTCTATCTTAATGGAAATGTATCACTGCTATACCAACAGAGGTGCTTAATATTTTTCCTTTATGTTTTCTCTTTTAAAAACTCAAATCTTAGGAATGGACTAAAAATTAAAAGCAAACTCTGTAGGCTTCTCAGAATTCCATCCATGCACAGAAGTTGGGAGATAGATGTTAGATGGAATTTTATATAAATAATTTTGCTAGGCAATCTAAAATGCCCAGATATTTCAAGTAGTGTCTGTTCAACTAAATATAAACTGACTAAACTGCTCAGAAAATAATTGGTCATTTATTCATCATGCAGTTCAATAATGCTGTCTCATGACTGGGTTTATGATATGTGTGTACATACATATGTATGTATGTACACATACATATATACATTTAATACAAATCTAATTAATTCTGAATTCTTCATTTCTCTTGAACTCTACTGTAACAAGAGATAAAACCAAATTTTTGTGTTACAATACATAAAACAATGTAATATTAAATAATATTAACAATTAAGTTACCTCTAGAACCAGCAATTACCACAATATTATGAACAGAGTATTATTATCATTAATTCCACGAACAAAAACAGTTCATTTTTCAATATTTACAGGTGTTAAAATTTATATATATATATATATATAATATATTTATCAAGGAGGCCACATATTTAAGAGAATGAGCAAGAAACCATTATAAAATAAAGTTTATTAAGTATACAGAAGTTGTTCGGTCTGGCTGTTTGTTTTTTGGAAAGTTAGTTTTCTGCTTTTCATCTCCTCAGAAGTCAAGATGACCTTGGAAGTATTTTAAAATAAAGGTAATATTTGGAGTCATAAATACAAAATGTTCAATGAATATTGGCATATAACAGAAAGCACAGGTTGAAGAAATTAAAGAGATCTTGAAACTTTGAGACAGAGTAAATAGAAACTTGGAGACAGTAACAAATTAAAAGGAAACCAGAGAGATCTAAGATGAGGACTGGAAAGGGGGCATTGATTTCTTGAGTAGAATGTCATTGGTGTTATTTGCAGCAACAGTTTCGTTGGAGTGGTAGGAACTAAAGACTGATTTCAAGAGGTAAAGGAAAGAAGTGGGGCATTGGGTATGGATGACTTTTTCAAGAAGCTAAACAGTTAAGGGGAGGAGAGAGAGGAGATGGTAGCTTGGAAGTTTTTCAAAGGATTCGGAAGGCACGAGAAGCGGTGTGGTACCATGGGAGGCACTAAGGCAGTGTGGTACCACAGGGAAACAATGTGGTACCATGAGAGGCAGTGTGGTACTATGAACGGTAGTGGGCTACCATGAAAGGCAGTTTGTGGTACCATGAAAGGCAGTGTGGTATAATGATAAAAGTACTAACTCTGAAGTCAGGCAACCTAGGTTCAAATCCTACTCTTGATGTTTACTAACTACGTAACAGTGGTAAATCACTTTATCTCTCTTAGCCTCAGTTTCCTCATCTGTAAGATGACAGGGTTGAGCTAGATACCCTCTAAGACTCTACCTAGGTCTAAATCTATGATTCTATATGGGAAGGAGCTGACAGAGAGGGGATGAATAATTGAGTCAGTTCCTAGAAGTAGATAAGAGGTAATGGGATCAAGTTTCTAGGCTGCATAAATTTAGTATAACATGGGCCATTTGGAGACTATAATTATCTGGTATTTCTATTGTGTTGTATTAACTTATTAAGCATTTATTAAGCATTTATTATGTGCCAGGTGCTGTGATAAGCCTGGGAATACAAAGAAAGGCAAAAACAGTCCCTGTCCCCAGAGTTTCCATTCTGTTTGAGGAGACAACATGCAAATAATATGATTCTTATGAGATAGATGTCAAATAGAGAGCATGTAACTCAGAAGGAAAGGTACTGGTAGTTGTGGGGACTTGGAAGACCTCTTGGAGAAAATGAGATGGCTCTTGTAGGAAACCAGGGAACGAAAAGGCCTAAGGGAAGAGGGAGAGAATTCTAGGGACGGGGGTGGCTAGAGCAAAAGCAAAGGACAGGAGATAGTAGATTACATTGATGAAAATTCTAGGCATGTATAAACCAAGGAAAGAAAAGAAAAGGCTGTGAAATTGTGAAGAGAGCAAGAATTGTTCTTGAAACCAGTGTTTATTATTTGTATTTCTTATAGAAAATATCCATGTGAGAGAAAAGTGAACCATTTCATCTTTGACCAATGCATACCAATCATCCTTGGTCAGAGAAACCTCATACCTACACTCATACAACCATGGTGCTATCAAAGTACCTTTGGTTTAGTTGTGAATGGAGGCTGTCACCAAAGGATTATACTTCAAAATAAATGATCTAGTTTTGTGTGCATTTTATTTGTTCCCCTCCTGGAATAAGGGAGAGAGAAAGAAAGAAAAGTTTTCAACTACCAGTAGAGGGCAGATTCTTCCTATAATAGAATTCTATTTTTTGAGGAATTCTAGAATTTGAGCTCTTTTAACAGTGGTCAAATTAAATCACTTGCCTTTTAGATCCCACAAGATATAATATTATTTTTCTTATTTTTCTCTTAATTATTTCAGTTTTTCCAACAGAACACCCCATTTTTAGCTAAATCATCCTGGTTACTTATCCGTTTAAATTTTCTATATCGTGATAATCTTTCATGTCATGTTATTAAAATAATATGATCATCCTTTCCCTTCAAAAACGAAATGATTCTTTGAAAAAATACACCGAAATTATTGTCAAATGTATTCTATATCTGAGTTCACAGTACTATCACCAAAGCATATGATGATGATAATAATAGCTAATATTTATAGCCTGTTTTCAGCTTAGCAAAGCCCATTCAATATATTATCTTATTTGATCCTAACATATCCCTGTGAGGTAAGTGCTATTTTTATTCATTCCTATTTTACAGATCAGAGAAATGAGACAGAGAGATTCGGTGACTTGTGTAGGGTCATACAACTAGTAAATGTCTCAGGCAAGATTTCTACTCAAGTCTTCCTGAATCCAAGTCTAACATTCTAGTCACTATGCCACCTCTCTGCTATAATAACAGCTCAAACATATAGCACTTTACATACATTTTCTCATTTGTTGTTCACTCTAACTCTGTGAAGTAGGAACTATAAGTATTGTTGTTATTCCCATTTTATAAATGAGGAAACTGAGGCTCAAAGCAATTAGTGATTTACTTTGATCACATGGTATTAGAGGTAGGGTATAAACTCAGGTCTCTCCTGACTTTATTGTTTTTCTTAATACATCACCTGTCCTAATCCCACCGGCTGCCACTGTTCTCTACCAAATCACCTTCTATCTATATATTTTGTATGTTCCCATCTGTGTACATGTCTCTCTTTCTCAATAGAATGTAAGTTCGTTGAGAGCCAAGACTAATTAACTTTTGTCTTTGTATGCCCAGGTACAATGCTTTAATAATTTCTTGTTGATTGATTGATATGAGGAATTTCTAAATGTATTTTTGAATGACTTTCAAAATTTATTGAGGGGTGAAAGCACAGCCTCTATCACTGAAACTCATTTGTAGCTAAATCTACAGTTAGGAATAGGGGAGTGGGGTAAAGAAAACATGTCACATTTCCTGTGATGATCTGTGCTGCCTTGAAAGGGTTAATGAAGGATAGTTGGTTGGAGTTTTGCATTTTGCCAGTAAGAGCTCATTAAGGAATAGAAAATAATTCTTTCTTTTAATTTCTTCAGAAAATAATTCTTTCCTCCCAAGTGAAGTGCTTTCAAGCTTATAGGCACTTCTATAATTTTCTGATTCTGATGACCAGCCTATCTCCAAAATGTAATAAACTAAAACCCCATAAATCTTCATACCTTCATGTGTAGCTATGTGTATATGTGTGTTTGTGAGGATGCCCAGATTTTCACAATCTGAGTTTTGTAGGTATGAGAGTGAGAGTTAGTGACTGAAATCTCCCTTCCCCTACTCCCCTCCCCCAATGATATGAAAAATGAATTTTAGCTCAGGAGTTCCTAAAGAGTATAAATTTATCATTTTTTTTCTTACTGGATGCAAGATATAATAAGAGGAATTTGATTTTAAGAGGAATCTTAAAAATACATGGGCAATATAACCAGATATGTTTCTGGCAACAGTAAATTTTCCGGGCAGCTGGTTGTACCAAGGACTTGGAAGAAAAGTTTAATATTGTCTTTAGGTAACAGGATGGACTTTTAAAAGGGCCTTATTTATTTTTGAGACACCTTATCTCTTTAAATATTCTTCATGTAGAAAGGGAAACATTCATATAGTAAAAAAACAAAACAAAACAAAACAAACCTACTGTGCATGAGCAAAGACGAATTTAAGCTTTAACAAACCTAAAATTTAAAAAGATTTAGGCACCGTTTTATTTTTTAAAAAATCATTCTAAGAACTAATGTTGGACTTATTATAAAACTGAAATAATTAGGGGCGTCCAGGTGGCTCAGCGAGTAAGAGCACTGGCTCCAGTGTCGGGATAACCTGGGGATCAAATCTGGGCTCAGATACTTAGCACCACACCCAGAAATAACTGGCTGCGTAACCTTGAGCAAGTTATTTAACCCTGATTGCTTAAAAAAAAAACTGAAATATTGCACCTAGTCTCATAGGAGGTAGAAACTGCAATTTGGATTCTCATTGCTTCTTTTATATGAAGATTTGTAGAATCATAATGGAGCCCACATCTGTGGAGGAATAACAATTGGCTAATACTAATTTTTTTTGAGGGGGAGGGCAGGGCAATTGGGGTTAAGTGACTTTCCCAAGGTCACACAGCTAGTAAATGTTAAGTGTCTGAGGCCGGATTTGAACTCAGGTCTTCCTGACTCCAGGGCCAGTGCTCTGCTCACTGTGCCACCTAGCCACCCCTCAAATACTATTTCTTACAGCTTTATAGTCAAGAATGTATAAAAAGGCCTTTACATGATATTTGAATGTTTGTTAAAATTAAAGTCACCTACAGAATAAATGATAGACTTCTTCTTAGCACTATTGATTAGTTCTCAGTAAGCTGTGATCAGCACTTCTTCCCTTAGTTTCTTCATGAAATAATACTGATTTAAGTATATTTCTTCAATCAACAGATAATATTCTTAAAGTGCCTGGCACATAATAAATGCTTGATTCCTTCCTTTCTTCCCTGAAATAGATGTTTGAAACAGTTTAAAAAAGTTTGTTATATAGAGTTATATAGTTACATGTAGCATATAGATGTTATATGTATTAATATACAGATATAGATATGTGCTCTTCATGGCATATTGAATGCACACATGTACAGGGTATCTCTAAAGTCCTCGTGCAGTTTTAAGTCTTAATTGGTTAGAAGCACAGTAAGATTTTGGGGACAGCAGGGATTCTGTGGTCAAAACCCTTCTCCTGTGAAAGTAGAGAGAACAAACATGCTTGGCATACAGAGGGAGGTGGAGGTAGTGTCAAAGCAAGAGAACAACATGTATTTACTAGTAATATAAAAGTATTTGAGCCTTCACTTAAATAATCTTATTCTAACCATCAAATAGGCTTTAGGTCCAATAGAGAGTAGAATATAAAAATTAATATGTGACAGGTAGAATATAAAAATATTTACTAGCAACCCAAACCACACTTGGAATTCTAGATTTACACTGTATGTTAATGGTGCCTAGTGTGTGTGTGTGTGTGTGTGTGTGTTTATAGATAGATAGGTAGATATATATTTATCTCTAAGGTTTGCAAAATGCTTTATATAGATGATTACTTTATTAAAAGGAGCCTGGAAACTGAGGAATATTGTTTTAATTACTCTTTAGATTTTAATTATTATTTATTTTTTATTTTAGTATAAGAAATATCGTTCTCATGCACATACCAACAACTTTGCCAAGTCTGTAGTCAACCTCGTGGATTCTGTAAGTATCATCATTTGTCCTGAATCCATTCTTATGGTTGTGAAAGGGTTTTTGATGACAATTTTGTTTCATGGTGCTTCAGCTGGGAACAAGATATAACAGGCACACTTTTAGTAGTTTCCCAAAATGTATTATGCTCAAAACTGGAAAGTTTTTGACTCAGTTGGCTGTCCATAGAGTGATTTTGGAGATGGACCATTGCTTAAAAGCTAGGTTAAATTAAGCTAGATTATTTCAGAAAGCCTACAGGTTTTATTAGATTCCAAAAATAGTTATTGAGTGTGTGGGAGATGCATTAGATAAACATAATTGTCAACAATGGGGGGATATCTTCCATTTCCCACACCTTAAAATAATTTTTCAATCACAAAATCCCTCTAATTTGAGCATCAAGCTCTAATAAATAATACTAAATGGCAGCATATCTAACTCTATGTAACAGTGTTAAAGGATAGCATATATAACTGTAATAGTATGTATAGAAAACAAAGTGGAGTTGAAAGTTCTGAAGAAAAAAATTTATTTTTAAATTGCATGTAAGAACATAAAAATATTATGTAAAGTTGAGATTGAAACTGAGATTCTGATTAAAGAGATAGTCAACTGGTTTGATGAATTCATTTAATTTTAATTCTTGCTGTCTTCCTTTGTTGTTATTGTTCAGTTGTTATGTTTGTGTCTGATTCTTCATGACAAAGATAATGGAGTAGTTTATCATTTTCTTTTCCAGCTCATTTTTTTTTACAGATAAGGAAAGCAGCGTTAAGTGACTTGCCCAGGGTCACATAGCTAATAAGTGTCTGAAACTGGATTTGAATTCAGGAAGATGAGTCTTCCTGACTCCAGGACCAGTATTCTGGTTTTTTTTCTAGTAAAATTTAACTTTTTTATTGTTGAAATTAATAACATAAGATGATGGATAAAAATTTTTTTGACTGTTGAAATTATGATACAAAAATGATTATTTTTTTGGAAAAGGATATTGATTTTTTTTTTGGAGAGGGGAAGGCAGAGCAATTGGGGTTAAGTGACTTGTCCAAGGTCACATGGCCAGTAAGTGTTAAGTGTCTGAGGCTGGATTTGAACTCAGGTCCTCCTGACTCCAGGGCCAGTGCTGTATTCACTGTGCCACTTAGCTGCCCCAGGAAAAGGATATTTGGTAATGTTTCAGCACAAATATCTTTGCTTATTTTACAGAATGAAAAACTAATCCTTCCTCTTTTAAAAAAATGTGCTCTTCTGTTTTTACAACACTTTCATTTGCAAATATATTTCTCCATCTTAATTTTCCTACCCAGAAAGCTGATGCTGAAACAGAAAATTAAAAGAGGGAAAACAAATAGCTCGAGACAACAAAATTAATCAACACATCAACCAAATCTCAGAGTATAGTCATTGTTTCACATCTATAATTCCTCAACTCCAGCAAAGAACAGAGGGGGAATTGTTTTCTTATCTCTCTCTCCCTCTTTAATTTTTAGCAATTTTTAAAATTATAATTACAGTTTTTGTTCCTATTTATATTGTTTTATTCATTGTGTATATTGTTTTTGTTATTTTACTTTATTTTGCATTAGTAATTCTTTGTATTCTTCATATTTCTTTTTTGGTTAAGGAATAGTTACTATTCTATTACATTCATATGCCACAATATGCTTAGTCATTCTATAATTGATAGGCATCTATCTTGTTTTCACTTCTTTGCTGTTTTACAAAAGTGCTTCTGTAAATATTTGGATATGTGTTGGGCCTTTCTTTCTATCTTTGACATTCTTTAGTTATGTATCTAGCAGTGGGACCTCTGCAACAAAAGGTATGAATACTTTGGCCATCTTCTTAGCATTCTAAATTGTTTTCCAGGATTTTTGGACCAATGAATAGCTCCACCAATAGTGTATTAGTTTCCTGTTTTTCCACAAATTCTCCAACTTTGACTTTTCCCATACTTTGTCATCTTTTCCAGTTTATAGGAAATAAAAAATCAAATAAATAAAATCAAAATCAGTACTGATTTGGTAGTAGTTCAAGTTTTTCTACTACGTGCATAAAGAAATTTGAAGATCAGAATCTTCTTATGTCAATTATTATATAGAAGTTAATTTTCTTCTGAAGAAGAAATAATATGACAAAAATAGAGAATTGTATCTCAACATTCTGAGCTAATAATTTCCCCATGTTTCCCTCCCACCTTACCCGTCTTGTCTTTCCACTGACTCTGATTGGCTAACTGTGCATGTTTGACCCAGTGTTCTACTCCTGTGCCTGTCCTGTCTTTACTCCCAGATTTACAAGGAGCAGCTGAATACCAGGGTGGTGTTGGTAGCTGTGGAAACATGGACAGAAAAGGACTACATTGACATTCGATCTGACCCTGTCCAGATGCTCCATGAGTTCTCCAAATACCGACAACGAATAAAGCAGCATGCAGATGCTGTTCACCTCATCTCGTATGTGCCATTTCATGCTTTTACCATAGGCATATGTCTCCCTTACCTGTATCACTCTACTTTGGGCACAGGAAGCCTTACTCTCTTAGGTGGCACTGGGCCAGAAGTCAGAAAGACCTGAGCTCAAATCTAACCTCAGACACTTGCTAGCTGTGTGACCCTGGGCAAGTCACTTCATCTCTGTCTGCCTCAGTTTCCTCATCTATAATAATAGCACCTACCTCCTAGAGTTGTTGTGAGGATCAAATGAGATGTTATTTTTTATAGTACATAGTAGGTGCTTAATAAATGCTTGTTCCTTTCTCTCTCCCTACCCCAGGCCAGAAGTGAGTGCTTCTTCCAATTTGTTAATAATATAATAATAATTGAACTCAAAATATTATTTTATTTCACGTGCATAGATAATAATAGAACTCCACATATTTTATTTCATGTGCATAAACACCTTGTGGGGTATGTAGTATGTATGTACTGATACTTACAGATATAAATATCATTATCTTCATTTCACTGGTAAAGAAATGGAGAATCAAACTATTGAAGTGACTTGTCCAAGGCTCCACCTTATAAGTAGAAGAGCTAGGGTTCCAAATTGAGTTTTCTGATACCTCGTCCTCGGGCTTAGTTTGAACCATTTGTGTGGTGCCTGTTACATTCCTTCCAATAGCTCATTAAAATATTATCTAATCTATTAGTTACTTGAGGATAGGAACCATGTTTCATCCATTTTTATACCTCACTACCTAGTGTAATGCTTTACACATAGTGGGAACTCCAATAATTGCTGAATGAGTGAATGATAGTGTAGTCTGTGTGAATGGACTAAATGAAGGTGTTTTAAAGATGACACTACCTAATAGTATAATGTGTGCATATGGGTACATTATCTGACCCATGGTTAAGCTGATTTTATGTTATAGTAAGGGCTATATGGGGGTTTAACTATATATTAAGCCTGTGCATTTTGAAGTTGTTGATGTTCCTTTGGAATTACGTTATTCCCTAAAAAAAGAACCATTACAAATCAGATAAGTGTATTTTAAAACCCAAAACTGATGGTGATATTTAGATTAATGCTGGTTAAAGGTTAGCCCTTGGCAGTGTCATCCATCAATCATCTTGAAGGATCCAGGAGAGTTAGCCTACCTTTCATCAAGACCTTTTCTGTAAATATAAAATATAAATGTGGACAGTGACTTTTAATTATAGCACTGCTGAGTAGATCAGGCACTGTACCAGGTACCATATATGATTTGGGTCTTTGTGGTTCTTCCAATGACTTGCTATATCTTAGGCAAAACATCTTACCTTTTTGTAGCCAATTTGTTATCCTTTTCTACTTTATAGGTTATTGATACCTTAGGCTTTAGAAAGCTACAGAATCAAAATCAGTACTGATTTGGTAGGAAAGTTTTTCTACTATCTGCATAAAGAAATTTGAAGGTTAGAGTCTTTTCATATCACTTATTATAAATATCTCACATGTGGATACTGTACTTGAAGGGCTTTTACTTTGGTTTTTGCTTCTAGCCAAGTATTGCTAAAAAAAAAAAAAAAGGAACAAAAACAATGAGACGTTCTCTTTCTGTGAAAATTTGAATTGATCAGAGTTTATTGGAGGTTGAAAGCAAAGATAACATTATGTCTGCTAAACTGGATACACTCCACACTTGCATTAGAAAGTCATTCAGCATATTGTGAGTTGGTGTACAAACTAGCTGGGTAACTCAATTTACTATTCCTGAAGAGAGAATGTCTTCACAATTTATGAAAACATCAAAGCAGCGCTCTTGGATCAAGAATCTGCATTAAATGTATGGCAGTGAGCAGCTGACTTTCCAAGATGGCATTAAGTGGGTCACTGTAAGAATCATGACCACTGTAAAAATATGCCATGAAAGCTAATTTGGAAAAAATTATAAAGATCAGGAAGTTTATTGGACAAAATACTTGAAGCAAAGAAACTAATCCATTATTAAGACTTTCCCTTATGATATAGACCAACGTTTCCCAAACTATTTTAGCCTTGAAATACTTTAGAGCTTGACATCTAATAATAGAACCCATCCATGCTGGTTTGGGGTCTTTAGGTATGACATCCCTTAAAATGAAGGAATGTGAGAAAAATTTAAAAATGAAGAGTGGAAATGAATCCTACTTGAATATCTTCAATTTTCCTTACATAATTATTTTTGATACATGACTAATTCTATATTTCACATTTTAAACTGGAAATATTGCTAACAAAGAATATTTTCACTGAAATTTTGTTCACACACACTCAAAAAATAGAATATCAGAGTTCCCTGGAATAATGCTTGAGAAATGCTAATCTAAACATAAAAAAGAATCCCGGCAGAAGTCTTAGTCAAATTTACAATTCATGTTTGGGATCTTATGTTGAGGTTCATGAGCTGCAAAGGGACAGCTAATAGACTTGATAATAAAGTCAGGAATGAGAAGATCTGGAAAGACTAAGATGTTGGAATGGTTTTCAGGAAAGGAAATTTAATAGGGAGAATATGCAAATTCTTGCTTGGGTTAAAAAATCAGCTTTATAAGAATAAGATGGGGACAGGGTGGAGCTTGCCTAGATTGGAGTTTGTCTCATAAACATCTTGTGTCAACTAAATCTGAGTCAACAATGTAAAAATTAACAGCCAGAAAAGCAAATGTAATCTTAGGATAGGTTTATAAAGGTCTAGGCAAGTGATTTCACCATTGCACTATTATGTCCCCCATTCAACAACATCTGGAGTATTATGTTCACTTATGGGTGTTCTATATTGGGAAAGGTATTGA
This sequence comes from Petaurus breviceps papuanus, assembly GCF_028583685.1. NCBI lineage: Eukaryota > Metazoa > Chordata > Mammalia > Diprotodontia > Petauridae > Petaurus > Petaurus breviceps. The sequence continues at coordinate 14,054,637 of NW_027187376.1, read as the reverse complement.
TAATCTGGAGAGAATCTGGGGAAGAGAAGCCAAGATGATGAAGCATGTTAAGTTCAGGTCATGTGAGAACTGGTTGAAGGAATGGGAGATGTTTAGTTTGGAAAAGACTTGGCAAGGGGACATGTTAGCCTTCATTAAGTACTTGAAGAACTTTCAGTTGGAATTTTGGATGGATTTATATGTTGTGATAGTAATGACAATTAAAGATTCCCCTGTATTGGCTTGGTTTTCAAATTGATTGTGTTAAAACCCAGAGCTTGTTAATCCCACCTGTGGGATGGACTTTTTGATGTGAAAAGAAAGTCCTGAACTGGGAGGAGCTGGTGACGTAGATTTGGAGAGACAAAAGAGAGGCGGAAGATCTTTTTGGAAGCAGCACCTCGTGGAGAGAGAGAGAGACTAAGAGAATTGCTGGTGGCCCTTTGAATTGCCCTGGACTTTTGAGACCTGCCCCCTGAGCTGCCAAGGACTGAGGAGACATGGCTGTTTTGCTGGTACTTTGTCTGTCTGTTTTGATGTTGTTTTGCCAGATTTGTCCACTGGTGAAAGACAGTCCTTTTGTTGAAGAAGTCCTGGAACCTGGCTGTTCACTAAGAAGCCCTGAGACTGTCCTGCAGACAGAGAGTGAATACTGTCCACTGGTGAAGGACAGTGCTGTTGTTGCAGGGGTCTGGAGACTGTCCTGCAGACAGAGTGAATACTGTCCACTGGTGAAGGACAGTGCTGTTGTTGCAGGGGTCTGGGAGCCTTTCTGTTAGTTCAGAAGCCCTGAAGAAGGATTTTCTTGTTGTATGTTTGCAGAAATCCTGGGAGAGGGCTTTGCTAATGTGTTCAGGGGTTCTAGGACTGTTCTACAGACAGAGGATGAATTCATGAAGGGACTGGCAATGTATCTTATGGCCTTGCTAAGCCTTGTCTCCCCAGGAACTAAGATTGCTGAGAACTTGCCTCGTGTCAAGATGAAGAAAAGACCTCCATTTGGGTATTAAGTGCTGTGTTTAAACTTGATGTAACTCTGGGGTAGATTCAATTGTGATCCAGGGGTGGGGAACTTTTGACCTTATGTTTGGAAACTAATCTCCATTTGAGAAGAGGGGCTTTGTGGTGGACTTAATTAAGGTATAGCCTAGAGGTGGAGAAGTATTTAGAACAGAGACTTTGTAATTGATTGAATGATTGGAAGGTCCTGGGGTGGGGTAGTCCTTGGAGATTATTTAATCACATTTAGTAAATGCTGTATTTGGAATGATGTCATGTTTTGACCTTCTCTGTTCTTGGTTTGTCACTGAATAAAATGGAGATAACCTATGCTGGTATTCTGAACCTTGGGAAGTTGCCTTTCCTTGGCATTATATTACATATGTAAACTACAGAATCATAGATTAAGAATTTCAAATGTCCTCAGAGGCCAGCTAACCCAAAGCTATCTTTTTATAGCTGAAGAAATTGAATCCTAAGGAGGCTTACTGGCTTGCCCAGAGGCATACATATAGTAAATAAACATTGTAGACTAGACTTGAATCCAGTTCCTCTGAATCCAGGGTCACTATTCTTTTTACTGTACCATACTGCTAGGTTTCAGAGATCAGCTATGACCTTTCTTTTCTTCCATAGTACTTTGTCATTTTCATATAGAGCTGACCATATTCTGCTTGCTCTTTTATATGTACATATGTGTGTATACACACATGTAAATACACATACTCATGAATATTTGTGTGTATGTGTGTATATTTTCCTCTATGCTCTATTGTACAATTTTTGAGGTCCAGACCATGTCTGATTCATCCTTGCATACCCTGTAGTTCCTACAACCTTGTATGTAATGACACCAGATAACTATTTGTGAAATGGATGCATGCCAGTTGAGGCTTCTTTTAGAGAAATATCATCCTAAATAAACCAAAAAACTTTCAAGCTATTCAAATTTATATGGAGCTTAAAGGGTTGAGATAAGAAATACCAATTACTAATAATTTTTTTTAAGTGACACAATTCCTTGTCATTTTCATTACCTCTTGCTTAATTTACTTTGTCTTTGAATTTGCTCTTGAAGTGGAAGAGAGCCTGCATATCTATAACTTCCTCAATGCCAGACTCCTGAGGCTGAAATGGTATGATCAAATCATGCACAAGAAATAAAGGGCAGGCACCGCATTGTTGGAACTGGTCAGGACTCTGGAGACTCACTTCATGATTTTTCATTCCTCTCCTCATTTTCCACTTTCTCCAGAGAAATTACAAGGTCAAAGACTTCCTAAGGGGCAAGTTGCTAATCCATGTGTATCATTGCTCAATGCAGTGAACAGGGACAAATTGAGGAATACCTGGGGAGGAGAGAGAGGGATAGATTGGTGGGAGGTGTGTGTGTGTGTGTGTGTGTGTGTGTGTGTGTGTGTGTGTGTGTG
>NW_027187376.1:14050161-14052219 GCF_028583685.1 Petaurus breviceps papuanus | reverse complement strand
TGTGTGTGTGTGTGTGTGTGTGTGTGTGTGTGTGTGTGTGTGTGTGTAGAGAGAGAGAGAGAGAGAGAGGAGAGAAATTGAGCTTGCAGTATTTCTGGCTGGAGGCTTAGAGCTGAAAAAAGACAATTATCATTTCAATTTTTTCCAATTTTCCAGGGCAGAGAAAAAAAATACTTTTAGTCTGTCTAGGCAACGAACAAGAAGCAGGGGCTGGAGTGGCCTGACTAGTTGGGCTGAAGTGAGACTAGGTCTCTGCCATTTTTTTGCCCAGACTTGACTCAAAAGGAACAGTTATTTCCACAAGGGAGATACAGAGGGATAGGTTGGCAGAAAAAAAGCACAGGAAAGGGAAGAGTTGTCTACCCACACAAAGGCAGAATGTAAATAGAATGACTGGAAAGCCCTGATTTCCAGCATAACCTCTCACCATTGCTAGACTAGCAATCCAATCATTGATTTAAAAAAGCTGATTGCTTTGAGATCTATATAATTTTATTATTAAGGCAGCTCAACCAGCAGATTGATTGGCCTTTATCCATGACTTTATTCACTTTGTATATATTGTTGCAGGGCCTTCAAAACTCTCTTTCAAGAAAATCAGCAAATTGATTAATAGAAATGGAATAGGGTTAAAGAAAATAGGTTCTGTAGTTGAAGAACAACTCAAAAATCAAAGTGACACTATTTTCAGAGGTTTTTTCCTTGAGTATTTTCTATATTAGATATTATCAGAGCCCAGTGTTCATTAGCTAATGAGGTTTCTCAAAGTCTTAACATCTGCCATTTTTTTAAAGTAGGTACTACTGATGGCAATGGAGGTACTGTGGTTAAATGTGATGGTTTTAACTCAATGTGTGTGATAATCCTTATCTATAAAGCAAGCGGCATTTTTTAAAAGGAGAGATATTGAATTATTTTGATGGAAGAAAACAGGTCTTAGAAATATCCAGAATGACTCACAACACATTTGCCAGCTATGAGTAATGCCACTCCACTAAAATGATTTTATTTTTAAATAACTAAAATTATGTAGAGTGGAAATATCTCTCAGTTTAAAGGAGCTGAGACAATCCAGTTTAAGATTAAAATTAAGTTTGTTGAGAGTGGGGAAGAAAGGAAGGTAAACAAATTTTCTCAGTATAATTTTCTGTAGGAACTTAAACTATTTAATTGACAATTTCCTTTCATTTAAAAATTCTCCTGCTTCAAAACACTTAAGCATGAGGTCAACTAGAAAATTGACTAGAAAACAAATTTCAGCTAACTCATCTACTTACATGGCCTAAAATTCAATTAAAGAAACTAACAAGAGAAAAATGAATGAATGCTGTTACTTCTGACATTACTTTTGTTATCAAGGGAGTGATAATAGTTTTCTATTTTGTGAGTGTGACCCCTACATTAATCATTCATTAACCAGTCTTTTGATAATGAATCTCAAACATCAGACATTGTCTATTGCCAGGACCATACTTAGAATCTTTCTACCCTGATAAAAATGGTTGGATCTTTACCTTCGTTGGCATAGTTTTCAGGAAACCGAGGACATGAGATAACACAGTGAGGCATGAGATAGGACTTGTGTCATTACTTATGAATAAAAAACTTCACAATTCCTGAATAATAGTCACTATTTATGAATTTAGGTAAAATATGAGAAACGAAAGCAAGATGGACTAGTCTAGTTTCATTGCTTAGAATTAAGTGAAATAAGCAGCCACAAAGATAAAAATGAATGGGTACAATAATACCCCTACTTTCCTTACTCCTTTTTTCTCTTCCTCTTTAAGTATTCAGTATCCAATTCAACAGCTTGTGTTAAATAACTGCTGTGTGCTATGCACCATACCAGGAGCTGGTAGTACAAATACAAAGCAAAATACTATCCTTGCCCTCAAGAAGCTTACCATTGTAGTGGTAGGATCCAACATTGACAAAGATAATATCCAATAACAAGAAGAAGAAGAAGAAGAAGAAGAAGAAGAAGAAGAAGAAGAAGAAGAAGAAGAAGAAGAAGAAGAAGAAGAAGAAGAAGAAGAAGAAGAGGAGGAGGAGGAG
>NW_027187376.1:14047272-14049761 GCF_028583685.1 Petaurus breviceps papuanus | reverse complement strand
AGGAGGAGGAGGAGAAGAACAAGAAGAAAAAGAAGAAAGAAGAAGAAATAAAGCGAAAAGGAAAGGCAGTGGCACCTGAGCTGACCTGTCAGGGAATCATAGGATTCTAAGAGGCAGAGGTAAACAGGGAATACATTTTGGTATGAGAGACAATCTGGGTAAAGTATGCTGTCCTTTACACACACACACACACACACACACACACACAGAGCATTTATATGCAGTAAAGGATGTGTATTATATAGAATAATAAAACAATTATATATCAACTTATTTCATAATTATTATGAATTATATATAATGTACATATATTGCAGAATATATATCCTTTACAGTATATATGCATGTTCTTCTCTTTCTTTCTCTCTCTCCTATAATATATAGGATTATATATATAATATATATAAATAAATATAATCCTATATAATATAATAGAGAATATACATTCTCTTTATATATACATACATATATATGCTCTTTCTCTCTCCCCTTTATAGCATATATATGTGCACTCTCTTTCTCTCTATCCTTTGTAGCACATATATGTTGTCTCTATGTGTTGTATGTATGTGTATATATATCTTCTACAACATATATATGCTGTTTGTGTATATACACATACATTCATACTAAACACATACACATATATGTATATGTAGGTGTATATATATGTGTGTCTATATATGTATATATATATATATATACACATACATACATATACATACATACACACATCTGTATATCTGGAGGTAGGTGATGGAATGCTGAGTATAGGCAACAGCATGCAGACCCAGGTACCTTATGGTTGGAGCATTGAAGATGTGAGAGGAAGTGACCTGAAGGAAGTCTGGAAAGTCACTGTGGGCTCAGCTGTGAAGAGCATTGGTATAAAGCTGAGGAGCTCATATTTTGTCCTAAAGGTAGTCTGGTGCCATGGATGATTCTTAAGTGCAGGAATGATGTTACCTGTTCAGACCTGGGCTTAAGAAGAGTCTTTGGGCTATTGTGTGGGGGCTGGATTAGAGGGGGAAGCAACCTGAAACAGTGGTCTCCAGGATAATAGCTCTTTTCTTTTGGATCGTAGCCTAACCTTCATATTTTAGCATAGCTGTAAAAAGAACCTACCATCATCACCATTGCTACAATTATAATCCTAATAACTGATGTTGAATTTATATGCCAACATATGTAGATTTCAAGAGAGAATATCTACTTACATTTTGAAAAAATAAACATAATTTATGTCATTGTTCTGTTTTTAAAATATGGGTTATACAGAGAAATAAATCTATAAAGCCACTGGCAGAACAAATATGGAAATGTAAAGGTTTCCAAGTGAAGACAGTTATTTCAGCAACTCTTTCGCATGCACTGACTAGGCATCTTATGGAAGTAGAGAAATATTGCATTTTGGCAACACTTTTCATGTAAAATGCATCTTTTTTCCCCCAGCAAATTAATGTGCTTACCCAATAGACCATTTACTTTAATCAGTTACTATATTGAAGCAATATTATTACATTTTGGATCACTTTCTGTACTCCTCAGGAAATTTTCATCTATATCATTGTATCTTAATCCTGTAGGGGGAAATGAAGAATTTATATTTCTTTTTTTTAAAAGCAATCGGGGTTAAGTAACTTGCTCAAGGTTACACATCCAGTTATTTTTGTGTGGGTGCTGAGTATCTGAGGCCGAAACTGATCCCAGGTCTCCCGACACTGGGGCCGGCGCTCTTACTCACTGTGCCACCTGGCTGCCCTGGAGAATGTATATTTCTTAATGTATTCCGCTCCCCCTCTCGGCTATCCTTTATAACAAAGAAGAAAAAAGAAGGAGAAATCAAGTTCAGCCAAACTGAAAGAACATCAACCAAGGCTGAGCTTATGTTCAGCATCCCATGACCTCTGCTCTCTCCCAACTCTTCTCAGAGCCAAGACTGACCATTGACATTTCAAAGTAAAACATCTTGTCTTGATTTTATAGATGAGGAAACTGAACTTAGAGATGTTATGGGTTCCACCTCCCCCCCCCCCAATGATCATATAACTCATGAAAAGCAGAACCCAGTGCTCTAGAGGCTCAGCAGAAAACATTTTCCCTTTAAATCTGTGTACAGCCTCTTTATCTGTCCTGATGCTTAGGACATTTTGTACAGTGTGTGTGGTTATTATGTAATTTATCCATTCAACAAGCTTTTATTTAAGGTACCTACTATGTTCCAGGCACTGGGGACAGGAAGACAAAAGAGAAGTTCATACTTTCAAGGAGCTTATATTTTCTTGGGGGAAAAAGGTTTCTACCTTCCCTCTCTCTTTCCTTCCCTCCTTTCCTCTCTTCCTTCCTCCCTTCCCTTCTTCCCTCCTGATTCCTTTTCCTCCCTCCTTCTCTCTCTTCTTCTTTCCTTCCCTTCTTCCTTTTCTCCCTCAATTTCTTCCTCTCTCCTTCCTTCTCTTTCTCCTTCTTTCCCTCCTTCCTTCCCTCTCTGC
>NW_027187376.1:13979767-14047262 GCF_028583685.1 Petaurus breviceps papuanus | reverse complement strand
TTCTCTCCTCTTTTTAACTCCCCTCTCCCTTTTTCTTCTCTCCCTTCCTCCTTCCCTTTCTCCCTCCCTCCTTCCCTCCCTCCCTTCCTCCCTTCTTTCCTTCCTTCCTTCCTTCCTTCCTTCCTTCCTTCCTTCCTTCCTTCCTTCCTTCCTTCCTTCCTTCCTTCCTTCCTTCCTTCCTTCCTTCCTCCCTTCTTTCCCTCCTTCCCTCTCTCTCATGGAAGAAACAACAAGCAAAACAAAATGTACAAACAAACTGCATACAGAATAAATTAGAGATAAATGGGCAGCTAGGTGGTGCAATGAATAGAGCATTGGTCTTGGAGTCAGGAGGACCTGAGTTCAAATGTAGCCTCACATACTCAATACTTACCAGCTGTGTGACCTTGGGCAAGTCACTTAACCCCAATTGCCCTGCCTTCCCCCCTCCAAAAATATTAAAAAGAGAGATAACCAACAAATGGCCAGTTTGACTGAACTATAAAGAATAGGAAGAGAAGTAATGTGCAGAAAGGCTGGAAATGTAGGCTAAAGCCATGCTGTGAAGGGGCTATAAATGCCAACCAGAGGAGTTTATATTTTATTTTATTTTTTTAAAAGCAATTGGGGTTAAGTAACTTGCTCAAGGTTACACAGCCAGGTGTTTCTGGGTGGGTGCTAAGTGTCTGAGCCCAGATTCGATCCCCAGGCCATCCCAACACTGGGGCCGGTGCTCCTACTCACTGTGCTACCTGGCTGCCCTGGAGTTTATATTTTATTGTACTAGTGATAGGGAGCCATTGAAGCTTCTTAAGCGGGATTGTAATGTGGACAAATCTATACCTTAGGAATATCAATTTGTCAGTTGAATGGAGGACAAATTGGAGAGGTAAAAGACCTAATGCAGGGGCACCTATTAGGCAGCTCTTGCAATACCATATGTGAGAAGTAGTGTGGGTATGAAGTAGAGTAGTGGCCATGTGAGGAAGGAGAAGAGGTCAGAGGTGAGTCAATCCACTATATGCTAGGCACTGCACTAAGTGCTGGGGATACAAAGAAAGACAAAGGATAATCCTTGCCCTCTACAAGCTCACAGTCTCATAGGGGAGACAACCAGCAAATGAACATGTAAGAAGAAACGATACTGGATAAATAGGAAAAAACTTAATGGAGGGAAGGTACTTGCGTTGAGGGATTGGGAAAGACTTCCTGTAGCAGGTAGGATTTTAGCTGGGGTTTGAAGGAAGCCAGGGAAATCATGTGAGGAAAGAGAGAACATTCCTGGCATGAAGAATAACCAGAGCAAAGGTCTGAAGGTGAGAGATGAGGTGTCACGTGAAAGATGTTGTAAAAGCAGAATTGACAAAAACCTGATAACAGAAGGTGGAATGTATGTGATCAGGTTCATGGTAAAAGTGTACTTATGTGATGCATCATTATTCATGGTTATGTCATGGCAGCTGTTCTAGATAACTCTTTCTCTCTCTCTCTTTTTTTTACTTTTTGGAGGTGGGAAGGCAGGGCAGTTGGGGTTAAGTGGCTTGTCCAAGGTCACATGGCTAGTAAGCGTTAAGTGTCTGAGGCCAGATTTGAACTCAGGTACTCCTGACTCCAGGGCTGGTGCTCTATTCACTGCTCCACCTAGCCACTCCAACTCTTTTTTATTTTTAATTGTAATATTTTATAATGAGCATCATTATAAATTAACATTTGTTTGAGACTTTATAGCAATAAAGCATTTTACACATTTTAAAGCATCCAGTTGTCTCAAATGTTCTGTGAAATAAGTATGGCAAGTATTATTCCTGCTTTATAAACAAGGAAGTTGAGAACCTGAGAAGTTCAATCACTTATTCAAGGCCATCAAGCAAAGGATTTGAACTTTTGTCTTTTGATCCCAAGTCTAGTGTGTTTTCTGCTACATCAGCTAGACACATACCATGTATTGAATTACATTTGTTAAGTTCATACATTTTAATGTGTGTGTATATGTGTCTAATGTCAGAAAGGGATAGCTTTGCCCCCTATGTTTTAGGAGTGTTTATCTGGTTATTGATTTAATTTTTCCTAATAGTATTTTCTGTTCTCTCTTAAGGCGTGTGATATTTCACTTTAAGAGAAGTAGCCTGAGTTACTTCGGGGGTGTTTGTTCCAAGACAAGAGGAGTTGGAGTGAATGAGGTAACGTTTGGTTAATTTATTTTAAGTGTGACTTTATCTGCATACCTGATTCCTTCTCAGCTTGAGTCCCCAAATTCCCATCCTTCACTTCCACATGCTGCTTTGCACACCTGTTACTGCATTCTGCCATGTTGTCGAGGAAAGTGGTAACATCAGGGAAGTAGAACCATAGTCTATATTAGCCTCAGCACTCCCAACATAGCCCCTCATTTCACAAAACAAAGATTTATTTAATTCCATTTGGGGCTTGACAGAATCAAACCTAAGAATGGCCTGGATTCTTTTGGATTTCCAAAGATAAAGTATTATTTTGCTTATATGTACATTAATCCTCCCCATGTCCCTTTTCTCAAGATTGTAGTAATCTGCTACTGATTCATTGTATTTTAACTTAATTTATCCAAGGGGTGTAGCTTTTCTTTCTGCCATTGAATAACACAGCATCTATTTATCATTTGTTTCCATATCCCCTCCTTTCTCCCTCTTTCTCTCTCTCTCTCTCATAAAATAAAATATCCCTTCCTTTTTCCTGTCTATCTCCATGCTTTAATTTCTAGTAACTGTACTAGTTATACAGAAAAAATCCCCAAAATAGTGGATAATAATCAGGGGGTATTCTGGCAAATATTTAACAATTGGCTCTCAAAAAATTGTATGTGCAACAAACTTTGAAGTTTTATCTACATTTTAAAACACTTTCTCCATCACTTGCTTAAGTCTAGACAGTCAACAAAACAATAAATCTAATCCTGATTTGTAGTGTTTGCTGATACTCAGGGTGTAAAATGCTCACACTGAAAATTTAACAGCCAGCTCTTTTGAACTGGTTCATTCTGGCTCCAGTACACCTCTGACAAGTGAAAACCCAAATCCTACCCTTTACCAATACCCAAAGCATGGTGGGTTGGTGTGGGATTAATTGAAGTTATCCTCTGAGCTCTCCTATTGATTGGGAGCCCATCTCAGCATGCTTATCATCTGATAACTAATTTAGTTGTAGGTTGGGTTAATATGGATTCAGTATGTCAATGGGATAGCCTTGAAGTATCTGTGCTTGAAAATTCCATGTAGGAGGATGGAAAAAGATGACCACAGGATTAGAGAAGCAATCTGCTTCTAGGGCCGTGATACAAGGGGAAAAACTTAAGTGCGTATAAAGTTCATCAATAATGTAAGGTGTCACCTACAGCATAGGACGTTGCGCTGTTGATGTGGTAACTATGAAGTAATAATAACTAGCTTTGTGCACTCTCTCAAATGTTTCCCACACACTTTCAACTCTGAAAACAGTATGGTCTTCCAATGGCAGTGGCACAAGGATTATCCCAGAGTCTGGCACAAAACCTTGGAATCCAGTGGGAGCCTTCTAGCAGAAAGCCAAGTACGTGCATGGACCATCTTTCTCACTTTTGTGCCCTATATATTTCCCTGGATAGTGGATGCACCAAATGTGTGGCAGGAAATTATTGCTTTACTCCTATTGTGTACAGATATGTAACTGAAATATTATAGTACAGGCTTTTATACAACAGGAAATTTCCAGTTTCAGCTCTCAACACATTTGTTCTTCACAATCTTCCCTTTCTAAATATAATGTAGAAATACATGTCTACACCAAGGAATGCTGTGTCCTTTTATCTCATTGTTCTCAATGTATTGGTCATTTGTTTTATGCCCTTGTAGGGCTGACCTTAACATTTTCTTAATTTTATACTCATGTTAGCACCAAATAAACATGGTCATGAACATACTATTTTCCATGAGCAGTGGAAATAAATTACATTTCCAGCAACTATTCAATTCATTGGGCCTTCAAATGTTTGAAGGGTTGTCATGTAGAAGAAGATCTGGATTTTGTATGGGTCATCCCAGAAGGCAAGGCTATGAGTGATAGGTGAAATTTTCAGAGAGATAGATTTGGACTCAATGTAAGAAGTCATTAAAATTTGAGCTATCCAAAAATGTAATGTACTGACTTGTGAGACTGGAGGTCTTTAGGCAAATGTAAGATGACTACTTGTTGGCAGCATTGTACAAGGGATTCTTATTAAGATAGGGAGTGGGCTAGATGGCCTCCAAGGTCCTTTTCAGCTCTTAGATTCTGTAATTCCATCTCTCCCTCAACAAGCAATGCTGCCATTGTAAGCAAGTGGTACCATTCAACACACTGAGTTCATTAAGTCTTGTGGGATCTTTTCATTTATTTACCTTTCACTTACTGTTTATTTTCCCCAAGATGTGCACAAATTTTCATGTAATGACAACAGTAATTACAGTAATTATTTTTTTATCCATGGTTTGTATGAACATCTCCAAAGTAATTAAGACTACCTCTCTTGCAGTGAAATGTCTAATGCCTAAAGAAAATAATAATTCTTAAAGTTGACATTTATATAGTTCTTTAAGTTTTACAGAATGCATTATCTCAGCGATGATTCTGACAGCAACCTTGTGAGGTTGGTAGGTACCAAAGGCAGTGTTTTCCCCATTTTACATACGAGAAGCTTAAAATTCAAAGAGTTTACTATTTGCCCATAGTTACACAGCTGCATACATTGAGGCAATATTTAGGATTCACTTTGTTCTTATTGTTACCTTTAAAGAAGAACATGAAATGATAGGTATCCTAGCAAAAGTTGCTTTTTGTAAAACCCTGTAGCTGACCAGCAGGTGTTGCTTAGGTTGTTTCAGGAAGTGACTGATTTGCTTATGGCTGGATTAGATGCAGGGTCAAGGCCAATGACAGCACTTTGTGTTTGGTTTGAAGAAAATTCAATGTATAACCCTCCTTCCTGAAATTTATTGTTCTTTCATGTGTTATGTGTTTAGATAGAGATTTCTCTGCAATTGAATTTGGTTTGTAAACTTTGAATTTCCTTCAATATTGGTATTTGGAAATATTTTAATAGAATTGTCTTACAGTCTGTTTTCTAGGGTATGCTCATCTTTAGTGAGAACAAAATTGTTTTTTTGATCTGTTATCTCTAACTTTACAGCAATCCATACTTGTCCTATAGAATAGAAGAGAGAAAAAATGAGATGAAAGATGTAAAATGGTAAGGGGGAGGAAAAAGATCAACTTCCTTTTGTGACCACTCTGTAAATGGGTGAACTCATGCTTTACAAGTCAGATTTATAATTATTTCAAATTTTTGTGTGATAGGAAACTTCCTAGCTTCATATTCCTCAAGTCTCTTTGAATATAGTAATTACTTCCTATCTGGTCACCTACATCGCCTATCTCAACTTTTCAGGGTAATTCTTATCTGCCTGGAATGAAGCCTATTAAAAAAGAACACTGCTCATTCAGTCTAGTGCTTCAAATCAAGTTCTCCCATTAACACTATCTCCTTTAAGCCACACAATGACACTGTGAAGCACATTGTAGGGAAAATACTGTTATTATTTTTGTTTTCTAGATGAGGAGACTGAAGGTCAGAGAAGTTCAGTAACTCCCTTCCACTTTTGTAGGAGGGGAAATACTGAATCTGGAGGCAAAGTGGATTTGTTCTGTGATATATGGCCTTTTGAACCTTCTTAGCAGGCAACTAGGGACAAAGTTCTTTTCAAAGGGTGAGAATTCATGATGAAGATGTGACTTGGCTCTTGTCTTTTGTGTTTTTCTTTTGTGATTTTTATTTCCTCTGACAAGAATGTGACTGCACGGAATCCTGGGGTGGATGCATCATGGAGGAAACAGGGTAAATAAACACTTTTGCTTAAAGTTTTACTAATTGTAAATGAATTCTTTATGCACTTGCTGGTTAAAATGTTCCACACAATGTAAGTTATTGGTTGTCACTTTAGCATAAATTGAACTTTTGCTATAATTAAGATAATCATTTTGCTAGCTAGAATTGAAAATCGTTCATTTGTGTTCTATTAATTGTTTACTGGTCAGAGTTGTAGGTACTTTTTTTTACATATTGATAGATAAAAGTGGACTTTTAATTATCTGTAAGCTTATTAATGTTAAGAATTTTTTTTAGTACACTCACAATAGATTGTAGTATTTTCTAAGGTGCCCATGACAATCAATGCTGCCATCAATTCCTATTTTAAAAGATGCTTAATAGATATATGTAGAATAATAAAAATTATACTGATGCTGCTTTTACAATCAGTAAAGATTTGGGTTTTTCTAATAAGAAAGATTTCTTTTTTTCTACATAGAGGCAGTCTGCTGTTTGGAAATACTCAGCTTAAGTAGGCTCCTTTCATTCCATAAATCCCCGAGTCTCTTTTGGATTCCTGAATACCATTGCCATATGGAGATAGATCACCCTAAGTCATTGCTGGTGCCTAGTGGAGGGATGATACAGAGGTAGCTGTTCCTCAAGGCTCTGTCCCTAGGAGAATCACCAATTCTAGAAGCCTCTTATCCTCAGTCAGAGTCCACACTCCTTTCTACTTTGATCCCCCAATGGAAGCAGTTATCATAGGAGCCTGTGTCTCCCATAGACCACCATAGCCTTCCATTTGCCTTCTCCATCAGCCCTAACCCTACACTGAAGTTCCAACTACTGTTGCCTTAAGAGGATGCCCTCAGAGGAGCCAGGCCAGGCAAGGGTATGAAGAGGGAGAAACCTTCATTGTAGGAGGTATGTATCTGTTTTAGAAGAGAATGGAGAAGACCTTTTGTTATTAGGGGCAATTTAGGCAATTAGGGGAAATTTAGCCCTTATTTGGAAATTGGAACACATTTCCCTATAGAGCTAATGTTAGGCACTATCATATTCTATCATTACTATCAATCAATCACCCACAAGCGTTTCTCATGAATCTATGTACCAGGTATTGTTTCAACTATATTTTTCTGTTTCCTATTCCTTCCCTGTCTAATCCATCCTCTACATAACTGTCAGACTGATTTCCTGAAAGTTTATATCTGACCATGTCATTTCTCTACTCAGTCCATTCTAGTGTCCCTATTGCTTCTAGGATAAAATATAATAAATATATATATGTATTATATAAGTCTTATACATATATGCATATATAGTTCATATGTGTGCATATATATTACACAAACATACAAATGGACTGTATTTATATCAGGAATGCAGGATTGTTTCAATATTAGGAAAACTATCCACATAATAAACCATATTAATAGTAAGAGCAACAAAAACCATATTATTATCTCAACAGATGCAGAAGAAGCTTTTGATACATTAGTTGTTTTCAATCATTCAGTTGTGTTCAAATCTACATGAGCCCATGAACTTTTGTCTGTGGAATTTTCTTTGCAAAGATACTGGAGTAGTTTGCCATTTCCTTCTGTAGTGTGTCCCCATTTTATTGATGAGGAACTGGAGCCGAGAGAGATTAATTGACTTTTCCAGGGTCACACAACTAGTAAGTTTCTGAGACCAGTTTTGAACTCAGATCTTCCTGGCTCCAAACCTGGTGCCCTATTCACTGGACCACCTAGCTTATAGATACAATTACCCATTTCTATGCAAATAAAAATACTAGAAAACATAGGAATGAATGTAACTTTACTTAATATGGTTAAGTAGTAGCTAACTGAAATCAAGGAATCCAATATTATACATAACAGGAAATAAATCAGAGGCCTTTCCAATAAGAATAGGGGTAAAGCATTGTCACCACTCTTTTGTATAGTGTTAGAAATGCTGTCTATTTTGTATTAAACCCTTTCACAACCCAGCATTTTTACTTACCTTCATACACTTTGTGGTTCAGTCAGACTGACCTTTTTACAATTCCTCATGCAAGACACTCCATTTACCCTCATTGCTTTTGTATTCACTGTCCTCTGTATCTACAGTGTGATCCCTCCTTATTTCTGTTGCTTAGAATTCCTAGTTTCCTTAAAAGATTCATCACAAGGGTGATCTGTTATATTAAACCTTCTTAATTTTCCCCTACCAGCTTCTAATGCCTCATCCTCCTGTCCCATCATCTTGTATACACAAACATATGTCCAGGGGTATAATGGACCCAGTTCTTGCTGGCTGATGGGAGCCAATTGTTATATTTTCCAATGTTAGCATTTATACCTAGGAAATCTCCAAATACTACAGATCAGGGCTTGATTTATTGTTTTGTTGATTTTCTAGACTTAAGAAAGTGATGGGAAAATGTTAATAATGAAAATTTAACATAAAGGTGTGGTGTGAACACATTTTTTTTCCCTGGAGAGCTGGTTGTTGATAATTTATTAGCACACTCCTGCATAAATCCACCCTTCCACACACATATAGATGTATTTATGTATGTGTATATATGTATTATGTATGTGTGTACATATAAACATGCACATATACATGTGTCTATGTACACACACATTGATACATCTGTATATGTGTATTATCTCCTTGATGGCAGGAACTGTTTCATTTTTGTCTTCTTATTCTTATCACCTAACATACTACCTTGCTCATAGCAAGTGCTTAAAAATACTTGATCAATGATTGATGGCATTATGGGTTTGAAAGTCTTTTGTGGGTTAACCTGGGAACTTAACCACCCTCTACTGGCATTGTTTCTATGACAAAGTAGATGCCTATTTCTAAATAACTAACTTCTAAAGAAAACTCTAGAAATATAACCCATACATAAATCAAATATTGTTTTTCTTTTTAAAAAGCCAACTTTCCAAACCTATCTAAATAATGATTTTTTTAAATAAAGAAAGTAATATGATTTTGTTATAATGATATGGTGTTGCTTTAGTAACACTATTAAAGCCTGAATTCCATATAATGTATATCTGCCAAGTTCAGTTCTATTCTGGTTATAAATATGCCAAAGGAATACTAGCAAATGGTCATTATTGCTTATGATCCAACTTTACCTTGTCTATATTTATAATTTACATTTCCATATCTTGGTATGACTAAACAACAAGCAATTTTATGAATAAATAATAATGAAACAACAAAGACTTTTGTTTGATGGTCCTCTGATTGTTAATATAAAATAAAAGATAAAACATGGTGTGTTATATGCTTACTAGAGGTGTTTGCCATTTTCATGGAGGAGATCTATCTCAGAATCCAAATAAATGAGGGATTCTTTACAGGTGCCCCTAGTTACTTCTGTTTACAGATGATCTACTGAAAGCATCTAGTCCCAGAACATTACAAAGCCTCTTAAATGAGGTCCATGATTACTAAAATAATTCAGCCTAAGTAATCAGAGAGCAAAGACAAGTGAATAAAAAGACACCTGCTGACCAAAGTGTAATACGCATTTGGAAGGACAACCTTTGGCTCTGGTTTATTCATATGTGTGTGTATATATATATGTATATGTATATATATGTGTATATGTATATATGTGTATGTATGTATAATTTATTTTTTAAATTAAATTAATTTTTTTGTCACATTTTAAGTTCTGAACTGTTTCCCTCCCACCTCACCTCACACTAGAGAAGGCCACCATTTCACACACACACACACACACACACACACACACTTTATTAATATATATGTATGGATGTGTGTATATATGTGGATGTATGTATATATGTAAAACAATACTATGCATACTTCTTTTTATTACTTCTTTCTCTGGAGGTGGATAGCATCTTCCTTCACAAGTCTTTTATAGTTAATTTAAATATGTATAATACTCAGAATAGCTCAGTCATTCACAGTTATTCTTTGAACAATTTTGCTGTTGCTGTATACAACATTCCCTTGGTTCCGCTATTTCCTCTTCATTATTTCATACAAGTCTTTACATGTTTTTCTAAACTCATTTTTCTTAAATTTCTTACAGAGTAGTAGTATTCCATCACAATCATATACTACAACTGGTTTAGTCATTCCCTAATTGATGGGAATCCCCTCAATTCCCAGTTCTTTGCCACCATAAAGAGAACTGCTATAAATATTTTATAACATTTATGTTCTATTCCTTTTCCGCTGATCACCTTGGGAAACAGACTTAATAGTGGAATTTCTGGGTCAAAAGGTATACACAGTTTTATAGCAATTGAGGTGTAATTCCAGATTGCTTTCCAAAATGGTTAGATCAGTTCACAGTTTCACCAACAGTGTATTAGTATCCCAACTTTTCAATATCCCCTCCAATATTGGTCATTTCTCCCCTTCTGTCATTTTAACCAATCTGATAAGTTGAGATGATACTGCAACATTTTAATTTGCATTTCTCTGGTCAATAATAACTTAGAGCATTTTTTTCACATGACCATATATAGCTTTGATTTCTTTATCCCAAAACTGCCTGGTCATATCCTTTGACCATTTATCAGTTGGGGAGTGACTCACATTCTTAGGTACATATATTTTAGAGAGAATATCTAGTCAGTGAACTTACCTGAGAACCGAAGAGACCAAAATACTTTTGGAAAATGGCATGCCACTTTTAATGACCCCAACATTCCCTTTGAAACAAAGGCTTATACTGTTGATATGCAAGTCTTTCTGGCTTTGTGTGATAACTGAGTCATAGAATACCACAGTCTCAGGGCAGCTAGGTGGCGCAGTGAATAGAGTACTGGCCCTAGAGTCAGGAGGACCTGGGTTCGGATCCGGCCTCAGACACTTAACACAAAAAGTAGCCGTGTGACCTTGGGCAAGTCATTTAACTCCAATTGCCCTCCAAAAAGCAAAAAAAAAAAAGAATACCACAGTCTTGAAGAATGAAAGTTTCAGGTCATGCAAAAACCAATATGCACATGAGAAGCATGAATGGGCTGCAACATGGGTAACTGCACAAAAGAGGCAGTGTAAAGAATTTCATCAGAGATAGAAGTATGATCTGAAAAGAGGTGGGCTGGTCATGCAGTAAGAGTTACAGATAGCTTATGTACTCCCATCCCAAACTGCTTCCCATATGCTAGGTGTACCTTCTGTGGATGATTTATGGGACAATACGGTCAAGAGTCCTACAGGGTGAGGAGGCATACACAAATTGTATTCTGCACCTATGGAGGGAGTAGTTTCATTGATGAAAGCTCAGATGTATCAAAGTATGAAGAACAGGGATGGAAAAGGTCTGGACTCCAAAGTATCTCATGTTTAGACTCTGAAATTTAGGGTACCTCAATTTCATTCTGCTTATTGGCCTAGAAATACATTTTGAGGCTTTCCTTTCACACGCTAAAATTGAAGAGAGAATTGACAACTTGTGGTTCTTCTCCCTCTTCCAGTCATCCATCATCTTCCTACTAAACTAGGATTTGAATGCTGTCCCTGAGCCCTTTCCTGTATGCAATACTATGCTGATTTCCAATATTTCAGTGAGCGTATTGCCATTCATTGAAGGTATTGGCTTTCATTATCCAGTCTGCCCCCCAGGCAGAGAATTGAGAAAATAAAATGGTTGCATTTTGGACAGCTATTTAGAAGGTATTTGTTGGTTGTTAAGTTTTTAACATAATGGGTCAAGCCCTAGATTCACTGCTGAGTGGATTGTAGATGTGACCTGGAGCCAAGATGACTCCCTCCTACAGTGGACTTTTTCTCTGGAATAACGGGCACTTGCAATTCACTAGAATTTTCTCATTTTTCTTTGCCTCTTTATGCCCTGACTCCAGGGTAGAACTCTAAGGAAAATCTCTTAAACAAAGCATAGGTATGGCTCTAAAGTCCTCCCATGAATCCTTTGAATTTCTAGATTTTATAAGTTTCACCCTGCCCACTTACCTTAGAATACTTTCTGGTGTTTTTTTGTGTGGATAGTTTACCTAATTACAGAGGGGAGCATTTGAATTATCTCGCATTATGAAAGTTATAATTTTCTTGTCTCCTCATTTTTGTGTGTGTGTGAATTATTTACCTAACTGATTCTTTATCCTTTTAGGGTATCGCATTCCCGGAAGTTCTCAAAATGCAGCATTTTGGAATATAAGGACTTTTTACAAAGAGGGGGAGGATTCTGTCTTTTTAACAGGCCAACAAAGGTCAGTCACTTCAGCTAGTACTCTCACTGTGGCTTCCTCTTATTTCCATCAAACAACAACAGACCAGTTGAAAGGCAATCTTTAAGTCACAATAGACTAATTTTTCTTTTTTCATGAGACTTTTCCATTTAGAAGACCAGTGGAATGCCATAATGATAATAATAGCTTAGAGTTCCTGAATCCCTGTTTTTTCACTTTGATGCTAAGTACAAAAGGCTTCTAATTCAGGTAGGTTAAGAATTCTGTCTCAGTGGTTTTAGGTCTAGCCTGCCCTCCTAGGCAGTTGGTTAGATGACCTAGTTAAATAGGCCTAGAAAAAGGCAGTTATGTGAAGATCATTTTTATTAGCTATGCATCCATATCATATGATTTCTTTGCTAAGATATGTTATTTATTTGCTTGACAGCTCATTGATATTGACACAATGCATAGTGTTTGGAAAATTCTGCCCCTTCTTAGCAAAGGATCTAGAAACATTCATTGACTAGAGTTGGGATCAAGGGTAGGCAATGAGGCGCAAATACTTTTTACTGTAATATTTTATGCTTGTTAAGTTTTGGGAGGGATTCAGTTGGGTTAAGTGACTTGCCAGGGGTCACATAGCTTATAAGTGTCTGAGGTCAGGTTCTCCTGACTCCAGGGCTGGTGCTCTATCCAGTACATCAACTAGATGCCCCTAATGTGCATAGTTTTAATAGAAAATTCTTCTTTCTATGTCTCATAAGTATTTTTTGTGGTGTAACATGTGACTCTAAAGCATGGGTTCTTAAATATTTTTATGTCATCGACATCATTTGACATTATGACATCGACATCTTTGACATAGGTCTCTTCACAAAATAATATTTTAACCACATTCATATGTGAAGAAAATACTAAATTTAAGTTAGTGGTTAATAAAAATAAAGATACATTTTTTTTCCCATTAAAGCTCACAAATCCTCTGAAATTTATCCAGTGATCTCTTGGGATTCTATGCACCCCAGGTCAAGAACCCTTGTACCAGAGGGTCAAAGCCTCTGTAATAAAGTAACACACAAATGGAAAATATTTCCAAATGTCTCTTGGGATGCACAGATGCTTTGTCTGGGCTTTGAGCTAACCCCTTACATTGTAAACCTCAAATTTTGTTTTTTAAGATGGTCCCATGTAGGAAACTCAAATATTTCATGATATTATTTTCTACAAATTGATTGAGCAAGAAAATAATTTCATCATTCAAAAAAAAAATAAGTAGTTATTGTAGAGAGCTGACAGAATCATTTATCACCACACCAGTAATTCAATAGTCTTACTGCATCTAGGATGCCAGTCTGATCCTTGATATCAGCATAAGGTCACCATGAAATTGGGAGGAAATTTTCAAATAACCTTGAATCATTAAACTGTTGCCTGCCTTCTTTGATGGCAACCTTAGTAAAGACCTATGTAGAAGAGAAATCTGGTAGTTACATGGTCTAGAATGGGGGTGAAATCAGTGATAATGAATAACGGATGAACTAGCAATGTTTTCTCTTTCTAATGCACGTAATGGTTAATGTAACACAAATGGATAATTTATCAACTTTGCAGTTCTCTCAATAATAGAAAGAGTTATCATTTAGAAAGAAGAATTCTAAGAATCATCAGAACTTTGCAATCCCCTAAACTTTTAATTGTTTGGGAAAGGCATGGTTTTTAAATTACCGTTTCCTTTCTAGAGTTGCCTGGAATCAAAAAGGAAAAAAAAAAATCCGGATAATCTAGCACCTTGATAAAAGACTTGTCATTTTTAAAAAATGATAAAATAATTATTTTTTTAAAAATACACCATGTAATTTGTTTAATCTTTAGAATAAAATGCTGTGGTGTTTATTACTATATAATACATATTTCATTACATCAAGGATTAGTTCCCCTTTCTTTTCTACTTGGTGCATATAACATACATGCATGCATACCTAAGACTAGCTATATATACAACATGTTGAATATTCTGGGAACCTTCAATGCTGCTTAGCTGATTTGATACAGTCATCCTGATCCACATTTGGGGTAAGTTGCTATAGGCACTGAACCCAGAATAAATCATCTGTAGTTGATTTCCCTCGGCTCTTCTCTGATGGGGTTTCTTCCATCCAGCTCTTATGACACCACAGGTTAGGGAAGGCAGGGGGAATGATTGTTCCAGTCTAGTATAGTGGTACTGAGTTAGGTTGCTGTAGCTACCAACTGTTGTTCCACCTAAGTGAGCTAGAGCCATATTTTGATAACTGTGACATTTATCTATTCCTGGAAATGGTGAGAAGGATAGAAATGATTTAGCTAAATGGAAGGGAACCTTCTCTTGGGGAATTCTGTGCTACCTGCCCTAAACATAGATCTCATTAGCTAGTCCAGCACTGTGATCATATTCCTGTATTAGAATACAATGCCATAGGAAAACTGGGGTTGGAGTCAGGAAGACTTGTGTTCAAATCCTGACACAGACACTTAACTAGTTCTATCATATGACATCTCTTGATCTTAGTTATCTGCTTTGTAAAATGAGAGAGTTGGACTTGGTGGTCTCTGATGTCCCTTACAACTTTAAATCTCTAATCCTAGGAAAAGTTCGTTAATCTAACTAGTACAGCCTTGCTCTAGATTTGTTTTATTATCTATTTATTTTGCCATGGAGAGCAAGGCCATAGTCCCAAACCTGCTAGTTTAATTATTCCTGGATTTGGATTATCTAAATCATAGTTTCCTTCCTTTGGCATAGATCAATGGAAGATCATTGTATATATAGTTCTTTCAGACATTTTTCATGTTTAATTCAGGTAATTTCAATTACCATTGGTGGGGGGGAAGAGGGTATTTTATCATGACTTCCTCAAGGTTTGTTTAGATTCACTTAATTTGTGCCCACTGCACATGCCAGTGACCAAGTACGTTGATCTTCCATTTTCTCTGTCATGAGCTGTCAACCATCAAAGGCTTATCTGATTGCTATTAGCACTGGTTTTTTTGGTTCTCCTGGCAAAATAGAAGACCAATCTGTGCGCTCTCTCTCTCTCTCTCTCTCTGACAGCGTATCTCTTTATGAAACAATTCAAATGCCAAGGCTGCTCTCTGCGGTCCAATAGGTCACCTTGCTTGGAATATTTTCGCCATGATGTTGCCAACACACAGCACCAATGGAGTGGCATGAGATATATTTGAGGGCAATGTTACTTGATAACTGACTGGCAGATTCTATTGACTTGTTAGGGTGTTTACTTTTCTTTGATATTAATTTCTTGTGATCACATATTAAATTCCCCTTATCACCAATGTCTCTTAGTTGTTTGAAGCCACCGAATGTGGAAATGGCTATGTGGAAGCAGGAGAAGAATGTGATTGCGGTTTCCATGTGGTAAGCATTTTAGACCTTTAAAAACTTCCTTCTAGTCCAGACCCTGAAAAAACAAATACAAGGCAGAATCCTACTACTTGTCAATAGCTTCATTACCTTGTTTTTGTAACCACACTCTTCAAGATTAACCTTAGCCCAAATGTATTTAGAAGATCGATAGTTATTTATATAGAGTCTATTGTTGAGTAAATACTTATTTGAAAAAATAGAACGGATTCTTTGTGATCCATTTTCTTGTTTCTTTTTAAGACCTTTTTGATCTTTGGTTATGTGAATGTAGACCATGAAATATTGTCTGTCTGTCCCGTCCTTTTCCTATTCACTTCTAGAGTCTTCTGGATTAGATGGCCTCTGAGATTCCTTCTAGCTCCAAATTTATACATTGTTGTTAATTCTCTTTCAGGCAAACAAGCATTTATTAAGCACCTACTTGTACTAGACACTTGGGATACAAAGTTCCTTGAGAATCTCTGCCGTCAAAGAACTTTTATTTCCAAATACTTGTTTGCCGTTGCATAGATAGTGACCTTATTTGGAGCCACCTTGGTGAAGATCATTGGGGAAATACTAAAGGGACAAGTTATCTAGAGCAGAGCTTTTTGAAGCGCTGATAGGGGTTGCGAGTGGAAAAAGTTTTAGAAGCCCTGATTTAGAGTGAAAGACTCCTTGATCCTTTACATGAAGTATTTTTTCTTAGGAATGCTATGGCGTATGCTGCAAGAAATGCTCACTTTCAAATGGAGCACATTGCAGCGATGGACCCTGTTGTAACAGCACAACTTGTCTTGTGAGTTATTCTAATACATGTTCATCCTTCTTTTAACTCCTGAACTAGATAAGCAACCCAAAGCATATTTAACTGTGTGAGAGAAATAATACTTGTGCAAGAGTTTGTCATAGATATTTTTGGTGGTCACTGCATTTAGCAGCCTTAAAAATACATTTTTTTTTTGTTTTCCAAATAAGGGCATCAAAGACACTTGGAAACACTTAACCTTGTAGTTCCAAGGAGAAGGAGTCCCCCCCTACCTTTTGCTTTCCCTGCCTGTCTGAGCACTATTCAGCTCTGGGAACACAGTATTATGAAGGTTAATTTCCCAGCATGAGTAGAGGAAACCTTGACTCTTCTAGCTTAAAAGTGCTATCTGAAAGCTGCCTCAGTATGGATAGGAAGCTGTAACACTCCCCATGGCTAATAGATATTGCTATTCCCTTCATACCTCTGTTTCCCAGCTGGGCTGCCTTCCCTGTTGTGCTAACAGGTAACAATTCAGCTGAATGGAGGAATAAGTGTTCCATAAAACCAAATGAATAGCGAAGCAAAAATGGATACAAACCCAGGATTAAATTTTATTTTGTGCATCCACAAGAGGAAACATGAATGTCTTTCTTCATTGAACTATAATAAAATATTAGGTAAACTTAATGAAGATGAATATTTATATATACATACATATGCACACATGTGTAAATATGTATGTGTATATAGTCACATGCATATGTATACGTACACATATATGTATGTGTGTATGTATGTTATACCAAATATAAGTAAATTATAGGGAAGTAGTTTTTGACAAAACATGAGGAAGAACTTACTAATAATTATAGCTGTTTAACAATGGAATGAGATGCTCTGTTATCTTGGTGTTCATTTAAAATAATGATCATGTCAAATTAGTTTTTGAAACCTGAACATGTTACTTTTTTGCTGATGATTCATAGGCAAGCAAAGTGGGTGGCAGCTGGCTTACATCCATTTGATATCTACCTCATGACTCATGTTGGTTGTTTGGTGGAAGTCATGACTTAGAAGAGAGACATTTTCAACTTAAAGAATAGGAAGACTATTGGAATTCTCAAATAACTGATTTTATGCTTAACTAACAAACCTTAATTTCTAGTTTCAGCCCCGAGGGTATAACTGTCGAGAAGGAGTGAATGACTGTGACATTACTGAAACCTGCACTGGAGACTCTGGCCAGGTACAATGAAATGTGACCATCCATTTCCCAGTTTGGATGTATCTACTTAGGAATTCATTTTTAAAAAGCATTCGGCAATGAATATTTCTGTAGAGTTATTTCTGTTTTTCTCCCCTGATTTATCCTCCCTTTCCTATAATACCATATTGTAATGTGGTTTGCCTGAGTAAATTCTGAGTTTTGTTGTATATAAAAACTAGGGAAAGCTAGTGACAGACAAGAAAGTTTCTATTTTTTCCCTTGAGGAATAAGGCTTTTGTGCTCTGTCATAATCTAATCCTTATATTTCTGCATTCATTTTGGGGATGATTTATTGATAGTATCAGCACTTGTGATTTATAGCCAATTGTCCTGGCTCTCCTCTCCTGGCACCCCTAGATTCTGGGGTGTGAGTTAGCCACATGTAGAACATTTCCCAGTTATCCAGGTTGTACATATGGAAAGTACATGGAAATATGGTCAATTGGACCAGTTGGCAAATGTAGTGATGTTAAAATAGATTCCCTGGTAAATATATTCATTGGCCAAATTTAAATAAACATATTCAGATTATTCTTAATGTGACTTAGACATTTCCATCGTCTACCATTTAGGTATATTACTAGGTTTATTTTTTACATTGTTCTTCTGATATGTTGACATGTTGTAGGCATTACTGGGTATTGCATTTCATTTGAAAGACTGTTATAATGGATAGATTATTGGAGCTGGAGTCAGGAAGTCCTGGGTTCATCCTGCCTCTGACACTGATTCTGTGACCATAGGCAAGTCATTTAACTTCCCTATGCTTCAGTTTATTGATTTATAAAGTGGAGAATAAAATAATGTCAATTGTACCTAGCCCACTGAGTTGTTGTAAGGTTTTCCTGAGATAATGCACATAAATTGCTTTGTAAAGTTCAATGCATTATTTAAATAATTACTATTGAAAATTCCTAGGAACTACATAATAGACTATATCGTGCTTAAATTATATGGAATCGATAACTTACATCTTGAAATTATCTTTCTCAGCCTTTTGAAAAATTTAAGTGTTCTAATGAAGATTTCGGGCTTTAATTTTTGAAGCATCATTGATTAGACTTGAAATACTTTTAACATGCACATTCAATGGCTAACATATATGAATTATCCTGTTACATAAATGCTTCTTGCTCATTCAAAGGTGTTTTTTTCAAATCCCAATTGAGTAAATAGGGTTAGTGTGGCACAGTAAAAAACAAACAGTGGTTTTGGAGTCTGATGACCAGGGATTGATTCGTTCTTCTTATGCTAGTATTATGACCTTGGACAAGTCACTAAGTCATTCTGGGCCTCTGTTTTCAACTCTTTAAGATGAGTAACTTAGTCTAAAGAACCTCTAAGGTCCTTTACAACTCTAAATTTATAAGAGGCATAGTGGATAGAGCAGCAGACTTGTAGTTAGGGAGTACTGAGTTGAAATCCAACATCAGGCACTTGACCCTGGGCAAGTCACAACTAATTAGCTTCAGTTTCATCTGTAAAATGAGAAATCCAGACTATTTGTTGTCTGAGGTCCTGTTTAGCATAAAAGTCTATGATCCTAAGCTGAGAATTGCTTTGCTTAAAGTTGGTTTCTTAATGGTATTAGGTTGCCAGGAGGTAATGTGGTCTGGTGATAAGCTGCTTGATTTGGAATAAAAGGGCCTGTGTTTGAATCCTTCTTTTGCTAATTGCTCCCTCTTAGACCTCGGTAAAGTCACCTAATTTCTCTATGGTTTAGTTCTTCATCTTTGAAATGAGAGAGGTATACTGGAAAAACTTACATGAACTGATGCTGAATGAAGTGAGCAGAAACAGGAAAACACTGTACATAGTAACAGCCACGTTATGCAATGACTAACTTTGATAGACTTAACTCTTCTCAGCAATTCAAGATCTAAGACAATTCCAAAAGACTGGTAGAATGCAACATCCAGAGAAAGAACTGTGAAGTCCGAGTATAGATCAAAGCATACTGTTTTCTCTCTCTTTTTTTGGTTCTGATTCTTCTTTTACAATATGACTAATGTGGAAATATATTTAATGTGATTGTACAGGTATAGCCTATATCAGATTGCATGTCATCTTGGGGAGGGGGAATGGAAGAAAGGGGGAAAAATTTGGAACTCAAAATCTTTTAACAGTGAATGTTGAAAGCTAAAAAGAAATTTAAAAAAAAGAAATGAGAGAGGCATACTAGATGGCTTCTGAAGTCCCTTCATACTCAATCTATGAGTATCCTGAGTGGACCAAACAAGAGTGGTATGGCGTAGAAGTTGTTAAAAAAATAAAGCCTCCTCTTCTCAGACAGTCATTGTCTATTGTGCATGTGACCTCCCTGATTATTTCACTGAGGTATCATACTTGATCAGAGGAGTAAGTCTCAAAGCGAAAATATTTATGGACAATTCAGCAAATTAGCCATGCTGTCCAGTTGACTTGATGTTGACATATTTATGAAAACTGATAGAAATTCTTTCCACCATAGTTTATGGGAGATTCAGTAAAAAAATGTGTGATCAGGAGAAATAGCCTATGTGAATATAACATGTGGATGTTATCACAGATTTATTGTTGTTCTTCCTTCATTCTTGAAGAAGACCAATGATATCATGAGGGTGATATCTTGACTTGTATGTGAATTGAATGTGAGTGGGGCAGAGCTTTGCAAAGTCCTCAGCCTCACTCTCTCCTCCCGTCATTGAAGTATAGTGGTAAGACAAAGATCAAGACGACTGGTGAAGGTCCCAGATGCAGTAGGTGACCTTGGCCTTTCTAAATTAAGGTCTCCCTGCAGTTTGTCTGAGGCCATGCTCATTCAGTGACTTGAAGGGGTGGCTAAGAGTTGAGATAAAAGATGTACAAATTTACCACCACAAAGATATCAGTTTGGGAGAGGAAGACCCTCATAGTTTCTAGCCAGAACAGAAAACAATTGCTGTTTACACTCATTCCCAGCCTTCAAAACCTAACCAGGAGCCCCAGAGGCTTTGGTTGGGGCTATTATTGGCCATTCAGTGAAAGCCACAGTGATTTGGGTTTAAAGGCTCAGTCCAGTATCTCAATTTGAAACACAATGGAAAGCCTATCTTTTCAGAGCTATATTTCAAGAAATCAAAACTGCACAGGATAAAAAACAAATTGTCCTAGCCTTTTGAAAAAAAAAATGAGAAGGAAGAGGAGGAGGCGAAGGCGAAGAAGGAGAAGAGGAAGAAGATGAAACAATAATGATGATGATAATAATAGTAGCATTCCTCAATTTCTGCTTAAATTGGCAGGTTGAGTCCCCACAGGACAGCTGCCATTACTCCCAGATAACATGGTAAAGAGAATTAATATAAAACATTCTTCAATGAACCTGGTTCACTCCTTCCCACAAACATACACAGCATTCACAGGAGGAGCAAGCTTAAACTTAGACCATAAAAGCAGTGAGGCACACATGTAAGAAATATGTCTGACAAAGTTTAACAGATTTAGGGCTAGAAGGGACCATCTCTTTTGGACAGATAAGGAAACTAAAGCCAAGAGAGGGTAAGTGACTTTTCAGCATGTAGCACGCAGTGCTACAAAATACTTGTTAGCTATCTAACTTCACAGTGTCACATGGCTATTGAATGTCTGAGGCAGAATTTCAGTTCAGGTCTTCTTGACTTCCAATCCAGAACTTCTTCTGTTTGTTTCAGTTAGATTTCTAAAACATAAGGTTTGCTTTAGAGTCCTTTAGATGTTCTGCTTAAATAGGCAGCATAGCCCATTTAAAACAGGAAAATGTAAACATTATTGCATTAATTACAGTCTTTTTTTTTTTAGTGGATTGTCATGTAAATCATAATATGCCTCCAAGGAAGGCATTATCTAGTCTCCTTCATGAAGTTATTCTACTGATTATCAATCTGCATTTAATAACTAAGTATGAACTAACAATGAATTAAGTGTAAATTGTCTCCCAAGTGACTTTGAGAATTTGTTGCTGTGACATATTGACCACACTTCACAAATCTGGCAAATTAATTGTAGACTGATATGCTGGCTCTGGGATGACACATCCTACCCCCACCCCTCCTACCTCTACTGTATTCTTCTCCTGTCTAACTTTTGGAATTTTTGTTGTTTCTTCTTTTTTTCTGGGGGAGGAGAGGTCCCTACCTGATATTTTATCGTACAGGAAACTGTCCCTCCCCCAATACAAAACTGCAATTTGTCTTAGAGAGTTCCCTGGTGGAACTGAGAGTTTGTAATTTACCCATGATTTCCTACAGAACATGTGGCATGTTATTAGGTCATGTCTGACTCTTTGTGACCCCATTTGGGATTTCCTTCACTAAGATACTGGAGTAGTTTGTTGTTTCCTTCTCCAGCTCATTTTATAAATGAAAAAAAAACTGAGGTAAAAAGGTTTAAGTGACTTGTCCAGGGTCACAGAGTTAGTAAGTGTTTGAGGCCATATTTGAATTATGGGAGATGACTCTTTCTGACTCCAGACTCTATCAACTGTGCCCTAGATGCCCCCCCCCCCCCATGTGCCATGGACAGACCTTAAATTTATATGGAATTTTAAGATTTACCTTCTATCTATTCTATCAAGATGACTTTCTCACTCTCTGTTCATTTGGGTTGTTTTAATTCTGGAATGAGTGAAAAGTTTATTTTGGTTGATTAATGCACTCCTGATACTATTATCCAAGAATAGATGCCAGTGAAAAAGACCCACTGGCCATTGCTGCATTTTTAATAGACATGGTGTAGTCAGCTAGGGTTTATTCCTGAAATTCACAAATGAAAATATCTGTTACAGGAAGTTGCTCATTAGGGAAAAGAAATATTCCAGAAGGCTTATGAGTAATTGAATGTTCTTGTAGACAAATGGCCAGAAACATCGATACGCAGTTTGATAACTCTACTTAAAGTATGCAAAATGCAGTGATTTCACCTTGATTTGGATAATTTTGGTGTGAATTGTCACATTTGCTCATTTAATAGCAGAGAAGCATAGATTTGCTCCCTTTAATAGGTTTCATCCTGAGTCTTAGTGCTATGGAAGGGCTTCAATTTGGAATTTCTCAGCTTTTATGCATGGTAAATCAAATAAGAATTCAGAAAAACCTCTTCTCAGCCCCACCCATTCCAGCAATGTTCTGGGTGAACAGATTAGAAAAATGAAATGTATTTTAAAAAAATGTTTCATAAAATGGTTCTGCTAAAGAAAATAGCCATACTCCTCAGGCTCAGTTATTATAATAATGATGCAGTCTTTGGGGAAATGAGGGCAATAATAGCACAGCACTCATTTTGAATTAGAAGGCAGAAAACAGGGTAGTTCTTCTTTTATAAAAAAAGCAACATGTAAGTATAGAACTACTGCTCAGGGACTGTTTACAGGATGCCCAGAGAAGTAGTCCCATAAGTAGGATACAAACTTGGTTTTTTCACTGTGCTGAAATTTTTCTAGAATAGGCCCTGTCAATATGTACTCTGGAATTAATAATCTGACCTATTTTCTGAACGGTCATTTTTCAACAATCATGCTTTTAAAACTGTAACTAAATAAATTCAATTTCTTATGATAGTGTAGCAGATAGGTTTGACTTCTCAGAATCAGAGCAGTGTGTTTCAAGGCCCACTCCTGATGCATGCATCCTATGTGACCCTAGGCAAGTAATTTAATCTTCTGTGCCATCAGCAATTTTTTAAAACTTTAAATTTCAGGGTAGTTACAGCTCTGAGATGATAGAAGGAATTTGCTTAGAAAGAGCTTCCTACAATGATAAAAGCACAGGTCAGGGATTGCCCTAAACCCAAATTGCTTACCATATAAAAGTATATAACTACTTTTTACCCTTTTCAAAACAAATCTATTATATTTTAAAATCATTTTATATTCATGAGTTAAAAAAAAACAACTTTAATACATAACATGTATTATTTCTAACTTCTAGTTATAACATTACTCTTGTTGCCTTCTCCTTGACTTTTCAATATTGTGCTTGATATATTTAAAAATTGTTTTTCAAAATCTATGATGCATTACTCACTGCAAATTCTTTAATTTATATACAGTTGCAATATTTACTAATAAGGTTGTGTTTTACAGTGCCCACCTAATCTTCATAAACAAGATGGATATTCTTGCAATTCCAACCAGGTATTCCAAGTTTTACAAATTTTAACATAATTTTGCATGTTATACACAAAATTTTGCATGTTATACACAAAATTTTGCATGAGATATGCAACATATAGTTTACATAATTTTTGTCACTCGTGTCTTTTGCAGACAGGGAGCAAGTCAAACAATTTACTGTCATAGTAATAGTCTAACTTAAATATTGCAATATTAAATATCTTGCCTTTAATTTTATTGAAAACTCACCCTTTTAAGATTGGACAAAGGAAGATTAGTGAAGAGATGACTAGAAATTGGATTATTGCTGTGTGAATATTTTAAAGTATTTTTGGCAAACATTTCTACAAAGCAATAGTCTGCAGGGACTAGAAGGATTATAACCTCAAGAGATCTCTTCTATCCCACTTTAAGTAACCTAAGGAAGAGGAGAATTTATAATTTTTTAATCTCTGGAAAAAAAGTTTCTTCAATATTAGGAATGCACTGTTAAGAAAATCTTAGGATTAAGCCTATTTCCTCTTGTATGAAAACAGAATAGCTAGGCACAACTAGTCTCTTCATAAGAGCCTTCATAGACCATTGCAAATACCTCCAGATGGGGACATTTATATGGATGCTGAACAAACAAAGATGATTGAGTGGTCAGTCATGTAGCAAGAGAACCAGGAACAAGTAGTTTCACAAAAACCTAGAGAGATGAGAAATCCAGGAGGGAGAGGGTGGGCAACAATGTCAAATGTAAGTCTATAGGATGATAAGAATGAGGACAGACAAAAAAACCCCATCAGATCATCTCAATGTTCTTTTCATCTTTCCTTAAAAGTCTAGGGTAATCATCTTTTTGATTCTTATGAAACTTCTTAAAATTCTTTGCATGTCTCCTGAGTTGTAGAACTTAGAATTATATATAGTAATCTAGCAAAATTCTGGCCACTGAAGAGTTTAAGCCAAATAAGCCCAGACCAATTCATGAGGTCATTTCTGGTTCTTACCTGCTATGTGGACAGGATAAGTACTTAATTTAAAAACTAGTGTCACATGGCCCACTCATGATCAATTGGTTTTTCCTATATTATTTTTCTTCAATACTTAAAAAAGCCCCACAACCTAGTACTTTCATTGTACTTTTGTGCTTCCTTTCCTTTCCTGGGTGTGCTATCAATGAATATAATTTTGTTAGTTTCTGACTTTTTCTCTAATTCACCACCTTGAATATTGCATAGCTGTGTATTTTCCTTCCTTCCTTCTTTCATTCAATTAATATGTTTTATAATGTCATTGTATAAATTATTTTGCATTAGTTCATATGAATCTTCCCAGGTTTATTTAGAAACATTTTTTCATAATTTCTTTTAGAAAACCCATTTATATAGTATTTTATTTTCCCCAATTATCTGTAAAAGCAATTTTTAACATTCATTTTTTAAGATTTTGAGTTCCACATTTTTCCCTCCTTCCCTTCCCCCATTAAGAAAGCAAACAATTTGATATAGATTATACATGAGCAGTCATGCAAAACAGATTTCTATATTAGTCATGTTGTGAAAGAGAACAGAACCAAAAAAAAACCAAGAAAAATAAAGAAAGTTTAAAAAGTGTGCTTTAATCTTCATTCAGACTCATCAATTCTTTCTCTGAAGATGATAGCATTCTTCATAAGTTCTTCTGAATTGTATTGGATCATTGTATTGCTGAGAATAACTAAGTCATTTACAAATGATCATTATACAATATTGCTGTTGCTGTTTACAATGTTCTCCTGGTTCTGCTCATTTTACTTTGTATTAGTTCATGTAAGTCTTTCCAGGTTTTTATGAAAACATCTTGCTCATCATTTATAGCGCAGTAGTATTCCATCAAAATCATATACCACATTTTTTTCAGCCATTCTCCAATTGATGGGCATCCCCTCAATTTCCAATTCTTTGCCATTACTAAAAGAGCTGCTAAAATATATTTATACATATATGTCCTTTTAAAAGAAATCTCTTTGAGATACAGACCTAGTAGCAGTGTTTTTGGGTCAGAGACTATGCACTGTTTGGGCATAGTTCAAAGTAATCTCAAGAATGATTGAATCAATTCACAACTCCACCAACAGTGCATTAGTGTCTCAATTTTCCCACATATCTTCCAACTTTGTCATTTTCATTTTCTGTCATATTAACTAATTTAGTAGGTGAAGGGTGGAACTTCAAAGTTGTTTTAATTTGCATTTTTCTAATCAATAGTTATTTAAAACATTATATATTATTATAGATTGCTTTATTACTTCATCTGAAAACTCTCTCTTTGTAACCTTTGACCATTTATCAACTGAGGAAATGGCTCTTATGTTTTTTTAAATTTTATGCAATTTGCTGTATATTTGAGAAATGCAGCCTTTATTAGAGAAACTTGCTGTAATTCCCCTCCCCCACAGTTATGATTCCTGTATATTTTTCTCCATTTTGTTTCCCTCCTGTTTATTTCTTTCTCTCTCCATTTAACCTGCCCATCCTCAAAAGTGTTTTCCTTCTGATTCCTGCCTCCCCTAATCTGTCCTCCTTTCTATCAGCATCTCTGTTCTTTTACCCCCTTCCCTGATGACTTTCCTGTAGGATGATATAGATTTCTATTACCAACTGAGTGTATGTTATTCTAGCTTTGAGCAAATTCTGATGCGAGTAAGGTTCAAGTGCTCCTCACACCACCTCCTTCATCTTCCTTCCAATATCAAAGCTCTTTTTTTGCCTCTTTTATAATTTGCCCAATTCTACCTCTCCTTTCCCCTTCTCTCACTGCATTCCTCTTTCTCACCCCTTAATTTTATCTTTTAGGTTCCAATACATCATATTTAACTCAAACCCACACCTTCTGTCTATACATACTCCTTTCTATTGTCAGGTTCTTTTTTGTTGTTTGCTCATTTTTCCATCCTATTCCTTGACTTATAAGTCTGTGTTAAAGTTGGGCTCTGCTTCTTGGTTGGAGGAGACACTATCCCAAGTTTCAGAACTTTTTTGCTCCTGTTCTAGGAGCTAGTTCTGGGGGTCTGTAAGTTTTCAGTTCTTCCAAGGTGCTATGCTCTAAGGAAAAGTGTGGTCATTGCTTTCCTGCCCATACTATAGTCTTTGAGGGACCACAATCACTCTTTTCCACTCTGGAACTGGGACCAGGGTTCCTGTTCCCCTCTGCCTACAAGCTCTAGTGTGCTACTGCTCATTCTTGCCCTGAGACTGCTACCTAAGACTGTGACCAGAATCCATGTATGGTCAAAGCAACAGAGCCCTGCCCTAGTGCAAGCAAAGGGACACTTGCAATCTCCTTCTGAGCAGTTGTCCAACCCTTTTACCATCTGTGGACTGAGAACTCAGAAACTTCTGCTTTGTTGCTCCCAAGGTCTACTGCTGGCTCACTGAGTCTCTGCACAGCCTGTGCTGGACTGTGTTCCACTTTCACCCTAGTGCGACAGACCTTTCTTGCTCAACTTCTAAATTGTCTGGGCTGGAAAACTGTTTCACCCTGTCTTTTGTCAGTTCTGCCACTCCAGAATTTATTTTGAGTCCTTCTTCAAAATTGTTTGGAAGGGAATTTGGGAGAGCTCAGATAAGTCCCTGCCTTTTCTTTGCCACCTTTTCAATAAACATTTATTAAGTTCCAGGCACTGTGCTAAGAGCAAGTCCCAACGAACTGTTCTTCATTTATTATTTTATTCAGTCTACTAACCTGGATATTCCATCATGCAGAAAGCTACTGGTTAAAAGAGTCTGGGCCAAGACTAAATTCTCTCTCTGTCCCTATCACTTCCTCTTCATTTCCAATGCCACTGTAACTGTCACTACTAAACAATGGGATTGCTGCAACTGGCCTCTTTGATTCTTGTTTTTTTTTCTTCCCAACATCATGGAAACTACTACCAGACTTAGCTCTTAAACATGGCTTTCAACTTTTCACTTCTCTGTTCAACTTTTTGTGGATTACTTTATAAAGCTAAAACTTCTTTGTTTGGGTTTTTAAGGCATTCCATCAATTATTATAAGCTCTTACCTGTCCAGATTTATTTTTGATTCTTTTATGATATGATACCTTTGGGTGTCTTCACTGTTCTCTGAATACCCCACTACCATTACTGTCCCTTCCCTGGTGATATTTCCAAATCTTTACCCATTCTTCAAAGCGTTACTTAAGCTTTACCTTCTCTATAAAGTCTTCTCTGACTATTCATCCCTAATTGTTTTCAACTTTCTCTGAACTCCTTACAGAACATAGGGCCTATATCACATTATTTAGCACATACAAACACATACACATATATACAATATAGTATGTACATATGTCAACACACATATATGTATAAAATATGATGATATATAATAATATTGTTTATAATATGATCATATATTATTAGAAATAGTAGACGTGTTTTATTTATTAAATTCAGAATAAAATAAATAGAATTTATAAAATAATTTGTATATTTACTTAGAATTCTATAAAATTACATGCAAAATTATAACATAGGGCCTATATCACATACTTTTTTGGTTAATTATATATTTATAATTATAGAGTTATATATCACATGCCTTGATATGTTTTATAATTATATCCATCTAATTATAAATTATATATAACTGAGTGCTAAATTATGTGATATTGACCCTGTGTTATAATTCAGCACTTAATTATATCTAATTTATAATTATATGTATAATTATAAATGAATTAAAGTATAGTAAATGTATAACTATATATGATGATAAATATATGCTTTATAGTTGATCATATATGTGTGTGTACATTCCATGTGTGTGCATGTGTATGCACACACACATAAACATATGCATATATTCACTCATATAGGTAATTTACTAATAATTCTCCCCCTTCTTATGATAAATTCTTTTGGAGCAGAGATGGTGGCATATACTTCCTAGCATAGCATATGGACTTTTTCCAGGGTAAGAAAAGACAATATTTAAGAGTGGTGGAATGGAAAGGACATTGAAAAAGGTACTTAGCATAGTACTGGACACATAATGGGTTCTTAGTGAATACTACTTGACTGACCTATCTAAATTCTATGACTAAATCAACGTGTATAACCACACGGGTTGGATCAGATGAGTATTGTCTCTTTCACTTCTAAAATTCTGAAACTGTCAGTATACAGTAATGAGTACGTAAGTAGGCATCAAAATAAATGTTTGTTGACTAATAAATCACTGAATAAAATCTTGTAGAAGTTCACACACAACTTTCCCTATGTGTTTCCATATTTTGCCAACTTCATCTCTTCTTTTGGGCTTGATGGCTTCAACATTCCAGGACCTTTCTGTTTACTAGACATTACAATTGTCTATAATGTCTGTAATCCAGACGTTACAATTCCCAGTATTTTCATCCTCTGTTCATATCTTGCTATTTTGCCACATTTATATTCTGGATACTTTGCTGTTCCTTGTATTTGAAGAATCAGTAGGGACTCTACAAGCCACCTGAGATAATGTTAATGTCCTTCTTTGATGTATATATTTGGGCCATGATTTGTTTGGTCTTGATACTTTGACCCTTGTGTGAAGAAGTCTCAACTTCTGGTGCAGACTGCTTGCTCCAATCTGGACCTAGAAGTTCCTTCTGTTAGCTTTCCAGAAGGCAGTACTCCATTTAGGGTTCTACCTGCAGGAATTCTTTAGAACACACTGGTGTACTACTGAAAAGCACTGAAGTGAACCATAGCTTATGAATTTATTATAAACAATGTGTCAGGCCTTGCTTAGATTGTATCTGTTACTTCCACTTCTCTCCCAGACCTCTTCCTCTCCTAGAGGACATCTGATAAATTAGAGAGAATTCATTCTTTCTAAGGTCATGACTTAGGCTACTCAAGTTAACAAATTTCACATTTGAACATTTCTCCCTAAAAATCTCCAACAGTTTTAGTTTTCCCATCCATTGGTGTAAGTAGGTGGCTGCTTTGTGAGTTAAAAGAATTAAAATTATCACTGAATCAGTGTGTAGAAATCGATATTCTTAATGCCACATACATATACACAGATGTGTATGTATAGATATTACACAGACATGATAAGCATACACATGTATATATGTGTGTGTATACACACACACACACATATATATATGTATGTATGTATGTTTCTCTTAAGATGATAGTGACTTTAATGACTTTAATTGGGAGGTGGAAAAGAATCTGAGGGCCTGGAATGGGGCGTGGGGGGGTGGTAAGTTTACCAAGAAAAAGTAAAAAGGTAACTTTGAAGTTAATATTCGGAACACAACCTGCGTATTTTATGTGACATGTGATATTTTTTTAGGGCCGTTGCTACAATGGGGAGTGCAAGACAAGGGATAATCAATGCCAGTACATCTGGGGAAGCAGTAGGTTTCATTTTCCTATAACTTATTATATGCATGTGCTTTTTACAAATCTTTCTTTCCCAGTTTTGCAAACATGTCATTTTCTTCTTGAAAAGATGTAAAGAGGTAAGAAAAATGATAAAGGTATGTTTATGAAAGTGGAAAATGTACAGTCTTCCAGTTGGAAGAAATAAATAAATCTGCACCACTGTCTCATGCATGTAAATAGAAGAGGAGAGATGATTCCTTCATTCAGTTTTCTTGTCTTTCTGAAAGGCATATTGACTCTTCTTTTAGTGAGATCACACTGAATTGCAGTGGTAAAATTCACAATGATCCAATGTCTTTGTGACTTAATTTATGTATTGATCATACATATGTACACAAACACACACATATATATAAAACAAATAATATATAAAATATATGTATGTGTGTATGCACATATTTATATAAGGATATATGGAACTCCCCAAGCAAGCCTTTAGGAACCAATTGTATACCCACCTAAAATGTAGTTTGCTATCATGGCAAAGGCATCTCTTGGGATTTGGGATTTGGGGCATAAGATCTTGTAGCCCATGGAATATTTTAGTTCCTGGAAGCTTTCCCAGGGGAGCCTCTATACATAGGTACATTATTTCACTTTCCATTTCTGTCTCTTAGTTACCAATTATAAAGTGATAGCACTGATTCCTAAGCAGAGCTCAGACAGGTTCATTGGAATCTTTGTGAAACTTTTGCTCTTCCAGTCACAAAGGAATGTTTTACCTTCCAGAGGTACAAGACAGCTCATGGTATCTTGCTCATTCTTTTAAGGATATTCCCAAAGGGTTTTCTCTTAACAACCCACATTTACTGTTCTTGGAAAGACTTGTCAGTTCTCTTCAGTTCATAAAGGGCAAATTGGAAGGTAGAATAATGTTCTCTTCAGCTGTTCAAAGAGTAAAAGATCCACAGAGGGAGAAAAAGAAATGGCCAGAAAATCCTTCATTGTCCCCTTTTTGCTATCTTGTATTCCCAGGCAGCTTAACCAGGATCCGTCACTGTTTTTTGGGGCCGTAGCTTCTAAAGGAAATCAAAGTGCCAAAAATGATCTGAGGATAAGTGGATTCATTTTTGTAATTGGCAATGCAGAATTATTGATTGATTAAAGGTCTTTTTGTAGTGCCTTGTTGTTTTTTAATCAATCGAGTACTTATCAGACCCCTCCTGTGTGCCAGTCCCCTACATGGGCATTGGAATTTGAAGGCAAAAATGAAGTCATCCCTATCACTAAGGCAGTTTAGTCAATACAGGAACATGAAAAGGAAAAATTGACAACAATAATAACAATAATGAGACATTTGCATAGTACTTTAAGGTTTGCAAAACACCTTACACATGTTGTATTCTTAGGTCCTCACAATGACTCCGGGGAGTAGGTGCTATTTCTATCCCATTTTATAGGTGAACAAACTGAGGCTCACAGAAGTTGTGACTAGGAGCAGCCAGTAAATGTTTCAAGGATTTGAAGTCCAGCTCTCTATCCAGTGTTACAGCTTTCAAAAAAGAAATTTAAATCTAAGAACCAAAGCACAGATGAAAAAAAAATACAAAAACAACACAAACTTTGATGCCCCTAACAAATATAAATCTTAGCATTATGTGAGTTTTGTGTAGGTGCATTCATTAACTTTCTGCTAGATATGGTTGTATGTTGCCAGCATTTAGGAAGGAAATCATTTTCCCAGGATTGGGATTATGAATGGAACTAACACCCTCCTGTCATTTCCTTTACCTTCAAAAGAGGCTGCAGGGTCTGACAAATTCTGCTATGAGAAACTTAACACAGAAGGCACTGAGAAGGGGAATTGTGGGAAAGAGGGGGACCGATGGATTCAATGCAGCAAACAGTAAGTGCTGAACTTTCAGAGGGAGAGGGGTGTGTGTGCGTGGGTGTGTGTGCATGCACGCGTGCACAGGTACAAGCAAGACCATTCGCCAGCTCTTAATGTGAAGCTGGAGGGCACCAAAAATAAGCCTTAATGAGTTTTCCAAATGTGCAATGATTTAAAAAATATTCTCCAATGTATATTTTTAAGTTGGTAATTTTAGTGTATCCTGATGCCAAATGGCCAAGAGCCCATCATTAGCAAAAAACAATAATGATGCAATCAATGCTGTGCTTCAAGGGGAGAAATTTCCTGCTAGCCCTTCACCTAGAGCAGCTTATTAAGCAACAATAATGCTTTGCCCAAACGTTGTATTATTAAGTCTTAATTTTTCATCTTAATAGGGCTGTAGTAGTACATGATTTGTACATGGGATAATGTACAAATTGTTTTGCATACAAAATAGAAACAGCATGCATTTCAATTAAACAGTGTGTATTTTAAACACCTACTTTGCACAAGATATTGTATGTTTTTAGGATTTAAGATTAATCTAATGAATGATCATATTGAAAAGAAAATGTTTCTTTGAAAAATGTGTATATTTTCCTTTACCAGACTATGAGATGTTGGGAGTTTAAAGTGAGAATTTTGCTCAAATTTCTGGGTTTGCTTGTCAAATTTGGGTGATCAGTGCCACCAAGTAGTAAATCATAGATCAAAACTCCATTTTAAAATGAATAAACTCGAATTTATATAACACTTACCAAGGTTTACAAATTGCTCTCTTCATAACATGACTTTCCTGGGGTTTCACAGCTACTAAGTGTCTGAGGCAGGATTCATACACAGTTCTCCTGAC
This sequence comes from Petaurus breviceps papuanus, assembly GCF_028583685.1. NCBI lineage: Eukaryota > Metazoa > Chordata > Mammalia > Diprotodontia > Petauridae > Petaurus > Petaurus breviceps. Next base: position 14,014,612 of record NW_027187376.1, on the reverse strand, counting down.
TCCAACTCCTATAGTCTTCCCAATAGGCTACACTACCTTGATTCTTAATAATTGGGTGATTAATTTTCTTTGGTGAGGAAGAGAAGTTTCATGTTGTTGTTGTTTTGTTGATCAGCTGTGTACAACTCTTCAGGACCCCATTTGGGGTTTTCTTGGCAAAGACACTGCAGTGGTTTGCCATTTCCTTCTCCAGCTAATTTTATAGATAAGGAAACTGAGGCAACAGGGTTAAGTGACTTGCCCAGGATGGCACAGCTAGTAAGTATCTGAGGCCAGGTTTGAACCTAGGAACTCCTAACTCCAGGGCTAGCACTCTATACACTAAACCACCTAGCTACCTGAAGTTTAATAGCGATGAAATTTACAGTAAGTTTTATCTATCAAGTTCATTGTCTTATCTCTTCACCTAAAATGACCTGCATAAAGACAATTTATTTTTATTGGTTGGTCATTAAACATTTAGTAAGTACTTACTGTGTGTCAGGCTTTGTGCTAAACATTACCTGGTATGGTCACATGATAGAACAGACCAAAAAAGTACATCCAGATGGGAAATGAAGACATGACTGGCCTGAGCACCTTCCTTCAAATGGATGTTGAGGGAGAAGCTCTCTACTCCTTCCTCCAACCAGACAAGCCCCAAGGGTAGAAGGTGCTGATGAGGTATGAGTACCAGGACTGGTTGATTTTCTAGAATGATGAGGTTCCTGGGGACATGATGGAGGAGCCCATGGGAAAACAGTCAGATGGGATATGAAGAAATGACTAGAGCACATTGCTTATGTCACTGAGTTCCCTACGGCTAGCTTAAGGATGACTTCCCCCCCTTGGCAGCTTGATGGTGTCTACCTCACTAACACTAATGGGTCTTAGTACAAGCAACTTTTCACCCTGCCAACAAATTACTTCTCTCAAGGCATTTCTTAAGCTGAATCAAAGGGATGGATGGAATTGTTATTCAGAAAGAAATAAAAAACATTAGAGATTTGAATGATTGTAATCCTTCCTTTTATGTTTACAGTGATGTGTTTTGTGGCTTTTTGCTCTGTACCAATCTTACACGAGTTCCAAGAATTGGCCAACTTCAGGGAGAAATCATCCCAACCTCCTTTTATCACCAAGGCCGAGTAATTGACTGCAGGTAATGTATTACACATTGAAAAATTCAGTCATTTGGGAAGTGAAATTTATTTATTTATTTATAATTAATTAATTAATTTACTTTTAGTTTATTTATTTATTTATTTACTTTTCAGTTCCGCAATCCCCCCCCCCCTTTTTTTTTTTTCAAATTTTCTCTCCCTCCCTGTCCTCTCTTTTAACCCCCAGGGTGACATGCAATCAAATATAGGATCTGCAAATGCCTTCACATTAAACATTGGTCAAGTTGTAAAGAAGAATTATAACCAATGAAGTGAACAATGACAAAGAAAAAAACAAAACAAAACAAAAAAGAGAGGGCGCAAGTAGTTTGCTTCAGTCTGCATTCAGACTCCACAGCTCTTTCTCTGGATGTGGCTATCTCTTTCCATCATGAGTCCTTTGAAGTTGTCTTATAACTTTGCATTTCTGAGAGAAGCCCAGTCTATCAAAATTAGTCGTCACACATATGATGTGTCTGTAATTGTGTGCAAAGTTCCCCTGGTTCTGTCTCCTCACTCAGCATGAGTTTATAGAAGTCTCTCCAGGTTATTATGAAGTCTGTCTGCTCCTCATTCTTATAAATGCTCCTCATTTCTATATTTCTTATAGCACAATAGCATTCCATTACATTTGTATATGACAACTTGTTTAGCCATTCCCCAATTGATGGGCATCCCCTTGATTTCCATTTCTTTGCCACCACAAAAAGAGCTGCTATCAATATTTTTGTACATATGGGGGTCCTTTTCCCACTTCTATGATCTCTTTGGAATACAGCCCTAGAAATGGTATTGCTGAGTCAAAGGGTATGCACTTTTTTATAGCCCTTTGAACATAGTTCCAGATTGCTCTCCAGAATGGTTGAATCAATTCACACCTCCATCAACAATGCATTAGTGTTCCAATTTTTCCACATCCTCTCCAGTATTTACCATTTTCCTGTTTTGTCATCTTAGCCAATCTGACTCGTGAGATGTGTTACCTCAGAGTTGTTTTGCTTTGAATTTCTCTAATCAATAGCGATTTAGAGCATTTTTTCATATGCTTATAGATAGCTTTAATTTCTTCCTCTCAATACTGCCTGTTCATATCCTTTAACCATTTATCAAGTGGGGAATGACTTGTATTCTTATAGATTTGACTCAAGTCTCTGTATATTTTAGAAATGAGGCCTTTATCAGAGACATTGGTTGTAAAAATTCTTTCCCAGTTTTCCAGGAAGTGAAATTTAAAAAGACAAAATCAGAGGCAAATAAATATCAGGAAAAATTGGGAGATAGCTTCAAATAATTTATTTTATTCATATTTTGTCACTGCTTTCCTTTTGAAAATCCCTAACTATGCACTTAAAGATTTGCTATTGTTGTTTTGTTGACTAGTCATGCCCAACTCTTTGTGACCTCATTTGGGGTTTTCTTGTCAAAGATACTAGAGTGATCTGCCATTTCCTTCTCCAGCTCATTTTACAAATGGGTAACTAAGGCAAACAGAGTTAAGTGATTTACCCAGGGTCACACAGCTAGTGTCTAAAGCTGGATTTGAACTCAGGTCTATTTGAATCCAGGCCTGATTCTTTATCCACTGTACCACCTAGATGCCCATTTAAAAATTTATGTGTCTAATTGTAGATCATCATTCATTCATTCAACAAATATTCATTATGTTACTAGATATGTGCAGGATATTGTACTATTGAATGGTACTTCTTTGTCACATAAGCCAAGTTCATTTGATTAGAACTTGTTATGATTTGAGCAGTGAGTTTAAAAATTTGACAAAAGTAGTTTGTCATAAATTGTTTTCTAAAGTGTGAGTAGTCCTATGTGAGATTTTGTTGTTGAGTTGCTTCGGTCATGGGATAGGTCTGATTAATAAATACAGTTACATATGGAAAATATTTATAAAATATTACTGATGACTTTTTTGTATTTAAACAAAAATAAGTAGGAGGTATAAAATCTAGCTCAGTTGAGTAAAGGTCATGAGATCATGTAACAAATATACTAGACCTCATCTATCCAAATACGTTATCCCCTTTAAATCATTAAATCAACAAGCCTTTACTAAGTACCTACTATGTTCCAGACACACTACTTAAATGTCACCCTTGGAGGCTGCATGCTTGTTCCTACTGTACTGCCATTGCTTAAAACATTTTTGGCCTGCCCTTCAGAATTTACCCGTGGGAACTCTTAACATAATTCTTTTAACTATCTGTCATGGAGGCAAGTCACCACCCTTTGAAGGAAATTTAGACTTTTGAAAACAAATGACTTCATTAATTACTTTTCTGAGATGGAGGACATCTGATATAAACTTTCTCACCTTCCTTCTCCTACCCCTTTAAGCCCTTCTATATCCCCACTGCTTTTCCTTTCTCCCTTCTGGTCTCAGAGGACAGGGTGGCAATCCTCCTTGCCTCGGCTAACTTCTCCTTTGGTAGCCTATTCTATAATTTTGGCCTGCTGCCTTCCGTCTCTGTGCACATGTGCAGATTGATTCAATGGTTGGTAAGGATCATGGATGCCTATTGAAAATCCTCTTCTTCTTCAATATTCAGCTTGGGGCCACCTCCTCCATGAAGCGTTTTCTCACTCCAACCCTAGACCTAATACTTCCTCAATCTCTCTTCTCTCTCTTATTAATAATTTTTGCGTACTTTTCACATTCTAATTTAGAGTTTTTTACATACATAACTTATAATCCCAACATAATTGTTGCTTTTCATCTTAGTGGTGTAACCTTAGAGACTAGAACAATAAACTATAACCTATATATAGCAGGTGCTTCATAAATATTTGCTTGTTTGAATTGAATTTTTCTTTCATCTGTTCACTTTTGTCTTGAAACCTCTAGGCTTGATGCAAAGATCCTGGAGTGGTTTGCCATCTCCTTCTCTGGCTTATTTTGCAGATGAAGAAACTGAGGCAAATAGGGTTAAGTGACTTGTCCAGGGCCACACTGCTAACAGTTGTACACATGTCTTCTTTCTCCAGTGGTGCCCATGTTGTTTTAGATGACGATACTGATGTAGGGTATGTGGAAGATGGAACTCCATGTGGCCCATCCATGATGTGTCTCGATAGAAAGTGCCTACAGATTCAGTCCCTAAACATGAGCAGCTGCCCCCTTGATTCCAATGGCAAAGTTTGTTCAAATCATGGGGTAAGTAAGGATGTAGCAAGAGACTGAGCCAACTGTCTTTGGCGGTAGATATTTTGTTATCTGAAAATTGAAAAGTTTTACTAAATTAAATTTTCATGTTTAGTGATTCTCTGCTGCCTGGTGTGTTTTACCCATTATTTATTGATATCAAGTAACTGATGACTGACACAGACCAGACACTTTCAGTCTAAGGTGAATAACACCCCCTCACACACACACACACGCCTACACACAGAGATACACATATACTATAATTTGCTGTTATTGTGAACACAGGCTCACAAGAGCATTGATTTAGGTCTGGAAGGGATGTTAAGGCTCCATTTGAGCCCTTCATTTGACATATGAGGAAACTAGGCACTGAGAAGATAGGAGACTAGCCCAATTGGGATTTGAGCCTCGCTCCTCTGACTCTGAACCCAGCAACCTTTCCATGAATAATTCTCATCAAATATATTCTCATCAAAACCATTCTTCTTTTGGGAAGCTGAATCATCACAGCTAAATTTTATATAGTGCTTTAAAGCTTGCAAAGCACTTAAAAAAAAAAAAGCAACCCTCTGAGGTTGGTACTAAAAGTGCTACAAGACAGCTAGGTGGCCCAGAGGCTATGGAAGATCCAAATTCAAAACCTTTCTCAGCTCCCTCCTAGCTCCATGACCCTGGGCAAGTCACTCTGTTTGTCCCATCCTTAGTTTTCTCAGCTGTAAAATGGGGATGAAAATAATACCACTTACCTCACAGGACTGTCGTGAGCATCCAATGATATAACCTAGGTAAAGTGTTTTGCAAACCTTACGGTTTCTAAAAATGCTAGCAGTTAATTAATTAATTTTTTATTATTAGCATCTCCATTTTATAGATAAGGAAACTGAGGTTGAGAGGTTAAGTCACTTGCCCACGATCACATAGTAACTATCTTGGGACAGATTCTAACTCAGGTCTCATGATTCTAAGTCCAGTTTCTTTGTCACACTGTGTGTCACCTTGCTAAACTTATGGAATAATATTTATCATTTTCCATTGGAAAAAGGGCAACTAAGGAGGTGGAAGGAAGTTAATAAGGTCCCTCAAAGAACTTCCCACTATACAGCACACCGTCCTGTACAAAGCATGTCCTTGGTAAATAGTTGTTGAATTGAATTAATACTATGTGCTCTTTCCAAGTAAGGTTTAAGCCATGTCAGTGACTCCTCTCACACCCTTTGGCATTCATTCAACAAAAACTCAGGTGATAAAAAATAGGCACCAGGTAGATCATGTCAATGTTGGCATTTCATGTGTGTTTGTACTTTAAGAAACCTAAGCTGAAGAGTAGGAAACCATCAACGAAGAGAAGGAAGGAAACAGGCATTTATTAAACACTGATGGGGTGTGTGTGTGTGGGGGGGGGAACATGCTAAGTGCTTTAAAAATATTATCCCGTTTGATTCTCACAACAACTCTGGGAGATAGGTGCTGTTATTATCCCCATTTTTATGGTTAAAGAAACTGAAGAAAACATCAGTGACTCACCCAGGTCATACAGTTACTAAGTGTCAGAGACTGGATTTGAACTTAGGTCTTCCTGACTCTGGACTTTGCACTTCGCACTTCCAATTAAATTTGGAATGGACTTGAAGAGGTCATCTCATTCAACACTTTCATTTTATCAGTGAGAATGCTTATTCCCCACCCAGCTAAGTGAAAATGATTACATTCGCACGAGTACTTAGCAGTCTTCTACATTCCATGGAGGTTTATTACTCTTTCTCACTACCCAAAGGGCCACCTTTTTAAAAATCCATAAGACCGAGTACTTGGGAAATCCATAGACTCTTGCACCAAAGCTGTATATCCAAGAGAAAAAGTTAACACTTGTCTACTTTGGTGGGGGGAGGGGGGCAGGGAAAGCAAAGTCTGGCGAAGCATTCAGACTTTGGGAAGGGAAAATGAGAGTAATGTCATGAAACTGGGAAGAAGATCCTAAAGGGATAGCAAAGAAAAAAAAAGGAAAGATCCCCTCCAAGTGCATATATGGGGGGAGGGGTACTACATGGAGACCTCAGGTGATGGATTAAAGGAACTTCAAACTAGATGTTCTCTCTGGCTTCTGTTATTGAATCTAAGTCTGTGGACAAAGGAAGGACAGAGAGATTTTGATGTAGTTCATGATATCTTTTTCCCATTTGCCTTACACTGGCTTTAATCCTAATCAGTTTGTTTTAACTTTTAAGATTAAGAAAACCATTTATTCTAATAAGCTTATATCCTCTTTAGTAAGCCTTCTCACTATGCAGTTCATATATAGAGAGATAAAGGCTTAAAGAAACATTACACTGATCCCTACTCCCAGTGATGAGTGTGCTTCAAAGCCTTGCACAGGCCTATTTATTCCCTCTGAATTTCATCCCACTTCAGTATAATGCCAGGAACTTAGAAGTTAAAACAGCCAAACTTCGCTGACTAGTCTGATCTCAGAAGGCATCTTTCTGACCTGTATGATAGATATTCACTGCCAGTCAATCAGTAGTCATTTGGCAAACATCTGCTAGGGACATAACCCAATGCATTGTGTCAAAGGGCTATTTGGCAGAATTTTATAGCCTTGGGTGCCTATCTACAAGAATCTTATAGTCTTGGGGTGGCTAGGTGGTGCAGTGAATAGAGCACTGGCCCTGGAGTCAGGAGCATCTGAGTTCAAATCCAGCCTCAGACACAACACAAAAACTAGCTGTGTGACCTTGGGCAAGACACTTAACCCCAGTTGCCCTCCAAAAAGCAAAAACAAAAACAAATCTTATAGTCTTGTTGAGGAGTCAAGGAACAATATTAATAATAGCAAGTATTTACATGGCACGTTAAGGTTCCTAATGTACTTTACTAATATTATGTCATTTTGTCATCACAGCACCTGAGAAGGGGTAAAATCCTCACTTTATAGATGAAGAAACTAAGGTAGACAGAGTTAAGTGACTTTCCCAGGCCACATATATAGTCTCTGAGACAGAATTTGAACTCATGTCTTCATAAGTCCAGGTTCAATGCTCTACCCACTCTGTCCCCTCGCTTCCTCTAATCATCAGTGAACAGTAAGCATATTATCAAGTACTGAAGTATGAAGTAGAGACTTTGAAGGGTTGTGGTAGTAGAGAGAAGAGAGGGGGTATGATAAGTGAGATGTGGAGTAATCAGAGAAGGCCTCATGGAAGAGATGGGACTTAACCTGGAAGGAAGGAAAGAGGGGAGGAAGAAAAGAAGGAAGGAACAAATGGTGGAAGGAGGGAAATAAACATTTCTTAATACCTACTATGCACCAGGCACTGTGCTAAGTATGGAGGTAAGAGATGCTATTATTCCCATTTTACAACTGTGAAAACTAGGAGATTATGTGACTGGCACAAGGTCACACAGTAAATGACTGAGGTTGGATTTGAACTTAGGTCTTCCTGACTCCAGGTCCAGTGTTGTATCACTACCAAACTGCCTCCTGGGAAAGGTGGGTATATTTTGGATAGGAAGAACTGGCCCAGGGGGTAGGTGCAGTATTGCAAGCAAGGCAATAGGAATGATGAACACAGAAATAAGATCATTAATATACTTGGGGAAGAGTCAAGAGCCAGGTAACTGAAGAGGAAGGTACATATTGGTGAACTTGTAGGAAATAAGCTTGGATATAGATGTCCAGGTCATAAAGAATCTTCAAACTGAAGCTGAGAAGTTGATAATGGTCACAATTAGAAACAAGTCTTTGAAAACTTTTGTGTTGAGGAATAACATATCGAAAGTAATGCTTCAAAAAGTAGTCTGTTAGGGGATCCTTGGGTCATAAATTCAGAACTGGAAGGGACCATGGAAAACTATTGAATTCATTCATTTTTTTTTTTTGCTTTTTGGAGAGCAATTGGGGTTAAGTGACTTGCCCAAGGTCACACAGCTAGTTTTGTGTTAAGTGTCTGAGGCCGGATTTGAACTCAGGTCCTCCGGACTCCAGGGTTGGTGCTCTATTCACTGTGCCACCTAGCTGCCCCTATTGAATTCATTCTTGTTATTTTATAGTTAAGGAAACGGAGGCCTAAAGATGACAAGTGACATCCATGTCTGTTCTGCAAGGACCCACCTACCTAAGAGCAGAGAGTCAGGAAGGTTGTCTATTGGTGGTGTATGCTCGTGGTGACCCATTAAACACACCAAAATGCAAAATACCTCCCAATCCTGTGTGCCTGTCCCTCTCATCCTTCCCCACTCTCAGCTTCTCTAGCTAGTGGAATGGCAGAGGGTGCTAAAAACCACACACAAACATGAATTTAGCCATTAGTAGTTGTAGTATGTGGTTTCTATTGGTGATCAGCAAGTTGATGTCCTCAAGGAGGGAATGAAACTTGTCACCCTACAAGAAGGCAATCTGCCGTCGTGGGTGGGTCCTCTGTGGAGGACATCCAAAAACACATGGATGAGAGTTGCATCAGACAGAATGAGGAGGCATGCACGCACTGGGCTCAGCACCAGCACAGAGATTCTCCGCATTGTTGTGATAGCAGACATATTGAGTGTTATATTCATTTTTCAAACCACAAAAGATTCCACAAAATATTTTTGACACATTATTTTTGCCATATGTAATGAATGTTCAGGATCTTGGGAATACTTTAAAGAAGTTTTAAATAGTTTGAAAGAACTTGAAATTATTTTCGACCTTGTTTAAGAGTTGTGTAACTTGGGGTGGCTAAGTGGCACAGTGAATAGAGCACCGGCGCTGGAGTCAGGAGGACCTGAGTTCAAATCTGACCTCAGACACTTAACACTTACTAGCCTTGTGACCTTGGGCAAGTCCCTTAATCCCAATTGCCCTTCCTTCCCCCCCTCCAAAAAACAAGCAAACAAAAAAAGAGTTGTGTAACTTAGCAACAGAAGAAGAGCTTAAAATGTAGTTATTTAACCTTTGGCCAGTTGGAAATAAGAGCCTAATGACAGCAAAGCTAGCTCTTTATTTAAAGACTTTGTTTCAGTCATTTTCAGTCATGTCTGAATTTTCATGACTCCATATGGGGTTTTCTTGGCAAAGATACTGGAATTGCCATTTCCTTCTCCAGCTCATTTTACAGATGAGGAAATTGAGGCAAACAAGGTTAAGTGATTTGTCCAGGGTCACACATCTAGTAAGTGTCTGTTGATTAATGATTAAGATTCCCTATTTTACATCAGAAGCATAATAAAAGTTCCCAGTATCCTCTCTCTCTCTCTCTCTCTCTCTCTCTCTCTCCTCTCTCTCTCTCTCTCTCTCTCTCTCTCTCTCTCTCTCTCTCTCTCTCTCTCTCTCTCTCTCTCTCTCCCTCTACCTCTCCCTCTCTCCATCTTCCTCCCACTCTCCTTCCCTCCCTCCTTCTTTTAAGTGGAATAGAATGGAGTAAGGGTTTCCTTGTTCTTGATTACTAGTAAAATTTAAATGTCAGCTTTAGTCTACAGAATTTAGGGAGTGGGACTGTCCTGTAAGAATTTTGTGACTTTACCCTGGCTATTTCAGTGACTGAACAATAAGATGATAAAAGAAACCAGCAGCAAACCACAATGAAAACACTCTTTGTTCATGTTTTCTGTCACACAGGTATGTAGTAATGAAGTCACCTGCATTTGTAATAACACCTGGGCAGGGACAGACTGCAGCATCCGAGATCTTATCAAAAAACCTCCAGCCTCGAAGGATGATGGACCCAAGGGTTTGTGATTTGAGTTCATTTTTACTGTATATATTTAGACAACCTTTTCCCAAAAGCCTTGAATAGAGCAATATCATAGTTTTGGAAGGAAATAGAGAATGTTTTTCTTAAAAAAAAACAGCAAACCCCGCCCCCCCAAAAAACCGTCGGCCCTATAGTGAATATAACTGTAGTGTTCTAAATGTCACGTAATGACAGCTGTCTTGTCTGTGCTCTGTTTCATCATTCCAGAACCCATGCCTGAGGAAAAGTGAGCTTAGTAATTTTCCTTTCTTTCTAGGTGTTCACTATTTTTTCTCTCCTCTAATCGCATTATTTCCCATAAACATAAGTATTTATTGTTTACAACTTTTCATAGATTTCCCAATTAATGGACAAACCATTTGGTAATTTACAAAGTACTGTTCTCACAACAATCCTAGGAGGTATTAGAATGATTACTTTAAAAACAATCTCTTTACAGATGAGGAAGCTGAGTCTCAGGCAGCTTGCCCAAGGTCACCAAGCTAGTTGGGGGTAGAGGGGCATCTAAATTCATCTGATTTCTATTCTGGTTCCCTTCCTCCTATGTGGTCCCTACTGCCTCTCATTATATTGTTTATCAATTTTTGCATTATTGTCCTCTCCTTCTATTATCTTTCTTTTACAGACAAAGAAATTGAGGCCTAGAAAGGTATTATGACTTACCTAAAGCCATATAGGCAATGTGTGTTAGAAGCAAGATTTGAACCCAGGTCACAACTAATCATCTAGACAGCTGAGCTTAAACCTCGGTCAGATGATTCTAAGTTTGGTGAATTTTTCTACTTCTTGCTGCATCTGTATCAACACTAGATAGAGTCTACTATGATGGCACAGATCTCTTCAGCAGAGCTTTAATTTATTCCATTCAGAAGTCTAATTTTATTCTGTCCTTAAAGGAACCTTTGGGATCATTGTCCTGATAGCTAAAAATAATATGTATTTTCCTGGATTAGATATTTATTCACACACCCACACACATACAGAAACATATAAACATATGTACATGTTTATCACTGAATGGGTGTTGCCTCATTCAAACTGAGATCTGGAAAAGACCTTAACTTAAAAAGGCTTAGATCTCCCACTGTATCCAGGGCTATCTCCAGTTGTCCTGATCTATACCTTGGCACTGGACCCAGATGGCTCTGGAGGAGAGGGTGGGGCTGGTGACTTTGTACAGCCCTCCCTCACTTAAATCCAATTCACTTGCATGTCATGGCATCACCTTCCTGATATCATAGACCTCATCAAGAATGAAGGACGAACAACAACAGGTACATGTACATGTGTATATGCAGTCATTTATATGTGACATATATATGTATATAAACACACACATATACAAATACATAGGTAATCATTTTCTGCTGTTTTTGATGTTAGAATTGAAGTCCAAATAATGCAAAAATTGCCTTATAAAGACAGGAGATGCATTATATTGTATAGTTTTCATTCTTCCAGGAAAACTTAATATCAAAGAGTTTCCTTTGACATCTAGCTAATTACAAGAGTGTAGGAATCATTAAATAATTGCTATGCACACCCAAAGGTAGACATGTATTTCTTAGATGACATGTTTATTAAGTAATGAAAAATCATTCTGTTATTTAGGGTAGCATTTATTATGATTCTTGCTCATAACAATCACAATATTCACCAAATAATTAAAGACTATAAACAAAATCCCGAGGCTTTGTGTTTGGGGGAAAGTATGTTCAACTTTACAACATTTCTAATAATAATGGGATAGGACCAAGTAGAAAAGTCTCCATTTTCATATTCAAGTTTATAAATGTTAAGGATTAAAGTAATTTCTGCTTGGATTTTTTCATTAATGGTTTTCTCACATTATAACTGTGTTTGGAATACCATATGGAAAGGTTGGCCAATTTTCAGTAAGTAGTTAAATTAAATCTACAATTCAATTAGCTCTATGGATCTGGGCAATTACCTACTTTATTTTCCCACTGTTTGAATTTTTAAAGACAGAGTAATTTTTATAATTGCACTAACAGAGAGCACTGCAAACCAAATCCTTCTCCATTGTGCACCCTTTTCTTCCAAGATATATGCAGACAGTGCACATCTGGGCTGTCCCAGCTGTGTTGTGCATAGTTCTGACACACTCTCCAACATCAGTTCAAAGCAAGAGACCCAGGGAAGGACCCAGCCCAGGTAAACTAAAAAGCAGAATGACTTAGTGCTCTCCCCATCCCCCAGTGAATGAATGGTCTGTAGAAACCCTTAAAATGACTTAAGCATCGAGTCACCTGCTATTTCCCCTCTCTCGCCACAATATCAAAAGTTTATGAAACACTATGTAAAAGCATTTGTAAGGATCTCATGGTTTCCTTTTGCAGATGGGCAAAATCACAAAACCCTGCTACTCCTTTTAGATATACTTTTAGATCCATCGCTTAAGCCCATGCTTGAGTTATTTTTGATCCAGAAGTGTTAACTCTGTAAATAGCAGCGCAGTCAAGATGTCAAAATATGGCCCTAAATATACATGGCCTACGGATGTTGGCAGGGAAGGAAGGGAAGCTGGCGGGAAGAGTGACTGTATAGCTTTCAGAGGTTGGGTTAGATGGGTATATTTAATGTACTTTTTACTCATTTACCCATTAAGGGGGATAGGGTCTGGACCTGTGATTTCATCAGTTTAGGGAACTCCTGGATGATGAAATTCTCTCTACCAAAGCAGGTGATTTTAGCTAGGGACTTGATGATGGATAGAACAGTGGACCTGGAGTCAGGAAGAACTAGATTCACATGTGACCTCAGACACACTCACCAGCTGTGGGACCCTCACTCGCTAGTCACTTAACATCTCCTGGCTTTAGTTCCCTCATCTGTAAAATGGGGATCATAATAAAACCCACCTCCCAGGGTTGTTGTGAGGATCTAATGACAGAATGTTTGTAAAGCTCTTAGCAAATCGTAAAGAACTATATGAATATTAGCTATTATTATTAGGTCATCTTTTCTGCAGCATCTAGTCTCAATGAATTATCTAGAACACAAAGAGGTCAAGAGACTTGCCTATGGCCACTGTTTGTCTGAGGTAGGGTTTGAAGACAAGTCTTCCTGCTTCTAGGGCTAACATTCCATGTCCTTTGCCATCCTTCCTCTCTATTTTTTAAAAATATGATTATAATATTAAGATTTTACAGGAATTATAACATTTCCTTCAAGCTCTTATTATTCTCTCTCTCACCCCCCTTTCCCTTCCTTCCTTGCCCCCCCAAGGGGAGACAATCCTCTCCTTACTTTCCATTCATTTTTCTTGAAATCTAGGCCAACCTCCAGAAGCTACATTTAGTAAACACACTGCTCTAAAGGAATCAATCACTGATCTGCTAAGATTTTTTAATATCTTAATTTTTATGATTATGTTAGGTGAGAGAGATTATTCCTATATTGTTCCTCCAGGAAAGTTGGAGGTAACTCAGCATAGAGACATTGTCACAGATGAGCACAGGGGCAGAGCTATCCCATCTGGCTCAGTGTTTTGCCTCTCAGGAACCCCCTGAGTGCCTGCTATAGGCTGGGAAGGATCACTTTCTAGCCCTTTCTTCTCCACATACACTCCTTACTCCTTTTCATCTCCATTTCCTCTGTTATATAAATTAAATTACTGGACAAAGCTCCAAAATTAAATTAGAAATTAAGTTAAATTACTCAAGAAAACTCTAGGAGTAGTGTGACCCATTCTGGAGAGGATGATATTCACATTTGCCCCAGATCTCCCTTTGTCCCTGAAGGGAGCAGAGTCAATATCTCAACTACATTGATTTTGGAATTATTAATACTCCTTGTGAAGCTTTGACATGCTGAGTAAAAAGAAGATGCCATAACTTTATAGGAATGAGCATCAGCTACCCCATTAGATAAATAATTTATTTACCAGAAGAGTTAATGTAAAGTATGCAATTTGGGGACAACCCAGTGACACAATTTTCCAGGGCTTCTCATATCTCTTCATTTGCTTTGGAAAGCTTGATTGACATCCTGATCACACACAAATTTTGTGGGATGACATTTCATGTATTGGGGGTTGTCATGTATGCTTTGTGATTTTGGTTTTTATATTTCTGGTTAAAAGGAGAATCATAATAGGAAATTACTTATGTTTTATTTTTATTTAACACATATAATGTTTAGGTGCCCTTTTATACTTGGTGCCTTAACAATACATAGCCAAGGAAAAGAAAAACCTCTACCTTTGCTTGATCAAAGCAATTGTAGCATCTGAAGAGATCTTTGTTTCATCTCAAGGCAAAAACTTTGACTGTGAACCTTTATTTTACTGTAGAATGGAACACACACAATCTTGGTTCCTTTGTAACTCTGAATTTGCCTCCCAAATTGGTTTGGATGGTGTTATTATGACAGTCATTGTGGACCATGGGAATATCAATGAATTTGGAGCAAGAAGAATGGCGTTCAAATCTTATGCCTACCGCTCATCTGTTGTAACCCTGGGCAAGTGGCTTAACCTCTTTATGCCTCAATTTCTTCATCTGCTAAATGAGGGGAGTTGAAATAGATGACCTCTAAGGTTTCTTTCAACTCTAAATCTGTAATTGTATAAGCTTAGGTTGTGCTTCTCCCAGGGTGTCTACCAGACACAGTTGTTTACTGGTAGAATGATCTGGCTCATTATATTCTTCTAATAATGCTTTTCTAAGTAATAACGAGAACTCATATCTATATAATGCTTTAAAATAAAAAAAAACACCTTTCTGACAACAACCTTCTGATGTAGCCAGAACAAGGATTAATGGTTTTTTTTTATGATAAAGAGACTGAGGTTCCAGGAGGCTCATTTGTGATCAGACAGCAAAGCCCGAGTCAAGAAAAGGACATGTTTATAATAACATTTAATCTGTCTGAAATGATAAACTATATAATAGAATTGCAGAATTGGAAATCATAGAATCACAGAATAGAATCTTAGTCATAGAACCATAGAATTGGAAAGGAGTTTCAAGAACCATCATAGTCCAATTGAAATTACCTCAGCAACATCTCTGACAAGAGGTTCTCCAGATTCCTTTTTGATCGCCAGTAATAGAAGAGCTAGTTGGAACAATGGATAGAGTGCTGGGCTTGGAGTCAAGAAGACTTCTCTTCCTGAGTTCAAATCTGGGGTCACATACCCAGATTTGAACTAGCTTTGTGACCCTGGGTAAGTCACTTTCCTGTTTGTCTTAGTTTCCTCATCTTAAAACAACCTAGAGAAGGAAATGGCAAACCACCCAAGTATCTCTGCCAGGAAGATCGCAAAACAGGTCACGAAGAGTCAGACTGGACTAAAAAATGACAACACAAAAGAGAATTTTCCTTATATCAAACTGAAATCTGTATCTCTGCAATTATAATTTATTTCTGTTCTCTAGATCGAAAAGAAACAAATTTAATCTCTATTTTACATGGCAGCCTTCCAGGGACAGAGAATACTTGTTCTGTCTACCTCAGAAACTTGTTGTGAGGAAGGTGTTTTTTAAAACTTCACCCCTCAACACACACACACACACACACACACACACACACACACACTCCCCCTTCTCTCTATCCCAGTCTTTTCTTCTCTTAGCTAAACAATCCATATTCATGTAGTTAATTGTCATATGATTTCAATTCCCCTCGTTGCCCTGGTCACCTTCCTCTAGATATGTTCTGAGTTGTTAATGGTCCTCCTAAAATGTGACTCCCCAAACTGAAAGCTATACTCCAAATGTGGTCTGACTATAGCAGAATACAGCAGGGCTATCACCTCCTTCTGTCTGAATACTGCTTTCACCAGGGTAGTGTAACGTCACATTAGGCAAGGCAGTCCTTTCACATTGTTGACTAACATTGAGTTTGCTCTCCCTGAGGTTTTTGTCTTGGCCAAGTTGTTTAGCCCCACCTTCACCATCTTCAACTTAATGTAGTTGCTGTTTTTTTAATCCTTATGCAGCATTTTACACTTATCCATAGTAAATTTTGTCTTATTAGATTCAGTCTGCCATAATAGCTGAATGAGGCTACAATGGATGCCATTAATGATCCTTAATCACCACTCCATAGGCCCCCAAATTCAGCCAGTTCTGAATCCGTAGCACTGTGTTTTTGTCTGGTCCGTATCTCTTTAAAGATGAATGAAAGCCTTTGTCAGCTGACTTCTAGAAATCCATGTATATGATGTCTGTTGCACTCTTCTGAATCCCTTATCAGAAAAGGTTAGTGTGGAATGGTCATTCCTAATGAACCCTAGTTGGCTCATGATGATCACACATCACTTCCTAAATACCTATGAACTATACCCAGGGGTGTGCTGGAGCCATCTGTTAGCACAGATTAAACTTAAAGTGGGCCATGTGTTTTTGGAGAGTCAGCTGTTAAACATTTCCTGGCACACCTTTGGCTATATATGCCTTTATTACCTCATTCTAACATTTTTCCAATAATTCATTTCAAGCTCATAGTTTGAAGAGGCTCTAAGGTTCAGTGGAAAGAACATTGTCTTTAAAGTCTGAGGACCTGGGATCAAATTCTGCTTCTGCTACTTTATACTTGTGTGACATTAGACAAGTCATTGAATCTCCCTGGGTCTCGGTTTCGTCATCTAGAAAATGAAGGGGCTGGCTTACATGGACTCTGAGACCATTTCTTTCTCTTTCTGTCATCACAGGACATTTTAGACTTCTTTCCCCTTTTAAAAATCAGAATGTTTGCTTCTCTCTAGAACTGCAACACATTACTTTTTCTCATAGTTTCTTAGAGATCACCAAGGGCAACTCAGCAATCATGTGTCAGCTCTTTCCATACATTGAGTCCTGATGATGTGAACTCCTTGAGGTCAGCTAGAGGATCTCTTACCACCCCCTCACTTATCTTGGATTTCCTTTGTCCTGCTAACTATTTTGTTCTGTCCTCATAGTCTGCAGATCATTCTCTGTGTTGGGACTGAATAGTTCTACCTTCTTTTGGGCATTCCTTATTAGAGTTCCATCTCCTCCAAAGAGTGGTCCTGCCCCTTCTTTGTTTAGCTTCCTGTTGTCTCCAGTGTAGTTTTTATTTATTTATTCATTTTTATTTTTTGCCTTTTGGAGGGCAATTCGGGTTAAGTAAGTTGCCCAAGGTTACACAGCTAGCACGTCCTCAGGGTTTGCTGCCCATACAGGTTCTTGGATCTGCTTTGTTAAAGGAAAGCAACTCAAAATGGATTAACAAGCTTACTTTAATCAGTCAGACACATATCATTTACCTTGTTCAGGGGAAAAAGGTCAGCACCCCAAACTTCAAAATATACAGACAGAATTATCAAGACATTAACAGATCAAGTAGACAGCTTCCCAAACTGTCCAACCATTACATTCATACCCAGTCAACATCTGGGTTTTTCAAAGCCGGGGGACTCTCAACAATGGCTTCCCAGAATTCAGATCAAATCACAGAACACTTCTCAAAGTGAGTCCCAAAACAATGCTACACATCAGGGCTTATATAGCCTTCTCCTGGCTCAGAGAATGTAACAACCTTATTGACTCACTGGCCAATCAAGAAGTATCGACTGAAAAACAAGCCTCCCTCCCCAGGCTTCAGGTGCATTTTAGCCTAGGGGCAGGTAAGATCTTCCAAATTTGCATTCCCATTACACCCCCCCAACCCAGTGTAGTTTTAAAAGCCCTTCCTGGTATCTTTTGCAGTACATGCCAACTTTAGCTTATTCCTGGTTTTAGCATTTCTGACAGCCTTTTGCATTTTATCTTTAAAAATATGTTTATTTGGATGGGAGTAAGATATTTCTAACCCACACCCAATATTTAGTGAATTTTGTTACATGAGAAATCTGGAAATAATATTTCCCAAATAACAAATAATGTGCATTAGAAGTATACAGAATGAATTTAATCAAAAAGATTTGTTTGTGGTTTCTTTCTCATCTTTACCATAATACATGGTATCTTTTCTAGCTTTTGAATATACCTATCGTGGTCTATCTGGAATGCAATTGGCTGCCTTGTGGACTTAAATCATTGATGTTTTACCAAATGCTGGGCTTCTTTCTCCCGTCCCTTCCCCTCCCTCTCTTCCTTTCCTCTTGTCTCCCTTCCTCTCCTCTCTTCTCCCCTCCCTCTTTTCTCTCTCTCCTTCTCTTCCATTTCCACTAATTAGAACTCAATTGCTGTTCTTCTAATGGGTTTGAGAGATCATGTGGTATAGTCTCAAAATTGAGAATAAGGAGATATGGGAAGACGAAGGAGAAGTATCACCACTGTTCTACTAATAAGCAGTATGACCTTGGGAAAAGTCACAAGGATCCCTCCAGTTTCCTCATCTGTAAATTAAATGCTCAGATTCACCTTTATGTCTCTGACATCTTCTAATAGTAACAAGGCAGCATTGTGGCAAGGGGATCCCCTTTAAAGATACCTAAGGTTCCTCCTATTATAAGAATTTCATTTAAAAAAAGCAGATTTCTGAGAAAATAAAAAAATGTGAAATAAATGTCTTATTGTAGCATAGATTAATTATGGAAAATATATTTATGCTGTGCCTTTTAAAAAATTAATACCACAGCCTATAATTTGTCCTATATAATAAATGAATGCATATTAGGTTAAAAAAGAAAAGTGCAACTCTTCACTTTACTATCAGGATTTTTCACAATTTCCCACCTCTTCCCTCTCCCTGTCCCATGCACATCAATCTTCCTCATGAACAAAATCTGGTCATGACCCTTCAAATGCTTAGTCATATTCTGTGGCTCCCTATTGCCGACTGAGTCACGTATAGAGTCCTGCCTCTCTGGTTTCCACTGTTCTGTACATTTGCTGTGATGAAAAAATATGTTAAACTCCTTCCTGTTCTTTAAACCCCCCCCTCCAATGTCACATTCTTAAAGAAACTTTCCTGATCTCTCTCTCTCTCCTTCTTCCCCAAGTCCCTAACACTACCCCCTCCACAATCCTTGTCACATAACAGAATCATTGAAGATCACAGTTACCAATGAAGGTATCTGAATCCACTAGCAAACTATGCTTCCAGAGTGTAAGAACTGATGTCTTATCTAAACCTTGTCTCTTCCCCAAAGGATAGGCATTTAATAAATGAGAATTGAATTAAGTTCCCAAAGTCAACTTAGAATAACTGGTAAGTGCATTTTGGGGATCAAGGGGAAAGAGAAGTCCTAAATTTTGATAAAGCTGTGGAATTTCCACATTCACAGTTGGGATGAGGAGAAAAGCAAAGTTCAGTGCACATTCAGTGAATTGCCCAAGGTCATACAGTAAATAAATGAAGATAAGCTTCAAGACCCAGGTCTCTTGGTTCCTACTATGAGGCTCATGAAGCTACCTTGTCATGAATTCCTGCATAGCTTTGAAGAGTAGCCTGGTCTCTGATGAAAGATCCACCCACTTGCATTCATTTATTTCATGTCAGGAGGAAGAGAGGCTGAGTCATTCCCTTTTCACAGAGTACAGCTATTCTGAAGTTTGAGCCATTTAGCTAACCCTTGAAATGTCTAAAAAGCACTATGACAAAGAATCAGATGAGTCCCTACATCCTTCTCAGTCTTCTAGTCCTACCAAGTGTGTGTGAGAGGGAAGCAGGGTGGAGGGGGAGAATTCTTTTGGAAAATACGATTTCCCTGCTTGCTTTTATCCTGTTCTCGGAGTCAAGGGCCCTTGTCTCAGGTAAGGATGTGGAGATCATTCTCCAGTCCAAAGTGAGATTATTGACTATTTCTTTTTATTCTCAAGAACTACTGGGTTTTGAGAAAGAGGAATAAAAATAAGATATCTATGGAACTATCGTGGCCTTCTGATTCCTTTCCAGCAACTTCATCAGTCAGTCCCTTGTTAATTGCCTTAAGTGAACAGCACTGTGCTAGTGGGAGACCATTCTCTTTGCCTTCAAGGAGTTTGTGGTCTAGCAAGGGGATACGACTTAAACATCTATAAGATAAAATGAAAAACAATCCCACGAGAAGAGTGCCAGACGTCCTAATGCCCTCTCACCACCTGCCCGCTGTCCTGCTCTCGTCTTGTCTTTGTTGTCTGACAGGTGTTCCTTTGCAAACTCAAATTTTTATTCCTATTATCTATAAAACACGATGTTGCCTTAGTGACATATTTGAATATAAACAATCTGCCTTGGACTTGAGTTTGGCACACTTTCCTTCCAGTTCTCGTCATTATATTTGCAACACAAAATTAGGAAGATTTGGATTTGTTCTCGTTCATGACATTTGAAGAGGACACAAATCTCGTTTCCATTTTTCCTTCGTAAAATACCTTAATTTAAGTGGTGACCTTTGCAATTATGGCCATGTATTCTTAGTTTTGTGTTTTAATGAAAGTAAGTAGATCTTCACTTAAAAAGGGAGAACAATCGTCCCTGTATTCTGAATTCCTACTTTATTTCCTCTGAGGTTTGTGGCCACAATTTTAAAAGTTAGACTTGGTTACCTTTTAGTTAGTTTTGAGTTACAATATATTGTCATATTTGAAAACATATGCTTACCTCTTTCACATGTTGATTTTTTTCCCTTAGCATCTCTGTTAATTTTTGTCTATTGAAAAAAAAGAAATATTTCATTTCCCAGTTGTGTCTAATTAAGATAAAAATTCTCTATTTAAATGTATTTTGATGCCTCATAGTGGAGGCAAGCCTAACAGTAGGTCATATGTCTTTTGACCTGAGGTTCAACCTGACTAAGGATGGAAAGGCTTATCACTAATGGGTTAGCCACCATATGATGAATTTTTCAACCCAAGAAACTCATAAAAACTGTCTCCTAAGGCATGGAGGGCTTTGTAGTCTGCACTAATGGGAATAATTACACCAATAATATTACACACATTTAACGTTTTGAACATATAAACAAAATTTAAACTGATTAAAGAACTATCCAGGTCCTCAGAAGAGTTAAGAAAAACTACTATGTCTTCCCATCCCCTTTCCATAATATGCCATCCCATCTCTGAAAGCTCTAAGGTTCATTCAAGCAACTATGAAGATCATAGATTTTAATGAACACAGTACTGAGAGTTTTAAGTCTGACATCATGATTTTAAGAGTTGCTTTCATTCTTGGTCTTGCTTTACCTAATCTCATTTATGAAAGATAGTGGCCAAAAGTCATTCTGTATTATCATAAGCGAGGCAACATAGAAAACTAAGCAGTTAACCAACAGAACCATAAAACGTTAGGACAGGAAAAGATCTTAGAGGTCACCTAATTTAACTACATTTTATTTTGTGCATTTAAAGAAATATTTTATTTATTCTTTAAAAAATTGTCACTTCCTAATGCCTGCTTCACTCCCCAAACTATTCTTTAAAAAAAGAAGTATACATTAAAAAAAGCCATGCTTTATGAGGCATACACCCTTCTATACCTATAATTCATCACTTCTTTACTGAACTGAGAGTAGCATACTTTACCTTCAGTCCCCTTAAGTTAAAGTTGATCAAAGTTAGGAGGTCTTGCAATATTGTTTTCCTTCATCCTATTGTGGTCATTATATAAATCGTTTTCTTGGTTCTGTTTCCTTTGCTCAGTATCATTTATAGACGTTTTCCCTGGTTTGTCCCAATTGTTTTATAGTCAGTGTTTCTTGGTGGTTAATAACATTCCATTTCATTCCTCTACCGTAGTTGGTGCAGCCATTATTCATTTGATGGACACCTGCTTTGCTTCCCCAAACTTTTCATTTTATAGAGGAGGAAACTAAAGCTTGTAGAGGAGAAATGACTGGACATATGTCACACAGTTGAGAATTAATGTAGCTAGGGTTTGAATGTAGTTCTTCTGACTCCAAATTCAGAACTCTTTCTTCTGTACCACACTGTTTCACTTAAAGTTTCAACTTCTAAAGAATTTTCTCCTAAAGCATAAGCTGTATCCAGAGGGTATTGGACTCTGGAAATATAGTGACATAACATAGTAAGTTGTGAAATGGTGGCCTGAGAAAGTTAATCTGATTTTCTATGATTATTAATTTAGATGTCCAGGAGATAGCTTAATATTTGAGACATGAGACATCCACACATGAACCTGTATCATTGCCCTCATTCCTATAGCACACACATTCACAATACCATGGAATATAATGGAAATTTAGACATCACAGTGATCTTGGAAACAAGATCGATAATTATGCCACAACACAATACTATATTTCATGTGTGTGTGTCTAATTTTAAAGGTCAATGTAAAACTAAAAAAAATCATTTTTGTCATCTTCATATAGACTTGATTATGGAATTCGGAGGGAAATGATATTAAGAAGGATTTTGTAATTGGTTATTTGATTAATATGTAAATTTACTATGTTTTGAGATTCTTTGGTCCAGCTTTCTAAAACAATTCCTCAAATGTTAAAGTGTGTTAATAAGGAATAAAAAATATTGATTCAAAAAATAAATATCATTGATAGAGATGGACCTGTGTATTTTGATCTACGACATTCCTGGATAGGGAAGCTCCCCCACCAGGGCAAACTGGCACATTCTTTGCAACTTGGAATCTTAGAGAGTTGCCTAGATCAGAGGTGTCAAACTCCTAGCCACTCATTGGTTTGCCATAACCAGATTAAAATGTAATTGGGAAATGTTTTAACAAAATAAATAAAAATCTAACATAGATAATGTCAATTTGTGGTTTTCTAAGTCAATATACAGTGGCAGGGATCTATTTCTATTTGAGTTTGATTTCACTGGCCTAGATGACTAAGAAGTTAAGAGATTTGATCCCACGTCTACATGATTTCAAGGTCAGCTCTCTAGCCACTGTCATGTTACCCCTCAACATAGGCATTAAAATAATTCCATACTCTAATGGATCTATGATCTTATCAATGTAGACATTTCTAGCAGGGACACAGACCATAGCCCTCTGTATAATCTTGTCCAAATACGCTTATAAATCTTCCACAGGTGGACCACCCACGAAGAAAAGATAATATTGAGAGAAAATAGGATTGTTGGATATTTGATGTAAATTAAACATCATCCCCCCAAATTAAATTTTTTTGTATAGAATCTAGTTATTGGTTTTAAGGAAAAGATTGAATCATTTCCTTATATTGAAATTTAAAATAAAACTACATTTTCTAATAAGGTTTTTCTTTTCTTCAGTGAAGTTAGTGTGTTGTCATTTCTTTTTTAAAGAGAATCTCCCTTTTCCCTCCGCACAGGGAGCATGGCCACAAGCAGGCTAATAGGTGCAGTGGCAGGGACCATTCTGGCCCTGGGGGTGATTTTTGGAGGCACAGGGTGGGGAATGGAGTAAGCATCTTTCTGAGTTTCAGAGTTTTTATGTTTGGTGCCTAGTGTGTGAGGTAATTGTTGGTCCCTGATCCTTCTGTGTCTTGTGTCCTTGGCTTTGTGTTGTGTGGTGGTTGTATTTGTGGTGTGATTTGAATGTTTCTGTGTCATGGAGTTTGCCTGTGCTGTGTTGAACCCTCTCCTGTCTGGGACAATGTGGGGCATAAATGAATAAGTTTGTGAAGATTGGATAGCATCACGATCAATATTTTCTAAATGTTTCACCCAATGCTCAAATTGTGAGAACAAAAATACGTATTTAGAGATATTCTGACAGTCTTTTAACTGTCAAAAAAAATTCATGCGAACCATGTTTATATTATATTCAGTTTTCTTATTCTGGGGAGATCCCTTTATCAGTGAATCTTCACTTTCAGTGAGGTGCAGAAAAGAACGCTTAGCCAAAATAAACACAATAAGGTCCTGTAAAGGAAATCTAAAGAATGAGCTATTAATATTTATTTAATGTTATAGGGTGGTACATAGTATGTTTCAGTTGGATCCTAAGTTAGAGGTTTGGGAAATCTATGGCACTTTCTTCATCCTCTTGGAAAATAATTAGGATCAACCAGATCTGAGGTTCTAGCACCAGTTCCATGCCTTCAGGTTCTTATGTTTGTTCTAGTCTACAAAGCATAGGGCCCAATATTTAGTAGCTGTCTTATTAATTAATTGCCATGAGGGCAGCTGATTGTTTCATGCTGTTTCCACTTCCTTCTTGGGTTGATTGTGTACATCAGTGGTGTCAAACTCAAATAGAAATGTGGTCCACTAAGCCATACATACAGATCCCTGTAGGCTGCAGAATGACTCAGAAAACCACATATTAACATTATCTGTATTTTACTGTAGTTTTACTTGTTTTGCTAAATATTTTCCAATTACATTTTAATCTGATTCAGCCATACTTGGGAATATTGTGGACCACATGCATCCTGAAGCACAAGACACCTGTGGTGTACATCACCCAACCCCACTGAATAGGTGTCAACTCTCCATGTGATAGTGGCTGGGTTGAAGGATAACAATGTTTTAGTCTCTCTCTAAACACTGGTATCATATAGAGTGCCAAAATACCTGTCACTGAGGCAAAATGTCTTCTTTTGATAAGTTGATGACTTCACACTTATTTCTCCTCCTCAGTGTCTCAGAAACAGCTTAACTCTATCATTAGCAGAAACTAGCAATTCTTGACTAAATCAGTGATCATCTTGCAAACAGCTGTCATCTCTCCATCTTCTTCCAGATGTATTGGAACACAAGGATATAATATTTGTTTTCTGTGATCATGAAGGGAACATGTGGAGATGATCATTAAACTGATTGAAAGAATCAGATTGAACGAATGATCCTAGGAAGTCACTGGATTGGTAGATAGCAGCTTTGTTTCTGGGAAGTAATGAATCAGAAATAATATCTATCTATGCTTGTGCTTCCCTAGAAATCATCTAGATAGCTCAGCTGTTTATAGACCTGGAGAACATCAGACAGGTTGGATTTATATGTGAGACGTGATAAAACTACCCAGAAAGGAATTGTAAATACTATAACATATATTTTCTTCATCCTTATTTGGTTAAAATGCTTCAAATGTATAGATATTAATATAATATTTAATTAAAAATTTAAAAACCATTAAAAATCTACCTTTATTTTAAATGCATTCACCTCAAAAGAATATTTTGACTTTTGCAATATGTATGAGCTTACCTAATACTTGGAAAGTGTTAATATTTTTATTCATAGACAGAAATGTCATATGTACCAAGGAGTCATCTTTTCATAATATTGGTAGGTAAATCTTTTCCCTGATGCTTAGGCAGCGGCATTAAGATGTGACATTTATTTATATACTGGCATTCAGTTCCATTCAATTCCAAATACCCTCTGTGAGAATTCTCTGTTGAAGCTGATAGGCTCAGCAGCAATAGCCCCAAATTCATTTGGTATATTTTTCACCAAATTAAAATAGAAAATTTATTATTCAGAGTTAAATTTCAATAGTCTGACATACTAGTCTAATAACTAAGCAAGAAAACAATGCTTTAATTTATAAGGGGAAAAAATTCTGAGTTGCCAGCATTCATTGTCCATCATTTTTAAGTTTTCTTGGTTTGTAGTGGTCATATTTTTTCAGGTAAGTCTAGCAAGAATTTTTCTTTTAAATAGCAAATTTGTACTGATTCAATGCCTTGTTTGTCTCTGAAGGTTCCTGTTTTTTGTTGTTGTTGAATTCAGATTACTTCCATAACTACTGAGAACTTCATTGTAATGTAGACTGGTTTTTAGCTTTTAAAAATATGAAGGAAAGATTATTTGAAACATTCTTGGCTTAACTGATAGTCCAATGTACATTTAGTGAGTAAGGGCCCAGGAATAAAATTTTCTTTGAGTTCTACTCACTAGATCTAAATAATAAAATCAAGGATCATTTATAGTAGGGTATGTATATATGCATTCAGATCCTAAAATCATGATTTTATGTAGGAAAGCAAAAATCAGCTAAGAATGGCACCTGCTTTATGTATAGTGTGATATATTTGTTTTTTTATTACATTAACTTGTTATCAAGAGAGGCACTATGAGATAGTTGATAGAGGCTTTGATGTCAGAAAATACTGGGTGCAAATTCTGATCCTGAGGAATACTATCTATGTGACAGTGGACAAGTACTTAGGCAGCTCTATAAGATGCTCAGTCATAGCCAAGGTGCTGATCAATGGAAGGAGTTTCCACATTGGGAAGTTCCCACCATGATGAAATTACAAGTCTAAAACTATATGCTCCTCTTACCCCTTAAAAAAAACTCCCAAACACAATAACCCTGTTGTCAAAATAATTCCATAATGAACATAGTGAAAATTCCATAGTGAAAAAAGGAACTGTTATACAAGTGGTTCCCTCCCCCCCAAAGGGAGGAAAAAATACATGTTACATATATATGATACACACGTGTTGTACTCTTTTGAGGGTGAGTCTGGGTGCATAGCCGAGAATACCAAATCAAAGTCAACCTGTTTCCATTGACACATCTCTTCACCCTCAACTTCTTATCCACTAAAACATAGTTCTCCAATGCATTAAAACACACAGAATAGCTAGTTTATACTGACATTCATGTCTCCCAATGCAGGATCTTTTTAAAATTATACCCATTTTTGAACCCAGTTGAACTTTGATATGAGAAGGAAGGATTTTTTTTTATACCTGTGTATCTGCTTGCCAACTCAAGGGGGTTTGGGAGACTTGGAAAACACTTGGTCTTGACAAGTGCTACCTGGGCCATGCTGCTTAAAATTTTTAAATAGGAAATAGCGGGTAAACATTGCCCTGAAACTTTAGCAGAATTTCTGCACATTCGTGTTATGATAACCAGAGAAAGTTGTTTTATGTGAAAAAATGTTGAGCTAGGAAAGTTTTCTAAGCAAAAGAGAGTTTCCAGATGATATACAACACAACTTATTTGTCAAACCATTGCGACTGAGAGATCCACTTTATATGGTTCATCTTTTATGCTCATTCCAGCTCATCTCCTTATGTCCCCCCAGAGCCCAGCCTCAGTCTTGTTAAGAACAACACTTTTGGAAAGCAGCCTCAATCAACTGAGGGTGAAGAGCTTTATTCCTGTTTGGAAGAATGATTTTCTTGCTCCCTCAATGTCTTCCCTTTTCCACTCCAATTTAAGCTTTCTCTCCTTAAAGACAATCTTAAAAGATGTTTTGATGTGGAAACCTGTCTCTGGAAAGATGAATTGTGTGTTTCAACTGCAGATATTTCTTTTAAATTGATTACACATACTCTTTCCCTGAGACCTCCCCATTCTGGTGGCCTACAATGTGTGAAGTAAAATTTAGGTAACTCCAGGTATCGAGTCAAGTCAATCAGCATTTATTAAGCCCCTACTGTGTGCTAGGCATTGTCAGCAAGGCTTTTTCTTTCTTTATCTTCACTATTTGTATATGTGTGAGAAATAATCCTGATGTCATATGTCTTTATGATATTATCAGAGACCTCAATATTGGTATTTGGGGTTTTGGAAGGGTGGGGAGGGAAAGAGAATTGGGGAGCCAGAAGCAAGGCTAGCATGTAGTAAGGGTCATTGATAAAAGTATTTGCTGTGGTCAACACTTATTTTTCCCTTATTTAAAATTATCTAAAGAGTAACCTCAGGGAATTTAATCATTACACAGCAAAGTACTTAAAGTTTTAGTTAAGGAGGAATCTTACTCCAAGTAATAGGTGCTGTAGTCCCTTGACCTTAAGATAGAAGAAAAAAAAAGTTTTAAAATGTTAAGAGATCTTTGGAATCACTTCACTGCCTTTCCCTTACTGATGTAAACTAAGTGGTTGGTTCTTACCTATTTCTTCCCATAATCCTTTGTCACAGGTCCTAGTGCCACCAATCTTATAATAGGTTCCATCGCTGGTGCCATCCTGGTAGCAGCTATTGTCCTTGGGGGGACAGGATGGGGCTTTAAGTAAGCAATGCCGCATGTCTTCTCTTCAGTGGCTATGGCAATACTCTTCTCTGCTTACATAACCAAGTTTTGAGTTCCTGCTACAAGATCTGTAGGTTTTAAAAGTTTAAAATATTAAAGATCAATGTTGTTATTCTCAAGGTGATTTGGGGGTGGGGATAGGGAGGAATGGCTTCAAAACATCAGATGTCATCGGGGTGCAAATAGAACTGAGCATAGAAGGAAGTGACATTCATTAATTGAAGGGAAACAGTATGAAAGGCCTTCCAGAAAGCTCTCCACTCAGCACTGAGAAGCAAGCAAGCATTTTAAGGTCATTTGTACTTTTGGTACTATATAACTTTCCAAACAGGCCATGTGATTGGAAAGTAGGCCAGTGCTAAATTATGGGTTTCCATTTTTGGAAACACGCACTTAATAAACCAAACCAGAAAGATATACATTATAGTGCATGTTTTATAATATACATAAGCATCTATGTTTATCACACATATAGTGTCTGGTTGTGAAGTCACTCAGTTTAAAAGAAAAACCAACATTTGGTTGTATAAGATTTTAAAGTAGTGTATTTCTTTAAATCACTGGAATAGTGATTTAAATTTCTCACTTTGGGAAATTAATAATTTGCAAGTGCTAATACTGATTTGATTTTTTTGCACGCCTTTAAAAATGATCTCCTTTTTGTATTGAATATTACTTCACAAACTGAGTTGATTTGGACAGGCAAAACATATAAATAAGGCCAGTGTGGGCTTCAGAATCTCAGTCATGAATCTGCCTTTATTTGTAGCCACCGTTTTTGTGTGTGTGTGTGTATGTTTTGTTTTGGTTTTTAGCCTGGAGCTGTCTAGGCTCTTAATATATTCCCGATTTACTAACTGATAGTAATTTCTTTTCTTTACTATCCACTGTGGAGATCTGGCCTATTCATCATGTTTTTATTCTTATTTTTGGACACAGACAACCAGTATGAATTGCTAAGACATTCATGTACCATATATTTCCCCTGTAAAGAAATGCTTTCATGCACCCAATGTAGTAACATAGTAAAATGAGATGTCTATCCAGATAACTCAAGGTTTTAAAAAATCTACATTTACATCTGTTTAGTTGAAGTGAATTCATAATATCTAGGACTGGAAGGGCCATTAGAAGTTACGTAGATCAACACCCTCATTTTACAGGTGAAGAAACAGATCCAGAGATGGGAAATGACTTGTCTAAGGTCATACAAGCTAGCAAACCTAAGAGCAGGAATTTTAACCAAGGCTCTTTAACTCCAAATTTCACAAAATAGTTCTGTAAATCAATAATTCTATAGAAATAATTTATTATTGATTCACAGGTCTATAAGTATAGTTAAAAAAACTATATCATATATCTAATTGTTTTATCTCAACTTCCTTTTGTGCATGCAACCCAACTTTGATCTACTTAATCCAATTAAAATTAATATAGTTATTCTAAGTGGAAAAGGACACAAAATGAGAAACCATATGAAATCTCTTACTTTAGGATGAATCAGAGGAGGAAAAAGATTCAGTGTTTTATTGGGGGTTTTATGCACCCTGGAGTTTTACTTAACCTAGGGAATATATATTGGGATTTTCTTGATAAAGTCCAAGAGCTTGACTATTGTAACCTAAATCTACAAACTCATTTTTCAAATGGTTTCTTCCATACATATTGATCCATCATGTACTTGTCCAGGGAAACAACCTTTTAGCCAAATAGGTAGCTGGAAAATGCCATGATATAAGATAGAACACAATTTGGAACGTATTTGATGTGTACAAGACACAAAATGTATAACTTACATTTGAGTCATACTTATAAAATTGATTTCGGTCCCCTGCCAGCTCTGAATCTCTTATCTAGCATCTAGGTAGAAGAATCCTTTTCTATTTAATAAGGTACCCTAATTCAGATGAAGGTCTCTGAGGCCTTTGTCATTTTCAGTAGACTTCATACTCTCCTACTCTCTGGATTGATAATATTCCCTTTAAATCTTTTTCCATAAAGATTTCTAAACCCAAACAAATAGACCACTACTTAAATTCTTTCCTCTCAAGGCATTACAAAGGACATTTCTGAGGCCCAACTGTTGTAAGGCTTGAATCCCATCGCCTTGGATACATTTACACATTTAAAAATATATTCCACTATCTACCTTTATTATCTAATTCAATTCAAGTCATTCACCATTTATTAAGGAACTACTTTGTCCAAGGCCTATTCACCTTCACCAGAAACTGTTATGGTTTCTTCCAAGGTTTTCCTAATGAACACCTGGGTGAGTTTGCCATTTCAAAAAATTCGAGATGAGAACATTATTCTGTAGCAGAACCTCAGAACACTGGCCTGGCCTAGCTCACAGCTTGAAGTGCATGTTTCTTTGGGGGATGATGGAAAAGCCTTCTTTATCACTTGTGTTTTAAGTCAGTGCGGCCCAGCCCACATAATTTCCAGATTGAAGGCCAAATTCTGTTTGCTTTCCCAAACTAGGGATATGCATATAGTCTTCAAAACGGTGAAAAAGGGGGATGAATGTTTTACGAAAAGAGAGATTGGGCACCTGTGGATTCGGAGACTACTCGAGGGCATGAAGTCCAAAAAAAAAAATCGAACTTGGCTATTATGAGCAACTAACCAGTCAGACTTCTGGCCAGGTTTAGTATTAACTAGCAGCTCATTCAAAGAGTATAAAAGCATCTTTTACCATAACCACTAAAGTTGTGGAAACAGGGCAGAAAGGCTCTTCTTCTAGTGGCACAAACAAAAAATGAAAAAGCTACTTTATATGCAACATCAAAGGAAAAAGAAAAGGCTCTAAAAATCAATCTGTAACCCTAACCTTGGCCCTTTAGGGGATTTAGGAAGGTTACTGCTTTATGTTGTCAATTATTGCTTCTGTATGAATACTTAATAGTATAACTTGCTATGACATTTGACTGGCAGAATTTGAGAGCAACCATATCCTACTTGGTTTTTGAAGATGAAAAAATGTCCTGGATTTTTAATGTTAAATACAACTGTAGCTTATTGGTGTGTGTGTGTGTGTGTGTGTGTGTGTGTGTGTGTGAGCATGTGACTACAGTGTTGAGGTTAACTAACAACTTTTCAGAATGGAGAAGTAAATACTCCTGTTTTCTGGTTGAAGTGAAGACTTTTAAGCTTTTCATTGGACTCAGTACAAAATGGAAGGAGTCTTCTTTAAGAATAGAGAATAGTAGAGAAGAATTTGAGAAAAGACTTGGATTTTTTTTTTGTGAACTCACTAACTGGATATGAAATGAGGTCTTTACTTGTGGCAGGGAAACAAATTAATGAACTGAAGAATTGAACTTTAGGGTAATACATGCTCATGGAAAATATATTGTATGGTAGAGAGAATGGCCATTTCCTCCTAAAAGTGTATTTCATCTCAAATAGTCTTGAAGGCACAAGGCTTCACATCATTGAAATATTAAAGAAACACAGGCCTTCCACCCAAACCCTTATAATTGTCCAAGTCTAGATGCAGACTATCTGAGACCTAAGGTCTGCCTTTGAACCCATTTCTCAAAATGGTTTTCTTAAACTCTTTTATCTTCAAATAAGAGGGGGTAGGGTGTGTGTGTGTGTGTGTGTGTGTGTGTGAGTGTGTGTTTAAGAAATACCAAAATCATGGTGATTAGAAAGTTGTAAATTTCAACATGGTGTAACAATGTGGAACTCCTAGAAAGAGAAATTCAGCTTGATTGGGTGGGGGATCCACCCCCATTTCACATGAGGTAGTATGATAGATATGCCATGGTTACACTAACTTTTAGTTAAAACTATACTCTAAAAGTTCATCATTGTCTTCTTTAGAGGATAACAGGGCCATGATGTAGTTCAAAGTTTTTCAAGTTTCCAGAATATTAGTATTCCTTGGTGGTCACCAAGGGCTCTTGGAATTTAGGAGAAAAAAGATATTATTAGTTGTAGACAGTATCTTCTAGTGATGGTTCTATCCTCCCACATCTCTGCCCTCATCTTTGCTCACTCTCCTTCTTCTTTTTCTCCACCTCTCTATTCCCATCCTCCCCCCCAAAAAATAGAAAAAAATGTAGAAAGAATCCCAGACTTTACAAACAGTGTCCTAGTTTTTGTCTATGGGCCCTTAGACACTTACCTCAAATGTAAGAGTTAACATAAAATGAAAGAGAAGCACTTCGTGGAGCTTGAGGAGAAGGTTAAATGACTTTAGGATAAAATCAAAATGATTGAGATGCCATGTTTCAGCATCATGCTCTTCCTATCATTACATCATGACCCTAAGGTGGAGTTGTGTCACTCAGTAATTTGTCCCTTAATGACTTTGGAATAATGCACTTTGGGTTGAGCCTTCCTGACTCTTCCTGAAAACAGATAGTGAGGAAAGCTGGATTAAAGAGATTTAGCAGTAGTCTCATTCATATATTTTAAGCAATAAAAAAAATTGGTGGAGGTGGATTGATGTGTAAACTAGTAGTATTGATAAGGAGGAAGAAAATTTTAGTTGGGAGTTGAGGAGGAAAGAATGTAACAGTGAAGTGGTTCATTAGCAAAACCAGAATGGGAAGTGAATCACAGTATTTCATCATGTTCTGGCCACTACATTGGTAGAGCTGTGTCTCTCAGTATGCCATCCTCAACTGTCTTATGGTTACTCTCCATGTGGCACACCTTCAGAATCAGTTGTGACTGGTCTTTGGTAGCTATTTCCAAGTGTAAAAGATGTTCACTTGAGTAACTATACTGAAATGAGCATTTCTAACTTGAGTTTCTTGATAATATATGATTCCATGCTATAGGCCAGGTGAGGGATATCGTCAGTACAATCAGGCTATGCTTCCGGTATGTGTGGGCCCACTTTGGCTCATGTTTTAGTTCATGGAACTAAGAGAGAATGGGTTATGGGCTCAGCTAAAACATGAATTTCAGAATTAATATCCATGGAATACTACTAAGGAAGTTAATTAGGTATTTTCCATGCCCTATTAGATGATAACAGAAAACAGGTTAGCAGTTAAAATACCCAGAAACTTATTGCTAATTGAATTTTCTCAGGAGATTAAATACATTTTTCTTTTTTAATCTTGGGTGATGGTACATTTCATTATTCTGAACAAATGAGAAAAATCATCACCAATCCCAGCATCTTCTTTGAATTCCATTTCCATATCCCAGTGATAGCTAATGAGCTACACCCCCCCTCCCATCACTGCTTCTCTGGAGATATTTAATAGTCAAGGGAACTTTTCTAACCACCATGGCACTATTCCTATAGAATGACACTGGCCTGGAAGGTTAATGCCATCTTCATACTTGGGATCTAACAGTTTATTAGGAAACACTCTGAATGATGGCCTTCATCTACAGTGGACACAGGAAGCCAGTAGGTTGGAGGTCAAAAGGGTCAAAGATGAGGGCTGGCTCTGATTCTGGCCCAGACCAGTCTCTGAGATTTTTAAGGTTTCTTGTGGATAAAAAGAATTCTAGGACCTCTTTTGGGGTTTCAAGACCACTTTTAGAGAATCTCAGGAAGGAACGGGTGGGGAGAGGAGAGGGATGAGTGGTGCCCCTCATGCATAAAAACTTTCTGAGATGCTGGATTGAAAAGAAGCTGGAGTGAAAATAACTCCTTACCAATTGTATTCTCTTCTAGTCTATAATTACAGCTCCAAGAGAAGAGTTACTTTGCATGGGTTATCCAACAATCTGCTTCCTTGTCTCTGATCCTCTGACTATAGGAGAAAAGAGACAAGGATTCATGAATCAGCAGGGAAATACACAACTGTCCATCTATGAGACATAGTAGCTACCCAAATCCTCCAAAGTGATGTAGGACTGACTAAAAAGCTAATGTTAAATATTTTACTTTTGCAAGAAGCTAAAGAGATTCCTTGGGCTTTGAGTTTGGAATTAAAGTTATTTGTTTGCTCTCCCATTTATAGATATTTTTGTCAAAAATCATATTTACCTTCCTGCCCCAAATTGGTCATTGACCAAGAAATGGAGAACAGTAAACTAATATGTACCGGAGATTAGGTGCCTTTTGTCTTATAGTTTTAAGAATGGCTGTTACTGGAAATGGGTGGGGGTGTAAGGGATGGGGTTTGTTTTGCTGTAGACAAAAATAATAGCTCACATTAATGTAGCACTTGAAGATTTACAAATAGTTTTGACCACTCAAGTCCTGTATGGAAGATGGTCTAAGTATTATTATCTCCTTTTATAGATAAGGAAACCGAAGGGCAGAGAGGTACAGTCAACCTAGGTCTTTCTGTTCCAAACCTAATACCCATTTTCACTATACCAACTGCGTTCACTCGTGGAGTTAGTGAAAAATGGGGACAGGTAACCTCATGACTCACATCCTAGGCTGGTATTTTAGGAAGACTGGGCAATGAATGAATTACAGACTCTGATCTCCTTCATATCCATCCACCCTTGGGTTTATCTCTAATGTGCTAGGGTGAGTAGGGAGCAGATAGCTCCTTTTTGGAAGGAAATGGAACAGTCATAGCAGGAAGGATGGTGCTGAATCTTATGAAAGTTGTGGAAGGAAATTAAGTAGGTGGAGGTTCCAGTGCATACAGTTTCACATTGAACTTTATGAGATGACTTCGTGGGAGAAGTATAGTTACAGACCAACCCTGACATAGAAATTCCCAATTGGAGTAGAGTGGAAAGACTGCTGAATTTGGAGTCAAGACCTAGATTCAAACCCTAGCTCTGCTACTTACTTTCTGTGTGACTTTGGGCAAGTCATTTCATCTCTGGTCCTCATCTACAGAACATGGAGCTTGAAATCAGATGACCTCTAAGAGCCTCCAAGCCCTAAATCCTTTGATATCATGATGATCCTTAAGTCCCTTAACCAGCACAACCACAGATACCTTTCTTCCTTATTGTTCAGAGTATTTCTCTGTCCCTATGTGCACCCCACTTCAGAGCTTCATATCCCTCCTCCTACCTCCCCCAGTCATTGGGACTTCATCCCCACCC
>NW_027187376.1:13934947-13979757 GCF_028583685.1 Petaurus breviceps papuanus | reverse complement strand
GCTAAACTTCTGCAACTGCTCAACTAACCTGAGTCTGTGTCCATTCTTCTCTGAGTGCACAGTCTTTCTATACACTCTACTTCCTTATTAAAGAATTAAAGTATTTGGTTCCATGGGGTGGTAAGAGCTCATAACACTGAGGCACTGAAGTGATTGCATTGGGAACCAATGGGCCATTCCAGTGGGCATCTAAGTGAGTAAATTGACAATGACAAGATTGCTACAAGACCTTAAACATTCCCACTAGCCCTTGTAGTTTCAGATGTCTCATTTTTGCAATAAGCAAAATGTCCAATGGGAATATCCAGTCCTGTGAGACTTTCTGCTCTTTGGGGTTCCATATTGACCCTGGTTTTCCTGCATGACAGAGGAGGTCATGGAGGCTTCTTTGATTTAGCATGAGAAAGTGGGAGGGACATTTGAACTACCCAGAATTCACATTGGCTGACACTCTCTAGATTTATGAATACTGGCTATTTTCCATCTCAATTCAAAGTGAAATTAGAGTCTCTGCCTCAGTGTGAGTTGATTACTTTACTCTGGACCTAACATTTGTTATTATCAACATCATTATTACTGCCATTATTCCATTGTGGTCTAATTAATATTGTGTGTTTTCTTTTCCTGCCTCCATCTTCTTTTGACACACTCTGGAAGAAATGTCAAAAAGAGAAGGTTTGATCCAAGTCAGCAAGGCCCCATCTGAAGCTACTGCACTGGGTCAGCTTCCCCTTGTACTTTGTAATTCTGGGTATGAAGTCCTTGCAGCCAATATGCAGGAACTGCTAAGTCGATAAAGAAGAGCCCTGGGTGATGACTAGAAAACTAAAGGTGGGGTGAGGGGATGAGGGAAAAGAAAACTGTCCTTTTTGGAGATAAGTTCAAATACTGATCCCTTCCCTACATCTGTCATCGAAGGGAGGGAAAAAGACAATCCAGGCATTAGAAGGGAAAAAAAAAAAAACCTTTCAGAATATGTTTGTGGTTTTGTTTTGTTTTTGTTTTTGTTTTTTCTAAATGGAAAGAAGAAGGGGCAAAACCAAATCAAGTGCAATAAAAGGACCATTTCACAAAAATAAAACAGCAGATGATTTTTTTCCTCTCGGCCTGCTGACACTCAGAATCCTCGAAATGAGCGGCATGACATTTGTTTTTCTTTTCATATTGATGACAACTCCAGCGGCATGAAGAACTAATTTTGAAAGGGTATAAACTGCATGGCGTATATAAAACAAGCTCACAAGCCAATCCTCAGCAAAACCTGCAACTGAATTCATAAAGTGAAGAGAACACAGGAACTCAGAGAAGCTGATTTGGGGCACATTTCATATAGGAACCTCCTTCATCAACTATATATAGTGCTCTCATGTGCTCTCTTTCTTTGTTTTGTCTCTCTCTCTCTCTCTCTCTCTCTCTCTCTCTCTCTCTCTCTCTCTCTCTCTCTCTCTCTCTGTCTGTCTCTCTGTCTCTCTCTCTGTCTCTCATTCTCTCAGTTTCTTTCAACTCTGTAGCTTCCTCCTTTTTTTGAGTTACCATTGTTTTCTGACTTGGACCAAAGGCCCTTTGGATATAGGAGCTACTGTCTGGACGATGATGCTAATGTATATTTCTTTTAAAAATGTAAATAATGGAAATAAGAATTTTTGACCTCATTTTCACTAGTCTCTATTGAAAGATTTCTTGTAAAGGCTCTCTGTAAATTGATTTGTTGGGTTTTTTTGCTCCCCACTTTTTTTTTTTGGTAGCATGTTGTATGGTGGGTATTGGGCTTGCTCAAAAAATGATGGTGATAACTTGCAGATGCAAGGAGTTTGGGCACAGAACAGGTGTGGTTTAATGTTTGTATGCTCAAAACCAAAAAATTACAATAACAAAATATCCACATTAAACTAGATATGTAAATGAAAATGTATGTAATAACTACAAGTCTCTCTAGAATTTTTGATGTCATGCAAAATTTGTGTATATAATGTAAGAAAGTAGACACCTTCTCAAATTAATCACAAAAGTGCCAATTTCATGATTTTAATATTTGGTTTTAACAATTTTCTTTCCCTCTTTCTCATGTGAAAGGAGAACAAGCTTAATTGAAGCCTTAAATTATAATCACAAATGCCCAAAACTTGTGGAAAGCAGAGCTTTCCTTTTTAGTAGTATACATACATACATACATACATACATATATACATATATAAATATTCTTGTCAATCTTCCATTCATGTTCACTCTGTCTCTCCCTCATTGGAGAACCTCTTATAGAACCATTACTGGGAGAACAAGATTAACACTTGTCTCCTTTGTTACCATCATTGTATCAGGCTTTTACTGTATGTGGTTGTGTTTGGGGGAGTCCAACTTGATTCACGGTAAACCCCCATCCATGTAATACTGTGCAATTATAATAGGATTTTACTGCATCTTAATTCACTCCATACTCTTCCCTCAAGGCAGAATTTCAGAGATAACCTGTGCATGCAAGTCACTCTGAGTTTCTTCAACATCATAGACTCCATCTCATTCCTTGTCAAGATAGCTTTGGTTTAAGTGTTAGCTATCACCTCTAAGTTGTGAACAGATTTTGTTCCGGAGGAAACCTTTGAGGTAGGCATTTTGATAGCCAGCTAAATGTATCAAAGAAGAGTTCTGCTGGAGAAGGTCACAGGTAAAAGCCATCTTCAAAAAAGGTTCAAAAAGAACCAACAATATCCACTCCTTTGGAGGAAAAATAAAATGTGCCATTCAACTTGCTTTTGCTACTGGACTGGTTTTGAAATTTTGCTCTAAGTTCTTTCCTTGAAAGAAAATAAGTGCAATGACAATAATTGCCACCTGTTTTCCTTTGGCTTTGGAAAATGCCTTCTGTAAGACATTTTTTGTTGCTCTTTTAGTTCAAAAAAATTGAACTTTACAGGGTATATTTAATCATAGTGGTATTTCATCCAATGCAACAAGCATTTATTTAGCACCTACTATGTGCAAGACTCTGGACTAGGCATTAGGGATATCGAGACAAGTCAAGAAAACAAGCATTATTTAATTCCAACTATGTTCCAGACATTGGGCATACAAAAAAAGATCAAAATGCTGCCTGCCTTCAAGGAGCTCACCATCTAATGGGGCAGACAATAAGCAAACAACTATGTTTGAGGAAACAAAAAAGAGTCCCTGCCCCAAAGGAGATTCCATTCTACTGGCTCATATAGCAGCAACCCTTATTTTTTAAATGCTAAAACACACTCTACTCTAACATCTTGAAACTGTTATTTATGAGTGATAGGTGCTACATACACGTGCAGTCTTTCTCGAGAAATAAGAGCTAGGTTTTCACTGTAATAACAGGGCTATAAAAGGGGCTTATTAGCCTTCATAAGACACAAGGTTGTATCCTTATATTGTAGAAATGGGTTCTTTCAGGTTGGGGGAAACTCAGAGTACTTGGAATGTTTGCTGCTGCTGCATTGCTTGGTGCCTCCCTGTTACTGGGTGATACCCACTAGCCGATTCTAAGCTGTTGCTATGTAAACAATATACATTTTGCTTCTGTTCCAGAGGTAGCATGGTGGCTCTAGAGAAACACCATTTGCTATTCATAAACAAGTTCAGTCTATCCCGTTTCAGCTTTTGAGCAATTCTCAAACAACATTGTGTATGTGCGATGTTATATTTCAGACCACAGTGGTCCCCAATATTATGTACATATGGCCAGTGTCCGTGTAACTTTTTGTTACACTGACAGTTTTGTTGGCGATAGGAACCTTATGCTCCAATGTTCAATTAGTTGCACATATGTATAAACTACACAAGTTTTATGCTGTGTCTACATTGAGTAACAAAGGTAACCACCCAGAATGGTCAAAATGGCAAAGAAATAAATTTGAAATCGATTGTAAGAATCACCTTTCCGGTGGTGTTGGGCTAGAGAATTTCCACCCTTTCACAGCATATTGTTTGCCTTTGTACATACTGTTCTGTAGCTCAATGTCGTGGGGGTGTATCTTCTAATAATCTGGACCCAGAACACAAGCCCATCACTTTTTAATACTACTCAACAAGGATAAGTGTTAAGTGCTGACAAGTTCCCATTTCACCTGCTCTACTTTTGCTGCACTAATTAACGACATTGGGATGAAAAGATGTGTTGCCCATACTGGTATGCTGCATGATTCCACTGAATTAGAGCTAACCCTTCTAGACAAATGAACAGAACATATAGGTGCATGTTAAGAACCAAGAACCACATAGAACTCTGGAGTTTTACCAAGTTTTCTTTACTATGCAAAGATGGGTATTGCACAAACAAAATTCAAAGACTAGTAGCTGAGGAATTTTATAAAAAATAATACTTGAATTTATTTTGTTTAAATGCATCCCATCACGTTTTCTAGTCACTCTTGCTTTCTCCATGAATATTTCTTTTAAAATGATTTGTAATTATTTTTTAAGTGCACAGTTGGATGTTTCAAATCCATTTTGATTTGAACTTAGTAACTCGTTCATATCTTGTTGGCTGCTGATGAATGGAGAATCAATAGTCATTATTCTGCATCTTTTAGTCAAATGAGTATTAAAACTTTCATGAACATAGAATGTTATCGCTTTATGTTTACTCATTTTCTTGCTACCCTTTTTCTGTATTCTCCTCTGTTGTTTATTAAATGTCTGCTCAGAATCTTAACTGTGTGCTAGAAACAGTCTTTTAATGAAAAATTAGTTGCAATTGCTGCATCGGATCCAGATGTGCCAAATAAAATAAATGTTTTGATTAAAGATAAATACCTCCCTCATCAGGATTCAGGCTTCCTTGCATGAGAAGACTTTTGTTTCTTTAAAAATCAATAGACTAGGGATTCTGCTCTTTTTTTCTGAATTACAGACAGAAATGGGAAGGACAATGATATTAGACTTGAGATTAAAACACCAATTAGTTTCAAAACGAGTACACGGCTTTTTTTTTTTAACTAGGAGAGTTCATAGTGAACCGTTGAAAAAACATTCTAATTTTAATGTTCTTTGCCCCAAGCATTTGCCTTCTGAACTATATCTAAAGAGGAAGCATGGTATAGGGGAAAGAGAACTGACTTTGAATCAAAAGACTTGGTTTCAGATCCTACCTTTTGTTGTTTAGTTATTTTCAGTCGTGTCTGACTCTACATGACCCCATTTGGGATTTTCTTGGCAAAGATACTGCAGTGATTTGCCATTTCCTGGTCCAGCTTATTTTACAAAAAAGGAAATTGAGGTAAATAGGGTTAAGTAACTTGTCCAGGGTCACACAGGAAG
This sequence comes from Petaurus breviceps papuanus, assembly GCF_028583685.1. Taxonomy (NCBI): domain Eukaryota; kingdom Metazoa; phylum Chordata; class Mammalia; order Diprotodontia; family Petauridae; genus Petaurus; species Petaurus breviceps. The sequence continues at coordinate 13,974,477 of NW_027187376.1, read as the reverse complement.
TACATGTCAGGCCAGATTTGAACTCAAGAAGATGAGTCTTCCTGACTCCAGGCCCAGCAATCTATCCACTGAACCAGATGGCTGTCCCAATCTCAGCTCTAATGCTTGCTATCTCAGTGATCTTGGACAAATCCTTAACCTTAATTTCCTGATCTGTAAAATGAGGCAGTTGAGATGGTCTCTGGGGTCACTTCCGTGTGTATTTCTGCAACACTATGATCAAATCAATTAATAACATATTTGTCCAAATAGGATCCACGTATTTTTCTTACCTCCACTTTAGCTTATGCAAAAAACCTGAGTGTGAACCATCATTGTGCTCATAGTAGGAGAGGTAGAGAAGAGAGGGACAGTAAAAGCGATAGAGATAAGTGATGATCTTAAAAAGAATGACTTTGAGTTTAAGGAAATGTTATGAAACTAAGTAAATTATATTTCATATGAAAATCTCACAAAGTTACTTTTAAATTATCTCCATATTTTTAGATCTCCTTTTAGGAGAGTGGCCTATATCCAAGGATGACCTATATTTAGATCAAAACATTTTTTTTCAGTCAGGTCTAACTCTACATGACCCCATGGACAATGTCCACAGGGTTTTCTCAGCAAAGATACTAGAGCAGTTTGCCATTTCCTTCCTCTGTGTGTCCTCATTTTATAGATGAGGAAACTGAGGCAAAAATGACTTGCCCAGGGTGACACAATTAGTAAATGTCTGAGTCTGGATTTGAACATAAATCTTCCTGACTTCAGGTCTGGAGCTCTATCCACTGCACCCCTAGCTTCCCTGATCAAAACATGGGTACTACTTCATTTGACCAAGATGAAGACTATTAAAAAATTGATATGAATGAAATTGTATTTCAATCAAATATAGTCAGCATTCTGGCATCTGTATGGACCAATTAGATATGTGCATATAAAATTTAGGAATATAATCAAAGTTTTCGTCTTAGGAATGGCATTCTCTCAACACCTAGCAACACCTCTAAGTGCCTCCTCTTCCCTAACTGCAGCTACGAGGAGAGTTGGCGTTGCAAATTTATTAATACAGTCATTGGGAATAAAGTGTGGAACCCAGAATGAGGAAGATCTGAATTCAAATTCCCTGGTACTTTCTGAATGACCACGGGCTACTTGCTTCACCTCCATTTAATCTCAATTTCCTCATCTCTAAGAGGGATACCTATATAGTACCTGCCTGGTAAAGTCATTGTGAGATGGGAATGATAATGTATACAAAGCATGTTGCAAATTCTAAAGAGCTATTTGTTCAATTGTTTAAGTCACGTCAAAGTCTTTATGACCCCATTTGGGGTTTTTTTGACAGAGATACTGAAGAGGTTTGCCATTTCCTTCTCTAGTTCATTTTACAGATGAGGAAACTGAGATAAGCAGGGTTAAGTGACTTGTCCAAGGTCACACAGCTAATAAGTGTTTGAGGCCAGACATCAGCTCATGGCTGATGAGGCTTCCAGACTCAGGTCTGATGCTCTATCCACTGTACTACCTAACTGCCCAAAGGGCTGTTTAGATACAATTTATCTCAAGCTGAATAGATAATGCATTTGAAGCCACATTAGAATGACTTAGGGTTTGGAGGATCATGGATTTATAGCTGCAAGTGACCTTGAAAGTGAACTAGTTAGCTCATTTTTAAAGATGCTGAAAATATAGCCTGGAGAGATTCAGAGATGTTTTAGCATAAGGTTACACAAGTAGAAATATCAGAGCTGGGACATGAACCCAGTTTTTTGACTCAATGCAATACTCTTTCCATGAACCATACAGTTGGACACCTCCATTAGGGAGTATAGTACAAGACTTTATTATATATGATTTTCCTTTTCCTCCAAAAAAAAGCACTGACTTTACTTTTTGGGGAGCAATTAGTTGTGTCCGACTCTTCATGACCCCATTTGGGGCTTTCTTGTAAAGATACTGGCAAATGGCAAAGCATTTCCTTCTCTAGCTCATTTTACAAACCCAGGTAAATAGAGTGAAGGGACTTGCCCAGATTCCCATACACACATAGATAATATCTCATTTTATTCTAATAACATCCATATTAATTAAATAAGTCTGCCTTTACTAAATCAAAGCTGTCAGAAGAGATATTTTCCAATAACAGACATAATCCTGTAACACACTAACTTCAGAAAAATCAGTTTTGCTAAAATTGCTAATGTGCCTCAGAGTCATGTGGAACTCCCCCTTTTTATTGCTTCCAGATCATATTGGACAAGTCAGATATACATGGTAACATTACTTTAAAAGATTTGTCTTAACACAATCTTCATAGTTTGGAGAGGAAAACAGTTATTAATGAACGAGGAAGCATAATTTAATGGATAGAGTATAGTACTTACAGTCAGGATGGCCCCCTCAGATATTTACTAGCTAATTATGTGATGATAGCAAACCACATTACCTAAGTTTGTTACCTCATGTGTAAGAACATTGAACTCAGATCAGGGGTTCAGTATTCAGTCTTGATTGCAAATGGTCAGGTTCTCTTCCTTTGGCTAATTGTCATCAGTTAAATTAATCCAAGAAATCTCCACTAAAAATTAGAGCTAGATTATGTAATAGATGTGCTCAAATATGTGTGATATGGTCTATGAGTCCTGCAGCACTCAGCATATAATACATGCTGAATTTGGGACAAACTTTATTAAACCCTGTGAAAAATCCAAAATGGATAGTAACAAATCACAGAAAACCATGAAGAAGTACAGAAACATACATTGCTCAAATAGTCCACCAGTGGTACTATAGAAGGTAAATGAACTTTGGGTTGCTGTCTGAGTGACCCTTTATCATTCTGGTGAGTGTCTCCTTCCCACAGAATCCTACACAGTCTCCCTGACATCGGTACTTCAACCCTGTAGTTTAGACGTACTTCAAAAGGTGAACATGCTTCGGAGTTTTCAGAACACTTTCTAATTGGATATGCCCTGTTTGAATAACTCACTTAACACTCCAAATAGGATGCTATAAAAGAATCATGTGGATTGAATTCTCCCTCATCAAAGACAGAGAATACATCAGAAAACATTATCCCCAGAAAGCCCATTGCCCAAACATTTGAATTTGATGTTGTCATAAATCAACTCTCAAAGCTGATGCTGCCCAGGACAGCTTTCTCCTCTGTTAGAGGGCTCAGTTTTGAGATCATGCTGCCAAGGGAATTCAAATCCTTCCCCTTCCATACACAAGTTTGAGGTTTAGTGAAAGTGTCATTGAAATACCTTCTCAGTCTTCCTGTGAACACTTGTCTCCCATTACCATGTACCTCTGCAATAATAGTGACTGCTCCTGGTGCTGGAAAGAGATCCCATTTTCCTCCTTGTTGCAGTTTGGAAGAAGTTAGGAATCGAAAGAATCAGGAACAATTCCTCCAGAACTAAGCACTTACTAATAAAGAGTAGTCTCGATTTACTTTCAAAGTCCAGAGCACTCTCTTTTCACTAGACCCCTTTATGATTTATGAATGAATAGCTCAAGAAAGTGTATGGTCCTGGATAGAAGGAGAAATGTGTGAATGTGAAGTTGAAGATCACCCAAGCACTTAATAATGAAAATGTACATTTGCATCATGCTTTAATATTTGCAAAGCACTTTACAGATACAAGGTAAAGGATTAGGGATGGGGATCTTGGAAGTTTTTTTTTTTATCAAATTGAGGAGCTACTTCAGTCAAACTGATAAAATTATAGGATTTGGAGCATTGTCAGTCCCTAGTCGAATTGAAAAATCACCCAGTCAAACCGATAGGCTGCAGAGAACACTTTGAAACAGTGACTGAAGAGTCAGTGACTTCTCTGTCAGCCCTCCCTAGCTGTGTGACTTTGGGAAACCCACTTTGCTTCCCTAAGTCTCAGCTTTCCTTGTGGCAAAATGAGAGAGTAGACTGTATAATTTCCAAGGTCACTTCCAGTTCTAAAATGATTCTATAAAAAGAAAATGTTCTCCAAGCAGGACAGTTACACTAACAGACAAAACCATGAGATTAAAATACATACATATAGTTCTGCTCCATGTGAACAATCCCCCCCCCAATAATGACAAATGTTTACATTGCACTTTACAAAATGCATTCCCCACCACAGCCCTTGAAGTAAATGGTATAATAATAATGTGGAAAAATTCAGACAGGTCATATGGCCCATCAGTAGTCTCATAAAACATGGAACCCATTATATTTGACCTGGAATTTAGTTTCCTGACTGTCCATTTCATTTTACCATACATTTCTTTCAGATTCTAGTCCTGATCTTATATTTCCATGGATTTTCCCATTGACAGGGATTATCATGGGCTGGGGGAATCAAATATATTGCCCATTGTCATAAAGTTAGAGCTAGAAGAGGTCTTCTAGTCCAACCTTCTCACTCTCTAGGTGAGGACACAGTCTCAAAGAAATGAAACAATCTGCTCAAAGTCACACAGAATATAAGGGGAAAAATTAGGAATCAAATTGAGGTTCTCTCAAATGAACAGCAATACCAACACTATCATTACTATACTATGTTTTCAGCAATAATAAATTAGAATTCTTGATCTGGAAACATTCATCTTTCTCTTGGCCAAAGGCCCATAGTAATCTGGGTCTAGTATGAGGACGTGGGAGGGTGAAGCCATAATAGCTTTATAACTATCATTTTGTAAGTTGTTCAATTAAACAAGAGATCAGAATAATTTCCATAATGCTGCATCGTTTCCTGCCAGAATTAGTGTTTGCCTTTTTAACTGCTATGCCTTGGAGAAGACAGCAGGGTAATCTATCCAGCCCAAATTACGTTTGCTTGCTGTTTTCAAAAACTTATTCACAAAGCTTGTTCTTCTTCTAAGCCACTGGACATATCTCTAGAAGTTAAAGAAGAAAAAAATGAGCCCATATCATGTAGGAAACTGCTGTCAAACTGACAAATATAATTGTAGGTTTTAGAACTTTTAGAAACATTAAAAATCATTGAGGCCTGGACTTTTTAGCCTTTTTGTGTCATGGCCCCCTTTGGCAGATTGGTGAAGCCTATGATTCCCTTCTTAGAATATGTTTTCAAATGCATAAAAGAAAATACATAGGATTATAAAGGAGATCAATTATAGGGAAATGCAGTTGTCACAAGTTTTTCAAAGTTCACTGACCCCATAGGTTGGGAATTTCTGATGGGTCTGATGCCCTTTTTTTCCGTAGACAAAGAAAGAGAGGCAAAGAGAGAAGTAAATGATGCATAGGGAGGAAGAAGTGGAGCTGACGCACTCACCAGCTCCCAAACGTCTACTTTTGGCTAGGCCCTATAGCCCCTTCCATATGTGTGTCAGATGATTGCCTGTGGCTTTCATTTCCCATCTTGATTTGTGAGTACATTTCTATTTTTATCTACCCAGCGAGGTGACAAAGAATCTATGGAATTTCATACCCCATCATGATTTGTGAGTACATTTCCATTTTTATCCACTTATGAGGTGGCAAAGAATCTATTAGTGATGGAAACCACAAGGCCAAATCTGAAACCTCAGGAACATTTATCTGGTTTCTCTCATCAAATAAAACATTTTTGGTTAATGAGTTGACTTCAGTTTGGAGTGAATAGAGAAGAGATGAAAAGGGCTTCTGTTCTACCTATGGGACCACCATCTCTTCCTGGAAAGACTCATGGTTGAATATAAAAAGCCCAGGGTTGGTGCTGGCAGTGGTAACCATAATTCAGAGTTCATTTCCCTGGAAAAGGGTTCCTTTAGCATGGAAAAAGAATTCATGAAATCTCACCCCAAAAAGAAGTTGGCTTCTAGATTATGGCCATGCCAGATGTTCCTAATACTTGGAAGATGATCCTGGCAGTTAATCAATCAGTTAAGCCATAGACAGCATTAAGTGACTATTGTGTGTTATGCTAGGTGCTGAGAATAAAAAGACAATCTCTGCCCTCAAGGAGTGTATATTCTGTTGGGAAGGAAGAGAAGAAGGAAGGAATGAAGGAAGGAAGAATAGGAAAGAGGAGAGAAGGAAGGAGGGAGGGAAGAGAGTGAAGAAGGAAAGAAAGAAGGAAGAAGAAAGGAAGGAAGGGAGGAAGGGAGAGAGGGAGGGAGGCCAGAAGGAAGGGAAAGAGGAAGTAAGGAAGGAAAGAAAGAGGCAGGGAGGGAGGAAGGGAAGAAAGAAAAAGGGGAGGAAGGAAGGAAAGAAGGCAAAAAAGAGAAAAAAGGAGGGAAGGAATAAGGTAGGCAGGAAAGAAGCGAAGAGGAAGGAAGGAATAGAAAGAGGTAAGGAGGAAAGGAACAGAAAAAGGAAAGGAGGGAGTAGGGAAGGAAGGAAGGAAGAAGGGAATTGAGGGAGAAGGGAAGGAAGAGAGGGAGAAAGTAGGGAAGGAAGGAGGGACTCTAAAAACATATGAGAAAAGAGTGATTTCAGACATGAGAGACATCTATTGCAAAGGCCTGAAGATGGTATATAGAGTGTCACATGTGTGGAAAAGCAATAAAGCCCATTTGACTAGACTACCCAGTATGACAAAAGGAGAAATTTGAGGCAGGGAGACTAATTAGGAAGCAATGGTGATGCTCCAGAAAGAGGAAATGAGGGCTTAGTCCTATTGCTAGGTTGCCATTCAAATTTTAGAAATTTCTTTTGCCCCTGGGTGAAGTCGATGTGAAGGCAACTTAGTATACCAAAGAGAAAATTATTTCTTATGGAAGGTGCTGAACACTTAGTCTTTCCATCTGGGTTGAGGGCTGCCCCTGAAGTTGTTGGGCAGCCAAAAATAGTGGAGAGTTAAATTGCAGAGTTATTCAAAGAATAGCACAGTTTGGGACTACACCCTGTGCCCAGAAATTTTCTAGAAATGCTGGCCATGAGTAAACTTGGGTTAGATTATGTGGTGGTCAGTAGGGATAATTTGAATGATGTCTTTACTCCCAAACTATCTCCCCTGTCCAGCTGGGATTTGTTCTTTCATATTGATGTATTACCATTTGGTTGGATATGTTATAAATGTGCTCTGTCTAGGGAATAAACCACACTTGTTGAGGATCCAGGAATTTTCATGATCTTTTATTTTTACATTTATTCTGTAATGAGTAAATGGGTAGCCTCCCGGAAAAGACTACGAAGCATCAGACAAAAGCAAGACCTTTTTCTGCTGTTTCACTTAACTTTCGCACCATTCGTCCCTTCTGAGGTGGGATTGGCTCCAGCTCTTCTGGGTTACAACTCTCCCAACCTGCCTATTAAGCATGCATGTTAATGAAAAGCCAGTGACCATCCCCCAACTGGTCCAGGCCAGCCTAGCTCAGGCCCCTCTTTACAGATTTTATACCTCCCTGCATGTAAACACCCATTGTTCCTGTAGAATCTGTGGAAACCAAACTGCCAGCATTTCTCACAGATAGCAAGGTGGTGAAATGGATAAAGTGCTGGGCCTGGAGGCAGGAAGACCTGAAAATCCTGCCTCAGACACTTGCTGCTGTGTGTGATGCTGTACAGGTCACTTAACCTCTGTTTGCCTCAGTTTCCTCAATTGTAAAATAGGAATAATAACAGTAACTGCCTTGCAGAATTGTTGTGAGGATCAAATGAAATATTTGTAAAGCACTTAGCACAATACTGGCACATAGTAGGCATTTTATAAATGCTTATTCTGCCTCCTTTCCTTGGTTGTAGGTCTTTCTGAAAATGCAACTACTCCTGAGAGATTTCAATATTAAGGTCACTAATACTTTAGTGTGAATTCACAGAAACCTTAACTGTCAGGGCAAAGGGAGGCTTGGAGGTCATTTCAGCCAACCCCCACACTATACAAGTTAAGAAACTGAGGTTTAGGATGGGCAAATGACATTCCTAAGGTCCTACAGCTGATAAAGAGGAAGAGCCTGCCATGTCTCTTGGCTCTGCATTCAATATTCTCCCTACCAATCACAACTACCTCTATATAATAATTAGCCAATAAGCTTGTCTGGGACAAGATGAGAGTACTTGTTGCCCAGAGGAGGTGGAACAAATATAATATCTCTAAATCTGTGATCTCATTAATGAGAGCACTACTTCTAGAGGAATGAATCACAACCTATCTAATTCATCCATACCTTTTCATTCTAGTGACTGTTTTTTAACGTCTTACCATGCATCCTCCCACAGGGGATCCACTCAACATGTCCAGTTGTTCTTTCCTTGGCCATAGGATGGCCCATCATCTCTTCCGGTAGAACGTCTCTGATGGCGTCTTTTATACTACCAGGGAATTCATTGGTGCAGACTATTTATTCCCACCACATATCTCTCCATTGCTCTTTAGGTGAGCTGAAATGTTGATCCTAATATTTCATAGATTCATAATCTACTATGTGAGGAAAATATGTAACCCCCCCTGGTATATTCCTACGTCCCTGCAAACGAAAGCTGGGGGAGGGGCATGGGGAATATTCAAGAAAACATCAAATGATTTTCCCCCAGTTAATGATTCTCCTTCCAATCTAAGCTACATTGGTTTTGTTTGCACAGAAATTCTTTCATTTTACGTAATCAAAATTGTTCATTTTATCTTCTCTGATTCTCTAGTCTTTGGACTTGGCCAATGCAGGAATTTGTCTTACTTGATCATGCATATCTGCTATGAATGTTTTTTTTTCCTTTCCAAGTGGGGGGGTGAATTAAGATAGAAAATAAATGTTGGTTAATAAAAAAATAAAATTTGATATTTTTAAAGAAAAAGCTGAAGGACTAATCTTGGGATCACTCCTGGATTGGGGGTGCACAAATTATAGTAACCAATTTAGTATAGTACCAGTCTACATATGTGTAGATGGACTGGACTGGAATAATCAAAATCTTTCTCAGTTTTTCAGTCTCCAGTTCTGAAAAAATCTCTTGACTTATAAAAATTATAAGTTTTTGAGCTGGAGGAACCTTACAGATCATCAAAGTCCTTCCAAACTTAACCTTACAAATCACCTCCTATTATAGGAATATTCAGAATAGAATTCTGATTGCCTCCTCCTCCCCTCATCCAGTTTCCTTTCTCTGAAAATTACTTCATTTTACATGTAATTTTCTATGCACATAATATTGCAAAGTGTAAACTCTTTAAGGTAAGAGATATTCCATTTTACTTTTTTTTTTCTCCAGTGCCTACAGCAATCTGGTCCATAGTAGATATAAGTAAAAATTTATGGAATTGGTGTTTATATTACTCAGTAGCCCATTTTGCAGATGAGGACCAGCAAGGAATGTACTCCAAGTAGGGGAAATTTATTCTTCTAAAAAAAGTTCTTAACATCATGAATTTTTTGCCTATAAAAATAAGAATATATAAAACCAATCAGGTAACATCTTGTGTTTTGTTAATTACGGAAACAACTAGCCAGAAGAACACTCCATCCCAAATCAGGATAAGTAGTGATTCATCATCATTTATAAACAGATTCCTTTGTAATTCATAAAGTTGCCTCCAGGTCACTATGAAGGCTGTCTAAGAAATTAGTCAAATGCAAGCATCAGGTAGATGAAAGACAAAATTGGCTCCAGTTAAATTGAAGACTTATTCAGAAAAACAAAACAAAACAAAACAAACTGACTTTTCCTTGAATGACCAAGTTTAGATCAAGGGCTCTTCAGCACTGTTTAGAGTTTTAAATAGCTCAAGGCCTTTAGGAGGTAAATGAGCACATGCCCCAGGGCCTCTTCACAGGCTTTCAGGCTCTCATGTGAGGCAGAAGGTGATTGGATTGGAAAAAGGGTAGTCACAACCTCTGATTTACACTCACCTATACTTAGCATCTGAGAGCAGCTACAAATCCCTATAAGTAACTAGGAAATTGTATCTTCCATTCAACAAACATTATTAAGCACCCACTATTGCCTCCAAGCTTTGGAGCTGACTAGAGCTCACCCACACACCTTTTAACCCTGTGGGGGAAGATGTGACACCATCATAGTCATCATCATTATCATTGACAATTCTTGAGAACTCTAAGATTTTCAAGGTGTGTAACATGTCTTCCAACAAATCTCAGATTAGAGCAGGGAGAGAGGCTTTAGAAATCATCCCATTGGATCCCATCATTTTTATAGATGAAGAAGGTCAGGTACTGAGAGAAAATGATTTGCTCAGTGCCTCACATCCAGTTAAGTATCTGAAGGAGGGTTTGAAGTCAAGGCTTCATGTCAAGTTCCCTAAAGACTATACCATGCTGTATACCTATACTACTCTGGTGAAGTAGTTACTGTAGGTACTGTTATCACCCCATTTAACAGATTAAGTAGAGAAATTAAGTGACTTAACAGTAGTCACAGTGCTGTTAAGTGTCAGTCAGGATCTGAACTCAGCAATACCATTAGGTCTATTTTCAAAGATAAAGATAAAAGGAAAAGAACCTATATGTTCCAAAATGTTTATAGCAGCTCTCTTTGTGGTGGCAAAGAACTGGGAATTGCAAGGAAGACCATCAATTAGGGAATGGCTGAACAAGTTGTGGCATATGATTGTGATAGAATACTATTATATTATCAGAAATGATGAGCTCAACAATCTTAAAACATGGATAAAAACATGGAAAGTGTTGCATGAAATAATGAAGAGTGAAACGAACAGAATCAAGAGAACATTGTATAAGTAACAATAATATTGTCTTAAGGATGACTGAGATAAGAAGCTATTTTAACTATTTTAAATACCCAAATGAAGTATAAAGGACATAAAAAGAAATGTGCTATCTGTTTCCAGGGAAAGAACTGATAAATGGGAGTATAAATAGAATAATTTTACATATATGATACACCCCTCCCCATACTTATTTGTATCTAATTGTGGCCATCTCTTGTGGGGGGGGGGAAGGGAGGGAAGAAAAAAAAGAAAAAATTTACATGATAACTTTGTTCTATATTTAAAAGGAATAGCAAGTTGTACATAATAGATTTACAGTTTCACATGCCATCATCTTTTAAAAAAAATAAACTATGTTCTGGAAATTCTTATTTCATAAATGAAAAATAAAATAAATTTTTCAAAAAAAGATTTCACCTTACCTTTTTCCTGACTCGAGTTTGTGATAGAGGAGAAGAAATATGGGCATGTTATAACATGAATTCAAGATTTTTGGGAAAATAAATTTTACTTCTTTTTCAGCATGAACCCCTTTGGCAGTCTCTTGAAGCCCATAATTCCTCAGAATAATGTTTTTAAATCATAAAATAAAATGCATATGGTTACAAAAGACAACAAAAGTTAGTGAAAATAAAGGTGTGCTTTTTCCCACCCAAGTTCATGAATCCCCAGAAGTCTGGCTATGTACCTCTAGCAGATCTGGGGACCTCTTGTTAAGAAATCTTGGTTTAAAAGGACAAAAAAATCTCATGGACTAAAATTCTGCAAAGAAAATGATGGTCTCAGAATCATAGGAGAAACTCAGGAAAGAAATTCAGAAGAAACAAAGGGAGAAAATTCTAATGAAGAAAATTGAGACTTATCTGAAGATACTAAGATGGATAAAAAAGGGAATTACCAACCACTTAGATTTTAAAGAAAAATTATATAGAGGATGGAAGCCAGGACAGGTGACAGAGGATGAATATAAAAGCATGGTCCTACAAAAGTACCGAGAGGCTGCTAAAGCCTTCACAATGAGCCAAGGCTGACAAAAACAGGGAAATATAACACAAAGGGTTTTAAAAACCATATTGGGAGAAAAATGGAAGATTGATGAAGGAATAGGATGACTGCATAAGGGCTAGATGGGATTATAATAACTAACAATAAAGGGAAAGAGCTATTCATTTCTTATTTTGCATGGTTGTATTTCTAAAAATCTGTTAAAGAAATGGAACTTTGTACTGGAAATTACAGAAGAAAAATAGAACAAGGAAATTGACACTCCTAAATAAATACCAAGACAGCAAGAGAGCACCTAGTAGCCCTTGGTGAATTTACTTCACCAAATTAACTATGTCCTTAGTTACAGAAAGAATTGACAGATATTACTAAGTCATTGTCATTAATATCCAAAAGATCATGGAAAGTGGGAGAAGTACCACAAGATTAGAGAAGAGAAAATGTTGTAATTTGCACAAAAAGGAAGAGAATAGAATCTGTGGTCTATAAGCCAGTTGTCTTGTCTGCAATTCCTGGGGAAATTTGAGAGTGGATCAGATGACTCTTCCTGACTCTATACATTGTGCAATCTAGCTGCCCAAATAGCTCTGTAACTATTATTATTATTATTATTATTTATATCCCCAGCACTTAGGATAGTGCTTGGTACATTTAATAAATACTTGTTGACTTACTCATTGGTCTACCCAACAAAAATTCCAGGTAAAAAATGAGGGGAGGGAATGCCTCAAGGGCAGAGGCAAGATGGCAGCATAGAAGCAGGAAAACTCCCTGTGCTCCCCCCATAACCACCTCAAATACCTATAAAATATTACTCTAAAATTTTAGAGCTACAGAAACCACAAAGTGACAGAGAGAAATAAATCTCCCACTGAAGGCAGCCCAGCAGGCCTATAGGAAGGGTCCATCACAGTGTGCTGGGAGCTGACCCCAGCCCTGCTTGAGCCCATGGTTTTAGCCCCAGGGTGGTCCTAAACAGCAGCAGCTTGAGTGGACTTTGGGGGGGGGGGAAAGTGGATCACCAGCAGCTGTGGCAGTTTCCAGAATTATCAACCCATAAATGCCAAAGACAAAATAAAATGTCAGTTTGGAACTGGGGGGGAGGGTGGGGTCTGGCCCCTGCCCCCAGGGCAAGAAATGACAGGAGGCACTGCAGCCATGCAGCAGTCTCAACATGGCTGCTTCAGAGCTCCTAGCATGCAGATTGTAAGGCGACCAAGTAACCATTCAGAGGGTAATCACTCTTGCTTTAACCTGCTTGGATCTGGTTCGCTGTCTTAGGTAGAGGTCCTGGTGTGTGTAACTAGTGAGCCAGAGCTAGTGGAGGCTGCAGAGGGGGTAACCAACTGATAGGTCTGGCAGCTGCAAAAACCCCAGCAATTTGGGACAAAGCTTTCCTCTCTGGAAGAAGAGTTCTACTGTGGCAAAGCACTTAAAAGTCAAGTAGCTGAGTGGCAACCTGAGCAAGCAAAGGAAGCAAAGCAAGCATAGCAATCAAACCTTAGATGTCTTTTTTGGGGACAAAAAGGATCAAAGCATGGAACCAGAAGCAAACAAAGTCAGAGCTCCTTCACCAAAAGCTTCCAAGAAAAATAAGAACTGGCTACAGGCCATAGAAGAGCTTAAGAAGGATTTTGACAATCAAGTAAGAGAAGTGGAAGAAAAATTGGGAAGAGAAATGAGAATGATGCAAGAAAATCATGGAAAGAGAGTCAGCAAACTGACTGAAGAAAATAACACCTTAAAAAATAGACTAACTCAAATGGCAAAAGAGGCCCAAAAAAATCAATGAGGATAAGAATGCCTTAAAAAGCTGAATTTTCTAGATGGAAAAAGAATTTCAAAAGCTCAGTGAAAAGAATAATTCCTTCAGAATTAGATTGGAGCAAATGGAAGCTAGTGAATTTATGAGAAATCAAGATACTATTAAACAGATCCAAACAAATGAAAAAGTAGAAGGCAATGTGAAATATCTCATTGTGAAAACCACTGACCTGGAAAATAGATCCAGGAGAGATAATTTAAAAATTATTGGACTCCCGAAAGCCATGATCAGAAAAAGAACCTAGAAATCATCCTTCAAGAAATTCTCAAGGAAAATTGCCCTGATATTTTAGGACCAGAAGGCAAAATAGAAATTGAAAGAATTCACCGATTACCTCTTGAAAAAGATCCCAAAACAGAAAACTCCTAGGAATATCATAGCCAGGTTCTGAAGTTCCCAGATCAAGGAGAAAATATTACAAGAAGCCAAGAAGAAACAATTTTACTATTGCGGAAACACAATCAGGATAACACAAGATCTAGCAGCTTCTACATTAAGGGATTGAAGGGCTTGGAATATGATATTCTGGAGGTCAAAGGAGCTAGGATTAAAACCAAGAATCACCTACTCAGAAAAACTGAGTATAATGTTTCAGGGGAAAATATGGGCATTTAATACAATAGAGGACTTTCAAGCATGCTTGATGAAAAAACCAGAGTTGAATAGAAAATCTGACATTCAGATACAAGAAGCAAGAGAAGCATGAGAAGGTAAACAGGGAAATGAAATCATAAGGAACTTATCAAAGTTGAACTATTTACATTCCTACATGGAAAAACAATAATTGTAACTCATGAGACTTTTCACAATAGGAGGATAGTTGAAGGGAATAGAAATGTGTGTGTATATATACATACATATATATGTCTATATAGGAGGGTATATGTGCATATGAATACATGTGTGAGTGTGTATATATATGTGTACTTGTATACATAGACAGAGGGCACAGGATCAATTGAATAGGAAGGGATAATATTTTAAAAATAAAATTAAGAGGTGAGAGAGGAATATATTGGCAGAAGGAGAAAGGGAGAGACAGAATGGGGTAAATTATCTCATATAAAAGAAGCAAGTGAAAACTGTTACAATGGAGGGGAAGAACAGGAAGGCAAAAGGGAATGGGTCAACCTTACTCTCGTTGAATTTGGCTTAAGGAGGGAATAACATACACACTAAATTGGGTATCTTACCCTACAGGAAAGTAAGGGACAAGGGGATAAGAGGGGAAATGATAGAAGGGAAGGCAGATTGTGGGGGGGGGGGGTGGTAGCCGGAAGTACCCACTTTTGAAAAGGGACAGGGTCAAAGTAGAGAATAAAACAATTGGGGAGTGGGATAGGATGAAAAGAAATATAGTCAGTCTTTCACAATATATCCACTATGGAAATGTTTTGTGTAACTTCACATGCAAAACCTATATTCAATTTCTTATCTTCCCAGTAAGGGTGGGTGACGAGGGAAGAAGGGAAAGAATTTGGAATTCAAAGTTTTAAAATAAAATGTTTTAAGAAATTATTATTATTATTTTTACATGCAACTGGGAAATAAGATATATAGCCACTGGCATATGAGATCCATCTTGCCCCACTGGAAATTGAGAGAGGGGATGGAGGAAGATATAGGAGACAGCAGATTGGGGGAGGGAGTATTCAGTGGGATCACTGTCTTGGGGTGGTGGGTAGGGGACAGACAGGGAGAAAATTTGTAACTCAAAATCTTGTGGAAATGAATGTTGCAAACTAAAAATAAACAAAAATATATATTTTTTTAAAAAAAGGAAGGGGTGGCCAGGTAACACAGTGAGTAAGAGTACCGGTCCCAGTGTCAGGATGACCTGGGGATCAAATCCCGGGCTCAGACACTTAGCACCCACCCAGAAACACCTGGCCGTGTAATCTTGAGCAAGTTACTTAACCCCAATTGCTTAGGGGCAGCCAGGTGGCTCAGTGAGTAAGAGCACTGGCTCCAGTGTCGGGATGACCTGGGGATCAAATTCGGTCTCCTATACTCAGCACCACACCCAGAAATAACTGGCCTCCGATACTCAGCACCACACCCAGAAATAACTTGAGTAAGTTACTTAACCCCGATTGCTTTTAAAAAAAAAAAAAGAAAGAAAATGAGGGAAGGGATAACCAACTCACAGGATGACAGAGTTAGAATCCGAAAAGATCTTGACAAGTTGGTGCATTGGTTTGAATCTAGTAAGATGGAAATTCAATAGGGGTAAATGTAAACTCTTATACTTGCATTCTAAAAGTCAGCCTCATAGATACAGTAGAGGAAAGCATGGATATATAGCAATTTGTTTGAAAAAAATTATCTGAGTGCTCTAATGAATTACAAACTCAACATAGACAGCAGAGGATTGTGACAGCCACAAAATGCTACTATAATCTTTGGTTTTATTATGAAAGGCTTACATTCTGATGTCCTGGATGCCATATTTTAAGGATATTGACAAACTAGAGAGTGTTCAGAGTTGGACAACCAGGACAATGAAGGATCTTGAGTCTGTGTCATATGAAAATAAATGGAAGGAACTGGAAATGTTTAGCCTGAAGAAAAGGAGACCCTGGGATATTATGACTATTTTGATTTGTTCTGTTTGGCCCCAGAAGGTAGAACCAGGAACAGTGGGCAAAGTTACAAAGAGGAAAAGTTGGACTTGACATCAACTTTCTAAGAGTTAAAAAAGCTTCTCAACTATTTGAGCTATCCTGAGATAGAGTGGGGTATGGGGAGGGGGAGGGGGCAGCTAGGTAGCACAGTACATAAACACCAGGACTAGAGTCTGGAAGATTTGTCTTCCTCAGTTTAAATCTGGCCCCTGACACTTACTAGCACTTCACTCTGTTTGCCTCAGTTTCCTCATCTGTACAATGCACTGGAGAAAGAAATGGCAAGCCCCTCCAATATCTTTCCCAAGAAAACCCCAAATAGGGTCACAAAGAGTAGGACATGACTGAACAACAATCTTGTATGGGCTATTTCCAAAGTGTGAATTTCTCCTCACTGGGGGTTTTTAAGGAGAAGCTAGACAACCACTTGCTATGGTCTTTGTAGAAAGAATTCATTTTCAGGCATGGCTTAAACTAGATGATCTCTGTGGTCCCTTCCAGCTCTTGGATGATATGATTCTTTTTTTTAAAAGCAATTGGGGTTAAGTAACTTCCTCAAGGTTACACAGCCAGTTATTTTTTGTGTGGGTGCCAAGTATCTGAGGCCGGAACTGATCCTGGGTCTCCCGACACCAGGGCCGATGTTCTTACTGCGCCACCTGGCTGCCCTGGATGATATGATTCTAAGATCACTGAATTATCTCTTTCCCCTTTCACACCGATCTGGCCCCAACCTACACAAATTCATTTCTGAGTGTTTCTAAACCTTCAAGGACTAAACTTTTGCTACATTGATTATTTATAAATACAGAGAACAACAGAATGCTAGCGTGGCAAAGACAACACTAACAAAGAAATGACAGGACTTCCTGTAAGATGCTGGAGCTATAAGAAACCAGAGGAGCCAGCTCTGTCCAGTCCCACAAAATGATTTAGAAATTCTGCCCAACTCCCTCCCTTGGGGAAGGAGGGATGGGAAAGGAAGAGAGAGCGGGAAGAGGGAAGAAAGGAGAAAAAAAATCTGAAGAAGTAAAAAGGAGAGATTGAAAGAGAGGGAAGAGAGAATAGTCAAGTTCTGCAATGGGAGTGGAGCTCTTTATGGTCTTGGGGTAGGGGTCTGAAGAGGAGTTAGTAATACTCTATTCTCTTGTGGGAGGAGGGGAAAAAGCAGTGAATCCCCTCATCCTTAGGAGGGCTGGGGATCCTTTGAAGTGTGGGAAGAGGAGCAGGAATGAAGAATTTCATTTCTTTTCAAAACCTAGTCAGGTACCTGGTCAGGCAGAGGGAGAGTTCAAAATTCACCTGGATCCATCCATTTCAATATTTTTTTGACAATATAGTATTCTAACACATTATTTTTATGTAATTTGTTCAGTCATTCTACACTGGTGAACCATCTATATGCTTGGACATGAATAACGTCGGTTTTTGTTTTTCTTGACTATGCATATTTATTAAAAGGACTTTGTTTTTCTTTTAAATGACAGTGGTGGGGGTTGTGGGAGTGATAGAAAAAAAATATTTGTCAATTAAAAAGTAAAAGAGTGAAAGAAAGAGAATTCGCCTGGAGAGGGAAGAATGATTATAGCTTTTGCCTATGTAAACATGTTCTCCCGGAGTCTTGAAGCCTTCAGCAACCTTGAAATCTGTCAGAGCCTTGGCACCCCTGTTGGGTACCATTCACCACCACTACCACCCTTTTCCTCACTAGAGGTCAGGGAGTGAGTACTTCTAACTCCCCAACGCTGTCACTTAGAGAACCTCCCACCAGTACCCTCCCTCCATCCAATACCACAGGGTCTGATGTTCCCTGAGAAACAGCTTGTACCGCATCAGAGCAATGGAGTTGCTCTTCTCCTCTTCTCCTGTGCCAGACCTGAGCAGAGGAGTGTTACCTATATTCCTCCAAGTTCTTACTGCTCAGAGCTAGGGGTCAAGAACAGAGAACCTTGGGAGTGGAGTCAAGATGGCACAGTAGAAGCAGGTCCTCCCCGTGGCTCCCTGCTTCCACCTTCCCCAATTCATGTAAAAGGGGACTCTAAAAAAGCTTGGGAGCTACAGAACCCACAAAATGACACAAAGAAGCTAACCGCCCTCTGAGGACAGACCAGCTGGCAGGAATTGTTTAGTGCAGTGCTCTGGGAGCCAAGCACAGCCCCATGCTGAGGATTTAGCCCCAGGGCGGGCCTGACCAGGGGCAGGCTGGAGGGACTCCAGATCACCAGCAGCTGTAGTCATTTCCAGATTTATCAACACATAGATGTGAAGCACAAAGTGAGAGGTCAGTGCAGTATGAACTTTGGGACCCAGTAGTTGGGAATGCCTCAGCATTTGCTCCCAGGGTGAGAAGCTGCTGAGGGCTGCGATGCAGCAGAGGCTGCCATGTGGCAGCTTCAGTTCCTGGCCTGCAGAGTGTAGGGGAACCAAGTGACCAGTCTGAGGGGTAATCCCTCTTGCTTTAACCTGCTTTGACCTGGATTGCGATCTAGGGTAGAGGTCCTGGGGTATGTGACCAGCTTGCCAGAGCATGTGGAGGCTTCAGCAAGGGCTCCCAACTAATACCTTGAGGAGATGAGAAAATCCCAGTGTTTGGGACGAAAGCTCCCCGGTCTGGTAGCAGAGTCCTACTGTGGCAAAAAACCCAAAAGTCAAGTAATTGAGTGGCAACATGCCCAGGCAAAGGAAACATAGCAAACAGAAAAACCCAATATTAGACTCCTATTTGGGGGGCAAAAAGGATCAAAGTATGAAACAGGAGGAAGACAGTGAAGTCAGAAGTCCTGCACCAAAAACATCAAAGGAAAATACAAGCTGGTTACAGGCCATAGAGGCCCTTAAGAAGCAGATAAGAGAAGTGGAGGAAAAATTGGGAAGAGAAATGAGAACAATGCAAGAAAATTACGAAATGAGAGTCAACAGCGTGACTGAGGAAAATAACACTTTAAAAAACAGATTAACTCAAATGGCAAAAGAGGCTCAAAAAGGCAATGAGGAGAAGAATGTCTTAAAAAGCCAAATTTGCCAGATGGAAAAAGAATCTCAAAAGCTCAATGAGGAGAATCATTGCTTCAGAATTAGACTTGAGCAAATGGAAGCTAATGACTTTATGAGAAATCAAGATGCTATTAAACAGATCCAAACAAATGAAAGAATAGAAAGCAATGTGAAATATCTCATGGGAAAAACCACTGACCTGGAAAATAGATCCAGGAGAGATAATTTAAAATTATTGGACTACCTGAATGCCATGATCAAAGAAAGGACCTAGAAATCATCCTCCAAGAAATTCTCAAGGAAAACTTCCCTGATGTTTTAGAACCAGAAGGCAAAATAGAGGTTGAAAGAATCTACTGATCACCTCCTGTAAAAGATACCAAAAAGAAAACTCCTAGGAATATTATAGCCAGGTTCTGGAATTCCCAGATTAAGCAGAGAATATTACAAACAGCCAGGAAGAAACAATTTGAATATTGTGGAAACACAATCAGGATAACCCAGGATCTGGCAGCTTCTACACTGAGTGACTGAAGGGCTTCGAATGTGATATTCCAGAGGGCAAAGGAGCTGGGATCAGAACCAAGAATCACCTACCCAGCAAAACTGAGTATCATGTTTCAGGAGAAAATATGGTCATTCCATGGAATAGAGGACTTTCAAGCATTCTTGATGAAAAAACCAGAGTTGAATAGAAAATTTGACGTTCAGATACAAGAAACAAGAGAAGCATGAGAATGTAAACAGGGAAAAGAAACCATAAGCAACTTATCAAATTTGAACTATTAACATTCCTACATGGAAAAATGATAATTGTAACTGATGAAACTTTTCTCAGTATGAAAATAGTTGAAGGGAATATATATATATATATATATATGTATATATATATATATATATATATATATGTGTCTATATAGGAGGGTATACGGGAGTATGAATACATATGTGAATGTGTGTATATATGTTTATAGGTAGACATAGATAGAGGGCATAGGGCCAATTTAATTGGAAGGGATGATACTTAAAAGGTGAAATTAAAAGGTGAGAGAGGAATATAATGAGAGGAGATGGGGAAAGACAGAATGGGATAAATTATCTCATAAAGGAGAGGCAAGGGAAAATGGTTACAATGGAGGGGAAGTATAGGAAGGCAAAAGGGAATGGGTCAAACTTATTCTCATTGAATTTGCCTCAGGGAGGGAATGAAATACACACCAAATAGGGTATCTCACCCTACAGGAGAGTAGGGGGAAGGGGATGAGAGGGGGGATGATAGAAAGGAGGGCAGGCTGGGGGGGAGGGAAGTTGGAAGCACCCACTTTTGAAAAGGGATGGGATCATAGTAGAGAATAGAACTAGTGGAGGTGGGATAGGAGGGAGGGAGATATAGTTAGTCTTTTACAATATATCAACTATGTTAATGTTTCGCATAAGCTACACATGTACAACCTATACTGAACTGCTTATCTTTCCAGTAAGGGTGGGTGACAAGGGAGGAAGAGAATGAATATGGAATTCAAAGTTTTAATATCAAATGTTTAAATATATATATATATATATATACTATTAATAATACTATTTTACATATAATTGGGAAATAAGATATACAGGCAATGGGGCATAGAGATCCACCATGCCCTACTGGAAAAGTCAAAGGGGGTATGAGAGAAGGTATGGGAGAGAGCAGATTGGAGGAGGGGATATCCTGTGGGACTGCTATTTTGGGGCAGTGGGTAGGGGAAAATTGCGGAAATGAATGATGTTAATCAGAAGTTAATAAAGCATTTGAAAAATGAAAAAAAAAAAGAACAGAGAACCTTAACTCCCTTTTCTAATCCCAATCCAAATCCCAGCTCTGTCACTTGCTCCCCATGTGACAACTTCAAGTATGTCATTTAACCTCCATGTACCTCAGTTTTCTCATCTGTAAAATGAGAGTATTGGGCTAAATAACTTTTGAGGTTACTTCCAGGTCTAAATATATGATTCTATAGATCTGCTTCTTAGTTCTGCATCTTTCCCCCTTATTGATGAAGAAGATGCCTGAATTCCCTTCTTTACAGCAAGACTTCTTCCTTACCCCCTTCTGAAAATGATATCCATATAAGGGTAGGGGGAAACCTCTTTCTCCTTAGCCATGATTCCCTTCTCTTCCCAGGTTCAGTAGAGCAAGATTTGGTTAGGAAGTAAAAGCCTTCCAGCTCTTTAGCCCTCACTCCTTCCTCTTCCTGAACACATGCCTGTCGAGGGTTTGAACGCAGTAGAATTCTGTCTCCCAGCTCCCCTTTTCATAAATCAAAGGATTTCCTTAAATCCTAGAGGACTCATGCTTCTCCACCTCCAAAATTCTGAAGCTTACTAATTTCTCTCCTATACCACCAACCAAAGCATAAAGAATTCCACTCCTACCCAGAGCCTCACAAAATCTCACACCTGATCCACCACCTTGAAGAATAGCTCCAACTCCCAACTAGGTCTGGAGCTAAGCCTATTCCTTTTAGAACTTCCATCCCTGGAGAGAACAAAATGAGTGGAGAAACTTTTTCAATGCAACAATCAAAAATTCTTTAATGTAAAAGATATAAATGTTGAAATTTTTCAAAAATAAAGGTTTAGGCACTAACAAATGGAATAGGAGACTTATCATATGATAATCATTAAATATCATATTTTGGCCAAAGTCTGAATTAATCAAACAGACTACTTTGCCTTGCTTTAACAAGGCCTTTTTCCTGTGTCTGCAACTCCAGAGCATCCTGAGATCATAAATTCCAAACAGACTTTGCTTTGTCTTTGCTGTCTGTGTGAGCTTGGAGAATACCTCTTCTTATGTCAACAAAGCAGACGAGGTTTACTTTGTGACCCTTAAGGATGAGACTCAACTTGAGATATTAACTTGAGTAATAGGATTTTTCTTATCTTAATATTTTTGGACATATACTATGTTATGGAATGTTAATGGTAAAGAAAACACAGATATCCTGGATCATAATTTCAATTGATACTTTGTCAGCTCTCTTGTTTTATAGTATTTACCATCTATACAATTAAGAAAATTTCTTTCTCATGCAAGGATTAAACATTTATGGAGATCATATATGTGTGCAACACAGCCACCCTAAATTGGGATGATCCTAGAATATATTTAAGGTCTCTCATCTTTTTGTTCGTCAATCAGACTTACTTAGTCTGGCTCCTTGTACAAGTCTGCTAGTTTTAAGGGAATAAAATGAAATAACAGTATAGCACTATTTGTCTCCTTTAACCAAACTTTTTGAAAAAGGTTTACACATAGCATAAATGAAACTAGATAATGAATATATTAGATAAAGGAATTAAAGAAAGAATCTAATCCAGTGTAAAAAATAACAGAGAAGGTATGGAAATTTTAAAAATGATGCCCAAGGACTAAAAACCAAAAATAATAATTCAATTAAATTCAACAAACATTTATTAAGTACTTACTATAAGTTAAGCACTAGGAATACAGTGACAAAAAGAACATATCCCTTGCTCTCAAGGATTTAGAGTATAGTATGTGCACAAATAAGTCAATACAAAGTGATTTTAAGAGGAAGAGAGGACCAAGGGCTTGTTGGTGGTGGTGGTAGAGTGGAGATCAGGAAAGATCTCCTCTTGAACTGTGCATTGACATATATCTGCTGAAATTCATATGTTTATATGTAAAAAGTTGTCATGCAAATTTACTTAAACATATAATGTTTCTACTTTAATTAGATGGTTATTTTTAAATGATAGATTTCAAAATAGCCAAAGGGTACTCAGTAATGACATTTTGCTTCTCTACATCCAGGATCTCAAAGCATCTTTTTTACTCAACAGGAAAAATTGAGGCAAAGTTGGAGCCATCTCCAGGTTAAAATCCAGGTCAAGAAGATTGTCTTTAGGGATTGATGTCTTTCATTCTGTGTGTTTGCTCTCAACCCCTTCTTTCTCATGTCACTGACTATATGAATTACATTTTCCAAGCAACATTGGGTGAACCTTCCTGTCACAGTGGCTTTGGCAGTGGTAGGGGTAGGACTATACCTCCTGCTGCTTGAGAATGCAAGGGCCCTGTGAGCATCCTGAAAACAGAAGAACGCTATCTGTATTACCTAGTTGTTGCTAAGATCTGGAAGAACCAGCTTGCTTGTGCCAGAGTCCAGGAAGAGCTGCCTCACGGCTGTTGGGGAATGAAGAATTTCCTTCTCACCTGCTCTCACCCGTGAATTATCTGGCTCACTGACACTGCCCAGATTCAATCACCAATGGCTATCAATGGCTTATCCCATCCACTTTCCCATAATACTGAATGCCAAACTAAAAGCAAACTTTCCTGGCCAAAATCACTAACCCTGTTGCTCATTCTCACACCACCATCTACCTTAAGCCTACTCTTCCACTTGAAGCACCTCTGTGTATGTGTGTGTCTAGTGACATGGATGATGAACTCCACAAATAGAGAGGTGAGGTTGAATGTCCTTGTGTGTGGTTTGAAAGGAGGCAGAATAGATATCTCTAGGATCTTTTTCCCTTACCCTTCTCCAAGGGAGACTTTCATTCCTACCAGGAGGGGAAACAGAAGTTTTGGGCTGAAGACCACCACTCTGCTCTCATCCAGAGATGAGAACTGGATAGAAGTATATCTATTCACTCTCTTAAATATTGTTTGTCTAGGAAATGTATTCAGGTTCCATCTAACTTTTGATTGCTTTGTCATTTTGGAGGGTAAGGGAAGGGGAAATCTGAATTTCAATATCCAGTTCCACAGTGAACACACATTTCTGTTTCTTGTTTTTGAGTCATTTCAATTGTGTCCAGTTCTCCATGACTCCATTTGGGGTTTTCTTGGCAAAGATCCTGGAGGGGTTTGCCATTTCCTTCTCTGGCTCATTTTACATATGAAGAACTGAGGCAAAGAGGTCAAGTGACTTGCCCAAGGTCACACAGCTACTAAGTGTCTGAGGCCCAATTTGAACGCAGGTCTTCCTGATTCCAGATCCACCACTCTATCCAGTGTGTCGCCTAGGTGCCCAAGTAAACATGCACAGTGAGTAGCAAAGAATTCCATTTATCCAAATATAGTAAAACAGAAATCAGAGAAGGTATACATAGTAGAACATTGAACCAGATAATAGAGTGAAGGAGGTCTCCCATTGGGAGCAAGTTACAAGAGAGAGTACTGGATTACACTCAAGGGGAAACTGCTTGAAGTCTCTAGAGTAGCAAATTGGGAATAGGGATATGATGGAGACTTCTGGTTCCTCTCCTGTCTTCTCAGTATCTTTTACTTCAGCAACCTGAAGTGGAATTGTCCTTTTCCATTTTCTCTCTTGAAGCTAGAAGTTCACTTGACACTGTCCAAAGATGAAAGAAGACTCTCTCTCACTTGGAGAGTCCTTAAGGAGGACTCCAGCTTGAAAAGTTCCCAAAAGGGGACTGGGGAGAATTGAAGCTCTCACCTGTCTCCAGCTCTGCCTCAACTCTTCCACAGGCAGGGAATTCATCTATACCAATAAGGAGAGAGTCCCATACCAATGGGCTTTGGGACACAGGTTACATATGTATATTTATTTCAATATTATTTGCATGTGGTATTATGCTAGCATGTCATGTACATTATAATAATAATAGCTAGCATTTTTATAGTCCTTTGAGATTTTTAAAGAGCTTTACAAATATTTTATTCCCACAGCTACTCTGGGATGCTATTAGTAGTATAACTAGTAGTAGGCACTATTATTATCCCCATTTTACAGATAAAGAAACTGAGGCAGACAGATGTGTAGTGACTTGCTGAAGTTCACACAGTTAGTAAATGCTGAGACAGAATTTGAACTCAGATTTTCCTGATTCCAAGTCTAGAACATTACCCATAGCACCACCTTATTGCCATTATAAAATATGCACAAAACTAGAAACTTTTAAAAGGATGAGATAAATATAAAATATATAATATTTAACAGTTAAAATGTTATTTATTAATTGCATAAAATCATTTTTGTTCTTGAGAACAATGTGAATCATGTATGCCATTAATCTAAAATTTCTGCATATATTCTGGAGGATAGAGCATACATCAATAACAATTGTTGCAAATAATTATTCACTTAATTTGATTAATGTAGCTAGACAAACAGGTAAATTTAGATTTTAGGATTTTAGATACTTTTTTACTGAAAGACTAAATGAAACAATCAAATAAAAACTCAAAACAGACACTGATAATAGTAGCTTATCAGCATAAATCATGTTTCTTTGAGGGGCAGCTAGGTGGTGCAGTGAATAGAGCACCAGCCCTGGAGTCAGGAGGACCTGAGTTCAATTGTGGCCTCAGACACTTAACACTTATTAGCTTAGTGTGACCTTGGGCAAGTCAATTAACCCCAATTGCCCTCCAAAAAACAAAAATCACGATTCTTTGCAGATATTCACCATTTGCAATGCCAAAGCATACAAATATGAATTCTAATTTCTAATCAGCACATTTTTAATGCAAATCCATTCTTTTTCTTTATGTGGTTCTTATTCATAGATGTCAATATAACAATTTCCTAGTCATGTTTGGGGACATATATGTATATGTATGTATATATGTGTGTATGTATGTATATATATATATATATTTGTGTAATACAGTAATAAGCCAAACTAGAGGGACTATAGAGTATAAGAAAAGTCATAATTGTTGGGTGGGGGAAGAGCTTTAAATGTCAAATAGAGTTTACATTTGATCCTAGAGGCAATAAGGAGACACTAGAGTTTATTGAGTAGGGAAATAAAATCATCAGGCTTACGCTTTAGGAAAATCACTGTGACAGCTAGTCAGAGGATGGTTTGGAGAAAAGAGTCTTGAGACAGGGAAACCAATCAGCAAGCTAATGCAGTGGTCCAGTGGAGTGGTACTGAAGTTCTGAACTACAGGGGTGGCTATGTGAGTGGAGGGAAGGACAAGGGCAATATTTGAACATGCAAAGTGAGTGAAAGTCAAGAGTTAAGTGTGACAGCGAGGTTTCAATCTTGGGTACCTGGAAAGATAGTGGTGCCTTCTACAGAAATTGGGAATTTGGGGAAAAGGGTGGATTTGGGTGCAAAAATAATGTAATGATATCAGCAATGTGGATTGAAATCTACCTGTACTACTCATTCTGTGTCATCCAAGATTGAGAGGGGAAGTCTCTTACCAGCCACTGCCCCAAAGTACATTGTTCCATTGTTCCAGAGACTTTTGCCAGAACCAAGAGGTGATCTAAGATTGAAACGACTCCTATCTCTATATATTCATATATCCAGCCCTAGTTTCTTTTATGTGTTCCAGGTCTCTGTCACCAACTACCTTTTAGATATTTTAAACTGGATTCCCCACAGACATTTAAAATTCTACATGTCCTATACATAACTCTTTATATTTCCTCCCAAACCCATCCCTCTTCCAAGCTTGAGAATTACTGTTGAGGGCACCACCATATTTACCCCATGTTCTCAATCTCAATGTCATCCTTGATTTCTCAATCTCAATCAGCTGACAACAGATTCAATCAATTGGTAAATCTATTCCTACCTCCATGGTATTATTATTATTATTATTATTTGCTTTTTGGAGGTGGGAGGGTAGGGCAATTGGGGCTTAGTGACTTGCCAAAGGTCACACGGCTAGTAAATGTTAAGTGCCTGAGGCCCAATTTGAATTTAGGTCCTCCTGACTTCAGGACCAGTGCTCTATTCACTGTGCCACCTAGCCACCCCCTCCATGGTATTTTGCATCCATTCCTTTCTCTCTATCCACATAGCAACCAAATTAGTTGCCAAATTGTATTTTTTTATTCCTCCACATTTCACACATTCATTCTGTTCTCTCCAACCACACAACTATCATCCTCCTTCAAACTTCATCATATCTCTCTTGTAACATTGGAATAGCTTCCTAGTTAGCCTCTTGGTCTTGAATCTCTTCCCTCTGCAAACCATCTTTCATACAGCTGCTGAAGTCATTTTTCTAAAGCATAGCCTTGATCTCTCAATAAATTCTAATATCACCCTAATACCCTAAGATCAAGTGTAAATCCCCCTGTTTAGCATTTAATGCCCTTCACAACCTGGCCTCAAATTACTTTTTTAGCTTTATTATACATTACTGCTCTTCATGTACCCTGTGGTTTAGTCAAACTGACTTTTTTTTAATACATAGTACTCTATTTCCCATCTCCATGTCTTTGCATGGAAAGCAGTCCTTTCTCACCTCCACCAATTTAGAATCCTTGCTCTCCTTTAAGACTTGACTCATGCAAAGTATGAATCTTCTTTGACTTTCAGCTCCAAGAGAGAAGAAAGAAGAGGCCAACCCCACTTTAGGTTGCTGAAGGAAAAGACTCTGGGAAGACAATCATTTTCCAGTTCCAAGCTTGCTACTCTAAACACTTCTAGGAGTTTCCCCTTGGATGAATACATGAACATATGAAAGAAAAGATCAGTCATCACTATCAAATTAACTATCTGACTGCTGGTCCTGTGGATCCTTGCCTTGAAGGAGAATACATTGTATTGGAAGAGGCATCCTACACATATATAGAGTTCTACTGCCTGTAGAATCATGGTCTTGTGCTAAATGTAATAGAGGGGAACCCATTTGCCTGCCAGCTAATCCTTTATTTTCTGCTTTTTCTTTTTCAGTGAAAAGGTGAAGAGGCACATGGGAGAAAAGGCAATTTTGTTACCTAGTCAAAGAAGATGCAGAAGATATAAACTGAATTGGCACAACTTTTGGCTGAATAAAAAGTTGAAGAAAAGTTGACAAATAGCCATAACTTTAGCTCAAAAGAGTTCTGAGACAGAGCAGACTTCAGGAGAGTGAATCACCAGCAGTTGTGGCAGTTTCCAGACTCCTCAACCCATAAACGCCAAAGAGAAAACAAAAGGTCAGTCGGGAACTCTGTTGTAAGAGTGAAGTAAGCATGGTCCGGCCCCTGCCAATGGGGCAAGAAGAGGTGGGAGGCATGGCGGTGCTGCATTGCTGCTTTCAGAGTTACTGGCCTGCATATCATAAGGGGACCAAGCGACCATTCAGAGGGTAATCGCTCCTGCTTTGACCTGCCCAGATCTGGATCATGGTCTTGGGTGGTGGCCCTGGGGTATGTGGCCAGTGAGCCAGAGCTTTTGGAGCTGTAGAGCGGGCACCCAACTAATAGCTCTGGCCGCTGTGAAAACCTCAGCAATTTGGGACAAAGCTCTCTCCATTCTGTAAGCAGAGTTTTACCGTGGCAAAGAGCTCAAAAGTCAAGTAACTGGCAAGATGAGGAAGTGCAATCAGACAATACAATCCTTTATTGGGGACAAAAAGGATCAAAGCATGGAAATGTAGGAGGACAATGAAGTCAGCACTCTTGCATTAAAGGTTCCAAGAAAAATGTGAATTGGTCATAGGCCATGGAGGAGTTCAAGAAGGATTTTGAAAATCAAGTAAGAAAAATGGAGGAAAAATTGGGAAAAGAAATGAGAATGGAGCAAGAAAATCATGAAAAGCAAGACAACAGACTGCTAAAGGAGACACAAAAAATTCTGAAGAAAATAACACCTTAAAAAGTAAACTAACTCAAATGGCAAAAGAGGCCCAAAAAGCCAATGAGGAGAAGAATGCCTTAAAAAGCCAAATTTGCCAGATGGAAAAAGAATTTCAAAAGATCACTGAAGAGAATCATTCCTTCAGAATTAGATTGGAGCAAATGGAAGCTAATTACTTTATGAGAAATAAAAAATTAAACAGATCCAAACAAATGAAAAAAAATAGAAGGCAATGTGAAATATCTCATTGGAAAAACTGCTGACCTGGAAAATAGATCCAGGAGAGATAATGTAAAAATTATTGGACTACCTGAAAGCCATGATCAGAAAAAGAACCTAGAAATCATCCTTTAAGAAATTCTCAAGGAAAATTTCCCTGATATTCTAGAACCAGAGGGCAAAATAGAAATTGAAAGAATTTACCAATCACCTCTTAAAAAAGATCCCCAAAAGAAAACTCCTAGGAATATAATAGCTAAATTCCAGAGTTCCTGGGTCAAAGAGAAAATATTACAAGCAGCCAAGAAGAAACAATTTTACCATTGTGGAAATACAATCAGGATAACACAAGATCTAGTAGCTTCTACATTGAGGGATCAAAGAGCTTGGAATATGATATTCTGGAGGTCAAAGGAGCTAGGATTAAAACCAAGAATCACCTACCCAGCAAAACTGAGTATAATGCTTCAGGGGAAAATACAGTCATTCAATGAAATAGAGGATTTTCAGGCATTCTTGATGAAAAAGCCAGAGCTAAACAGAAAATTTGACATTCAGATACAAGAAGCAAGAGAAGCATGAGAAAGTAAACAGGAAAAAGAAATCATAAGGAACTTATTAAAGTTGAACTATTTACATTCTTACATGGAAAAATGATAATTTTAGCTCATGATACTTTTCTCAATATGAGGATAGTTGAAGGGAATATGTATGTATATATGTATACATACATATATGTGTATGTATAGGAGGATGTATGTGTGTATAAATATGTGAGTGTGTGCATATGTGTGTACATGTATACATAGACAGAGGGCACAGGATGGGTTGAATATGAAGAGACAATATCTTAAAAAGAAAATTAAGAGGTGAGAGAGGAATATATTGGGAGGAGAAAGGGAGAGATAGATTAGGGTAAATTATCTCATATAAAAGAGGCAAGAGAACACTGTTACAATGGAGGAGAAGAGCAGGAAGGTGAAAAAGAATGGGTCAACTTTACTCTCATTGAATTTGGCTTAATAACATACACATTCAGTTGAGTATCTTACTCTACAGGACAGCAAGGGGGAAGGGGATAAGAGGGGGGTGATAGAAGGGAGGCCAGATTGGAGGAGAGGGCATTAGAAGCAAATACTTTTGAAAAGGGACAGGGTCAAAATAAAAAATAGAATAAGTAGGGGGCAAGATAGGATGGAGGGAAATATAGTTAATCTTTCACAATATAACTACTATGGAAATGTTTTGCATAACTACACATGTACAACCTATGTTGAAATGCTTGTCTTCCCAGTGGGTTCCCAGAGGGAAGAAGGGAAGGAACTCAAAGTGTCAAAAAAGAAATATTAGTGATGTTACATGCAACTGGGAAATAAGATATACAGGCACTGGGGTATAGAAATCCATCTTGTCCTACTAAGAAAGTTAGTGGAAGGATGGGGGAATATATAAGAGAGAACAGATTGGGGTTAGGGGTATTCAGTAGGCTAGCTATTCTGGAGTGGGGAGTAGGGAGAGGGAGAAAAATTCATAACTCAAAATCTTGTGGAAATTAATGTTGAAAACTAAAAATAAATAAATAAGTAGGGAAAAAAAGGAAAAAAAAGAGCTCTGAGAAAATCAAAAGTCCCTCTTGCCCCTGTTTTTGACTTTTTCAGGACTGCAAAATCATGTGCTCATTACTGCTGGCTCATTCTAGAACTTCCCTCAATGTCTGGAACTTCATTATCCTGGGATAGTTTACTACTCCAATGACCTATTGACCTTTTCACATAACCCTTGGTATGTCCCTTACAAGTCCTGCCCTTCTCTGCCCCAAGGTGGCAAGGTTCTATTGTGTGGAGAGATCCAGGGCACCCTGCTTTCATTTCCCTTCTAATCTTCCTGACCTTGTCAGGATTTCAGGACTCTGGGATTACATCAGGTATCTTTTTCTCCCCTTTTAGTCCCTTCCCTATCATTTCCCTTTTGTGTATTGTCTTGGCACAATAGAAATTAAGCTATTTGAGGGCAAGGACTGCCTTCCTTTTCACTTGTATTTGTATCCTTAGCATTTAGCCACAATGTCTGCTACTTAGTGAGTTAATAAGTCTTTCCTTCCTTCCTTCCTTCCTTCCTTCCTTCCTTCCTTCCTTCCTTCTTTTTCTAGACCTTTAATGAGGAGATAAAGTTTTGCTAAGAAGTATTAGTACAAGGGACATACAAGTTAGTAGATCACTATAAAGTTAGTCTAATAAAGTTGTGTAGATACTGGGAACTTGGCCTGTTTACAAAATAGACTCAGAAGGTGTCATGAACCCTGTAAAGACAATTCCTTGCAACTACCTATTGTGTATAGGAGATTTAGTTGAACTCAGATAAGCCAAAGAAAAAGAAGCAATTGATATTTAGCTCAAGGAAATCTGAGTAGAAAATACCATCTACTAAGGATATATCAGACATTGACTCAGAAAAGTGACACGACTAAGATGTATTGTAATCAAAACCTTCTCTAGTGCTAAGGAGAACCTTGGTTTAGATAGAGGGAGAACACTGAACTCTGAAGCAATGCTTTCCTTCCTAGAGCTTCAACACATGTAATGTACACCTTGGTCCTCTTCAAGAAGGAAAGACAAACAACAACAATGACAAAGTACACCTTGAATGTATTATTATGTTTATTGATAATAATGGCTAGCATTTATATAGTACTTTAAAATGTGCATAGTACTTTACACCTAATATATCTCATTTTATGCACAGAACAATTCTGGGAGATAAGGGCTATTATTTTCCCCATTTTACAGATGAGGAACTGAGGAAGAGAAATAGAGGAAATGACTTGCCCAAGTCACACAGCAAGTAAGTGTCTGAAGCAGGATTTGAATTCCTACCTTAAATCCGGTGCTGTATAGAGTACAACCCCTAGATGCCTAGTTATTGCATTTTTAAACTTATATTTCTATTTTATTATTTGGCTATATATGTTTATATGTTGATGTGTTATTGTTATGTGTGTAGTAAAATATGACCCATCTGTATATGTGTGTGCATATACATATGCATGTATGTATACATACATGTACATATATACACTGTTTTGCTCTGTATTGGCATATAGGTGGACATGTATGTATGTTTGCTATTATAGAAGACTTGATTTAAAAAAAAATGACTTACCTCATTCACCAA
Organism: Petaurus breviceps papuanus; assembly: GCF_028583685.1. Taxonomy (NCBI): domain Eukaryota; kingdom Metazoa; phylum Chordata; class Mammalia; order Diprotodontia; family Petauridae; genus Petaurus; species Petaurus breviceps. The sequence continues at coordinate 13,942,474 of NW_027187376.1, read as the reverse complement.
CTTCTATGTGAGTCTCTTCCTGCTTCTCCACAGATGTGAGTGCCTTCATCCTTAGATTCCCCTATATTGATTTTATATATCTCCATTTACATGCAAAGTAGGCATTTCATAGATACTTGGTGATCAGTGGATTGCTTAACATTATAACTGTGATACCTGACATTTCTAACATACATTATAGTTTTTCAAAGCACTTTCCTACCCCTTATCTCATTCAGTCCTCATAATGACCTAATGAAATAATGGAGGACAAGGTAGGTTTTATCCCTATATTTTTTCACTTTGGAAGAAATGGAGACTTTACACATAATTTGTCCTAGGTTACAATGCTATAAAATGACTGAGCTGGATGCCAACTCAAGTCTTCTTATATTGCCTCTAAAGAAGTTCAAGTCACTGTATTTCTTCTTTTGCAGATATTTACTGAGTGGTCACTAAATGTCCAGCATTATGGAGTTTGCAGAATAAACATCAGACAGGTCTATCTCACGGAGCTTACATTGAAGAAGCATAATTTTGAAGTTAACAGTTGTATCTGGTCAATTCATTTGGTGATACAACATTTGACCATATTGATAAACTTGGAGTTGGAGAACCAGTTCCTGAGCAGACCAGTTTAGCTCTGTTTTATGAGCATGGCATTCCTCTTTCTTTCTTTCTCCCTTAACATCTCACATTTTGGATCAAAATGGCAAGTCTGGGAAAGAGAGGGTAGGCTGATCACTACTGCTATACAAACAACCCCTGTGAAGAACTATCAGTACTGGTTTGTCTACAAAAGAAGGCATACACCATGAATGCCAAAGCATCAGATAAGACCACCATATTACATGAGAAACTTACCACCAAAGGTTATGTGAATAATTATGATTGGCAGAAACCCCTGAATAAATGAATGAGGATCCTTATTCCCCCCCTAGTTAATCTAATTGTCATTTCTTTGAGTGGAAACTGGTTATAGGCATTGCATTTCAGAGGTAGGAGATTGGAAGATCATATTATTGTTGATGTAACATGCATTTATCCAGAGGTCATATTCTCACAAGCCCTTTCATGGAGGTGCCATATTCACATAACTGTTGTGGTCATCAGATATCCCTTATTCCTCACATGTGTATCTGACAGAATAATCTTCCTAAAGTGAAGAAATTTTCTGATCACATCATTCTCCTGCCAAAGGATTTTTGAAGGTTTCTTATGCTTCCAGAATGAGGAACCCCCAAACTTCACAGCTTGGTATTTTTTTTTGCTTTTTTTTAGAGGGCAATTGGGGTTAAGTGACTTGCCCAGGGTCACATGGCTAGTTTTTGTGTTAAGTGTCTGAGGCCGGTTTTGAACTCAGGTTCTCCTGACTCCAAGGTCAGTGCTCTATTCACTTCTCCACCTTAGCTGCCCCACAACACAGCTTAGTATTTAAACCTTTAACAAGTAAACTCTAGAATACCCTTCAAGACATTGGACATCACTATACTTCATACTTTCTTCATTCCAGTGAAACTTGACTTTCCATTTCCTGACTCCATGCCTTTGTATAAAGGCTGTCTTCCATGCTTGGGCTGGACTCCTTCTTAACCTCCACATCTTAGAGTTTTTAGCATTCACAATTCAGCTGAGTCACCACTTACCCTACCAGAATTTTCCTGGTCTTGCTAGTTGTTAGTGCTTTCCCTCTCCTCAAATGATTTTGCACTTACCTATTTACATATTATATCTCCTAGGTAGAATGCCCTTGAGGGCAGAGATTGTTTTTCTTTGTCTTCATATCTCCAGCATTTAGTTCAGTGTCTTGTACATAGTAGATGATCTGTAAATGTGTACATTTTGTGTACTGAATGAAGTATCTAAAAATAGTCAGGAAGACTTATCCAAAAGATTTCATTATTCTTGGTTGTAGGACCACCTTGCCATCAAAACAGAGGGTTGGCGTGAGCCAGAACACACAGAGTCTTAAGAATTGTTCTCTTAGTCTCAAAACTGTTCTTAGTATACTACAAAGAAAAGTCAAGACACTTAAGGAAATTGTGCCATCCATTTAATTTTAAGCAATGTGAGCTGAAGACAAGAAATAAAAGGAACAGATCAAGTTACCAGGACATGAGTATACTTAACCGAAATCATTCCAATTTTATTTCATTGGGTTCTCAGAAATGTGTGTAACCTCTTCTTTCTTGATGACTCATTGCCCTGGTCCATTGCATATGTACTTCTGAATTTAATGAGCTATGGTCAGAAATAAGGAAGTGAACTTTTTTTAAATTATAAAGTTGGGAAAGTCCAAGAAGGCAGTAGCCAAAGTTATACAAAAACAAACACTCAAGAAAGCCAGTCTCTATATGGATCACCTAACTCTCCTTTGTTCCATGGGCATAGGTCAGACTAGACCACTGCCTACATTATGGTTTGAAGAGGCACACTACTGAATGCATTTTTCCCTGGACTATGTAGGTATATAATGAGGGTTTCTTTTTTATCTTAAAAATTTGCTCAATTGGGGAGAGGATAGTGGGAGAGATTATATTTAAAATTCTTAATTGAAAAAATTAAAATACACTTAAAAAAAAAGATCACCCCATAAAATAGCCTCCCCCTTTTCTCAATTAGACTTCCTTCTCAAAAAGCTTTCCCTTATACAGGGCTCAGAACTTTCAAAACATTGCAAGTAATTACATATTCCATCAGCAGCTCTGTCTGGTTTCTGCCTCACTGAATATCATGCCTCCCCCAGGATAAGTTGTTCATGTGAAATCTCATCATGCTGATCGATTCAATTTTTGATACCCAGCACCTTTTCATCTCCTTCATTTGCCTCTCCCCTCTGATTGGAGGGCAGGAGGGTGAAGCAATAGTCTTCCCAAAGCCTTCTTTTATAGAGGGCTCAGAAGGCTCAGAATATTTAGGACTTCCAATATAACTCTCCAATTTCCATCAGTAGCTTTGCTTGGTGTTGACTCCATAGAATATCATGCCCTTGCCCTGATGAGTACTTCCTGGAAGCCCTTTCCTGCCTTAAAGCTTCCTTTCATGTCTTGTATTCCTTGTAAGCTCCTTGAGGGCAAAGGATGTCTTTCTTTTTCATGTTTGACTCTCCAGTGCATAGTACAGTGCCTGGCACATAGTAGGAACTTAATAAATGTTTATTGAATAAAAAATATGTTAAATATAAATATATTAAAACTTCTGACCTAAAATTCTTCATGTTTGTTCCTTTTGTATGGAGTAAGGTGTTGAGTTCCCTGTGAATATAAATTCCTCTGAAAGTATGGAACAGGACTTTAGTCACTTTTTATTTTTAGATATGTAAATTAAGTTTTCAAGGGGCTTAATCATCTCTAAAAAGAATCAAAAAGGATGATTTTCTTTTTCTCTTTTGGAAAAGGGGAAAATGAAGAAAAAAATTAGTTCTGAACATTAAGGTTAGATCTGGTTTTGTTATGGGATTTTGGGCAAGGCACTTTTCTTAAAACAGAGATTTTTGACTTGAGATCTGTGGATAGAGTTCAGGGGCTGAACTTGGATGAGAAAAAATTAGGTCTTTATTTCAATATAATTAGTTTCCTTTGCAATCTTATCTTGTATTTTACGCATTTAAAAACATTATCTGAGGAGTCACAACCTTCACTAAACTGCCAAAGGAATCCACAGTCCAAAAAAGATGAAGAATTCCTATTCCAGGATCTCCATTCTTCATGTCAAAAGAAATGACATGGGCTGCGATCTCTCTCTCTCTCTCACTAAGAGTTCTGATTATCATTCTCCACACTGCTAAAATAACTTTCCTAAGGCACAGTCTGACCATGCCATCCTCTGCACAAAAAAATACTCCATGGTTCCTGATTGCCTCCAGGACAAAATATTTAACTTGGCAGTTGATCCAGTCTTTGAGCCCTATCGCACCTCACTACCTTTCTACATGGAAGCCATTATTATATTTCTAGTGTAATGGGTACTTTTCATTTCTCACTTCTGTGCCTTCCCAGAAGCTATTCCCCATGCCTGGGATGCCTTCCTTCTCATATCTACCTTTCAAAATGCTTATTTCACTTCAAGGCTCCACTCTGGCCACTGCATCTAATGAAGCCTATCCTAATTTCCTTCAATTAGTATTGCTCCCTCCCTTCCCAGGTTACCATATACTTATCTGCATAACCTGTTTACATATTGTATTACTTGACTACGATGTAAGCTCCTTGAAGGAGCATTTGGTTTTTAATCTTAGTACCCAGTGCCTGAGTAACATAGGCCTGTAATAAATGTTGGTTGAGTTGAACATAGTTTCTTTGCCCAGTTAGAATTTGCTTTTGCATCATATGCTATCAATACAAGGGCTTCTCTCTAGAGGATTAAAACTATTTTTAGTCTCACACTGACACTTGCTTGCTAAGCATTTTCACCTGGACATCTCCATGGGTACCTGAAATTCTTCGTGTTCCAAACCAATCTCCTCATATTCTCTCCTCCTCTCCCCGGCTCCTCCAAAATGAACAACAATGTGACTACTCCTAGATTTTCTATTTCCATTGGAGTTTTCACCAGCCTCCTAATCCTCTACCTGAGATTATTTTTTTTCCTTTCCCCTCTTTTCATTCATTCATTCAGTTGTTCATTCATTCATCCAATCACTCGTTCTGTCCCCATATGCAATCTGTTACAAAGTCCAACTGATTCTGCCTCCGTAACATTTCTCCTATTTCATCCCTTCCTCTCCACTCACATACACCATCTCAACTTCAGCCCCTATCACCTCTTACCTAGACTAGTATAACATAGCTTATAAAATAACCATGGTCTTCTTTACCTGGTCTTTCTTTTCTCCAATCTGTCTGTGACACAATAATCTTTTTATTCTGCCACCCTGATCCCAAATCTTTAGTGCCTTTATTATATATAGGATTAAATATGAACTCCTTAATGTGGTATATAAGGCCCACCCTATTTTCTTTCTCTTTTCAGTCTTATCTCACATTCCTTCCTATCATGCATTCTCTGTTCCAGTAAACTGGACTACTAACCACTCCCAGACCTTGACCTTCTATTTCCTCTACCCTTCATGCTTGGCTGGAGCTTCCTTATTGTTTCCATACGTTAAAATTCCTCTCTGTTTTTGATACTCAGCTGAGGTGCTACCTATTAGTCAGTCAATAAAGTAGCATTTATTAAGTACCTACTGTGTGCCGGGCATCGTGTTAAGCACTAGGGATACACAGAAAGGTAAAAAAAATTAGCTCTTGATCTTAGGAAGCTCATGATCTAATGATGGAGATGACATGTAACAACTGTGTGCGAAGAAAATATATTCAGGATGAATTTGGGCTCGTCTTAGCATGAAGGCACGAAGAAAGAAGACTGGGAAAGACCTCTTGCAAAAGAGAGGACTTTAGCAGAGACTTGAAGGAGGCCAGGGAAGTCAGGAGGTGACCATGAGTAGGAAGAGCTTTCCAGGCATGGGGGAGCAGCCAGAGAAAAAGGCCAGGAGATGGTTGGTGTGTCACCTGCAAGAAATAACAGAGAATGGCCTGATCACAAAATAAGTGGTGATGAGTAATGTGTGAGGAGACATGCAAGAAGGGGGCAGGAGATCCAGGCTTTAAAAGCCAGAGGATTTTATATTTAATACGGAAAGTCATAGGGAATCTCTGGAGTTTTTTTTAATGGGGGGGGGTGATATTGTCAGACCAGTATTTTAGGAAGATCAATTGACATGTGAATAGAGGATAGATCGGAATGGGGAGAGATCTGAAGTATGGAGGCCAACAAGGAGGTTATTGCAGTAGTCCAGGCTTGAGGTGATGAGGGCATGCACCAGAATTGTTGTAGTTTCAGAGAAGAGAAAAAGGCATTTAAAATGAGATGTTATGAAGGTAGAAACAACAGGCCTTTGTACCTGACTAGAGACGGTGATGGGGTTAGAGAGAGTGTGGAGTTGAGACTGACATCTAGAATTTGATTCTAGATGCCTGGGAGGATGGTGGTACTCTCAACAGTGATAAGGACATTCTAAAGAGGGGAGGGTTTGGGAGGAAAGATAGTGAGTTCAGTTTTGGACACATTGAGCTTAATATGTTTATAGGATATCCAACTGAGGTGTCTAATAAACAGTTGGAGATACAAGACTGGAGGTCAGGTGAGAGCTTAGAGTTAGACAAGTAGATCTAAAAGTCAACTGTGTAGAGATGATAGTTGAAACCAAGGGAGTGATATCACCAAGTAAAATAGTATAGAGGGAGAGGAGAAGAGGGCCCAGGACAAAGCCTTGGGGGATCCCCTTTGTTAGCTGGCAAGATGAGGGTGAAAATCCAACAAAAGAGTGGTCAGGAGGAGAACCTTTCAAAAGTCTTCTTTGATTCCCTACTCTCCCCAGTAGAAAGTGATTTGTTACTCCTCATATTTCCCAAGAACTCCTTTTTTAGTTCTTTCTCCTCATTCTCCCTACCTTTGGTATCTACTGTCTGTATGCACATTTTACACTGTTCAGTTGGTAGTAAACTCTGTGAGATCAAAGTGAAAACATAAAAAATGTTTTATGCTTCTATCCAAATGCTTACCACACCTGTCAATACATCAAGGATCTATGGGACATCAATGGTTGAAACCCTTCTATAACTTAGTGGATAAGTCTTAGCAAGTTAAATGACTTGCCTAGAGTCATGCAGCTAGAAAATGTCAGAAGGATTTGAATCCAAGTCTTTGTGACTCTTACTCAACTATGCCACACTTCCTCTCTGACTTCATAAACATCTGTTGAATTGAAATGTTTGTTGAATTCAATGAAATATCTTTTTTTTAGCATTGTATAGACAAAACTGAACTGGATTTTTCATTCTTTGAGTTATTCCTTCAGTCTATGATCATAACTGAATCTGAATCACTTTTTTCAGATAAAAAAGTGTGAGAGAGAGAGAGAGAGAGAGAGAGAGAGAGAGAGAGAGAGAGAAAGAGAGAGAGAAATCAACAATAGCTGTTGAATCCCCACCACCTTTTTCATTAATTGGGTCATTCTAGAGTTGAGTGGCTAATGAAATGGTATAAACTCAGCTTTCTGTGATGCTTAAATATTAGAGACTGATTGGAGACTTTTCCTCTTTTTCTTCTTTGCTGCTGTGGAGGAGAGAGATAAACTTCATAGCTCACAAATATGGCCCTCTGTTCTTTACCTTATTGCTTTTGTTCTTTCTTGCTCTTAGGTGAAAGGTTATTGGATACCACTATGACTTTGTGAACCTTGAAAAATCAGAGTGGCAAGCTACCATTTGTGAGCCAGAATCCATGGTCATCCCAGATGGCCACAAATTGATTGCAGTTGAGAGCAACCTGTTTTCCAACACAGACTGAAACAAAGGAACTACAGTGATTCATCTCTAAAGTAAACTCAGTGGGGTAAACACTATGTGTTTATAATATATATATATTATATTGCTCTCTCTATATATATAGTATATACATGTGCTCTCTCTCTATATCTATCTATCTATCTCTCTCTCTCTCTCTCTCTCTCTCTATCTTCACCTGACTAGACTTCCAGTGACTAGA
>NW_027187376.1:13907891-13929947 GCF_028583685.1 Petaurus breviceps papuanus | reverse complement strand
AGAGAGAGAGAGAGAGAGAGAGAGAGAGAGAGAGAGAGCAGTTTAAAAACTGTTCTAAGTTGGAACTCACTCTCCCCAGGGACCAAAGTGGTATAAGGGAGAGCATGCTACCAAGTATTATGGCAAAGGAAAGTTTGTACTTCTGGGCTTGTGTTATTTCTATAGTATATAATCATTTGTAAAAGATAAAAAAATTTTAGAAAACATTATTGGCAAGGGTGAGCCTTTAAAGCACAGAAACACCTCATAATACAGCCTGGAAAGAGGCTAAGTCCACAAAGAACATAACACTTTGACTGTGACATGAGAAGACCAAATATGAATGGTGAGGACTCACTTTCTAGAATGGATCTTACCTTTGGCTTGATTCCAGATGGTTGCCCATCGCAATCTGGCTAAATACTTTGCCCAGAGTTTATCTCTTTGAATTTGCTGATACTTGCAAGATGACTCACAAACTTACTTCATTGAGGCATTTCAGGAAATGGCCTCTATTGCCATCTACAAATAATTGAAAAGCAGAAGAGAAATGAAGAAAGTAATTATTTTTTCTATATGGCCTGACATTTTAACCTGAGATAACTGGTCTTTTAAGCTATCCCCATCATCTACAAACTAATGTGCTCCTGAATGAAAACTGCTTCCATCACATCTCCTGTATTTCATTAAAACTAATCACAAAGTCCCTTTTTAATGGCTCTAAGAACTGCTTTGAAGGGCAGAAGGCAGAAAACCTGCCTATGGGGCCCATGTAACTAATCGCTGTTCACTTTTCAACTATTTTCCTAAAATTATATCTAGACTTTGTTTATCTGGCAACAAAGCAGCCCACTGGATTATGTCAATTCAGTTAAATGCTCAAGCAAGAGAAAGACAGTGAGACATGGACTGAGTATAGGCCTAAGATTTGAGAAAACCTAGATTCATATCTCTCCTCTGATACCAGCTGTATGACCATGGACAAATCATTTTACCTCTGAGGGTCTCAGTTTTACCTTCTGTAAAATGGGAAAAATCATGACTATTGTACAAGTTTATGATTGAGGTCGTTGAATGTCACGTTAGACAGATCACTATATCTAATTAGGGTCAAGAAGACCTGAGTTCATAGCTAGTTTCAGACAGTGACTAATTCTGTGAACTTGGTCACTATCACTGAACTGTTTGCCTCAGTGTCCTCATTTGTTGTTATTGTTGTTGTTCACTTGTTTTAGTCATGTCTGACTCTTCATGACCCCATTTGGGTTTTCTTGGGAGAGATACTGAAGTGGTTTGCCATTTCCCTCTTGAGCTCATTTTACAAATGAGAAACCAATGCAAACAGTTAAGGGACTTGCCCAGGATCACACAGCTAGTAGGTGTCTGAGGTCAGGTTTGAACTCAGGAGGATGACCCTTCCTGACTCCAGGCCCAGTGTTCTAACCATGCCACCACCTAGCTGTACTCATCTGTAAAATGTAGACTTAATGATACCAGTTACCTCCCAGGGTTGTTGTGAGGATCAAATGAGACAATATTCATAAAATACTTTGCAAGCCTTAAAACACTATAAAATGCTATTAATTTTTAGTAATAGTAGTATTCGTGGACACAGGGTTGTTGTGAGGTTCAAACAAAGATAGTGTAGGTAAAGGGTTTTTCAAAGTTTAAAGTCCTATAGAAATGTTAGTGATTTTCATTAACCAGTCCCATTGCTTAATACACAATTAAGTGACAGACCATTTGAAAAATAAAACAACTTTTCAGTCACTGGTGGTAGTGACATTCATTTTCATGTTTTTTTGGAGGGCAATTGGGGTTAAGTGACTTGCCCAAAGCCACATGGCTAGCAAGTGTTAAATATCTGAGGCTGCATTCGAGCTCACATCCTCCTGACTCCAGGGCCTTTAATTTTCATTTTTATTGCACTTTGCCTGGGATGCCCTCCCTTCTTACCTCCCCCTTTGAGATCCTTGGTTTTCTTCAAAACAACTCAAAAGGTAGGTTCAACATGCATTCTTTCCTGATCCTTCTAGATATACATTGTCACTTTCTCCCCAAATCTTTCACATTCATTTGAATATGTTGCATATATACTTGATTATTTCTCTCATTTCTCTCACGTGAGTTCCTTGAGAGAAGGGACTGTTCTGCTCCTGACTTTATGTCCTAAGATCCAATGGTTCAAACAGAAACTGCTGACATGATGGATGAATCCATGAGTATAGATTCTGGTATAAAAGGAATTCTCCCAATCCCAGACCTACCACAGGTGTGCTTAATTTTAAAGGACTTGGAGTCTTGTTTGCATTAGATCTATGCATTTGTAAAAGGCCCCAGCCTTACTTTGTCTATCTCAGCATAAAACTACACCTACACTCACTCCCTCGGGCCACTTCAAATTGATTGGTAATTCTGGATTGAGCTGATTTCTTGGGCTGTGGTTAAGATTATGTGTATGCTTCATTTCCCAGAACCAGAGCAAGGCTAAGACCCAAGACTGGCAGTGAGGAAGAGATAATGTTTTTCTTTGCATTCTTTTTTTAAAAAATTAATGCATATTCCACTGGTGTTTTTTCTTTATTCTATTAATAACACTGTGACTAGATTGTAGGTAGGTGTGACTGTATTTCTATTCTTTGAAACCCAGAACTGACCAGAGAAAACTCCCTTATCTTCAGTCCTGAAGAAAGAAACTTTTCCCCTTAGACTATGGTTGCCTCAACTAGAGCAGAAAGGCAAGAATGCAGCTATGTGGGTGAATATCCCTTTGTGATTTAATAACACTGCCCAAAGCCTATCTAGCAACCATCTTCTGATTGGTCCAAATATGAAAGGTTCCTGGGTAGCCTACTTTCCCTTCTCCACCAATTAGAAAGGATGGTTGAGGGAAAACTACCTCTATGAATACTTTTTCTTGGTCTTATGTTAATTTGTGCATCCATCAGCATCTATATTATATTAATAAGGCCCTTAAACAGGTCCTAAGACCCTTTATGCTTAGCCATTGGAAAAATATGAGATTATGTTGGTGGATCTCAACATCAACTAAACAACTGAGTTTTTCTGAAGGGAAATTACCTCTTCATTTCTCAGATTTAGCACCAACTTTGAAGAGGACTTAGAAGAAAATCTCATCTTGAGCAAGGAGAAAACGAAATAGTGAAATACACTAGAGAAATGTGCTCTTAGCAGTCTCTGGTATATCTGTTATTCCAGGGGCTTCAATTAGCCATTCCAAAGCCTTGCCTCTCACCCATCTCTCTTGAATTCTCTCTTTGCTTCTCTCTCCTCTATCAAGAGTGTCTCCAAAGTCTCATCACATTTCAGTGACTAAGAGGTCACTGAACCAATATGGAGTTATGTCTCTTTCCACATAAACAGCATAAAGAACCAGAGGGCTATCCTTCGGGAAACACCCACAAACCAACTTTGGACAGAGATGTGGCAATTTTGCAGATTGAGAAGTGAAATATATTACAGAAAAAATACATCTTGGACATTCCCTCAGAAAGCTAGGTCAGTCCTTTATTTTCAGCACATTTAGATGCAAACAGTTTGGAAATATGGTGAAGCATCATTTCATTTAGACTCTGTGACTAAATGCACTTGGTAATACTTGGTCAAAGCAATGCCAAAGTCAATCAATGATAACCAAGGGCACTGCTATTATTCAGCAATGGAGGATCCTTTTGATATTTGACAAATTAACAGTTGACTCCTTGCCCCAATTCTTCCATAAGAAAGGAACCAATCAACCAATATTTCTGTAGCATAAGAGCAACCCTCCTTCAAATCTATTGCCACAAAATGCTAGTTATTTTAGATGATATTGAAATGAGCTTTTCTGGGTGATTGACTAGAATTAAAAATTTGTCACACATTGATAATTTTCCATCATTGCACTACATCTGGAATTTTATCAGTGACTTCTGCCCACATAGAATAACTGGAAGAATATTAGTACAAAAAAGATGGACTCCTGTTTCAGGGAGAAATTTGTATCATCAAAAGAATTATACTTTCCCAAAGATAACATTTTCTTCTTGTTCAGTTCTAATATAGCTTATTATCCAATTTCAGTATCTGTTCAAGAGACATATACTGATAGATAGTCCATGCATCAAGATGCTATAGTCTGGAAAAAGATATTCTTTCTTTACTTAAATTTACCTAGTAGATAACTTAACTCATAATTTGGATGTAGAAAACGAAATTAACAGCAAACATAAATTGCAATCCACTTTTGTGTTTTCTCCATAAAAGTAAAGGAATTAGGATTATTTATTATAGGAGTGATAAGTCTATACAGCCAACTAATAAAGGGAGGCAATGTGGTGGAGTGGTTAGAATAATGAACTAGGAATCTGGTGAAAGGATCTCTAATCCCTGTTCTACTATGACCTTTCTCTGTGACCCAATGGAAATTTCATCATCTCAGAAGGCATTAGTATTTGAAATTGTAAAAGACACAGGAGGAATCTCTGAAGTCCCTTCCCTTCTAACATTCTCTGAATCTATAATTCATCAAGTACTTAGGGTTACCTCTCAATAAAACAAGCAATTCCTCTAAGTCACCCAGGTTTGCAACCTTGGTATCATTCTTGACTCCTCACTGGTTCTTCTCCTACCACCTATCCAATCCATTGCCAGATCTTGTCATTTCTACCTTCACATCTTTCATATACATTGCTTTTTCTCCTCTTATACAACCATTACCTTAGTTCAGGACCTCATCACCTCTTGCTTGGGGGACAATCTTCAGTCATCCTGACCTATATCTTGCCACTGGACTCATATGGCTCTGGAGGAGAAAGTGAGTCTGGTGTCTTTGCACAACCCTCCCTTATTCAAATTCAATTCACTTGCAAGTCATGGCATCACCTTCCTGATGTCATGGTCCTCTTTGAGTATGAAGGGCAAACATAAAACAATAACATCTCTTGCCTAAGCTGTTACAATAGCTTTCTAATTAGGCTTTGCTGCAATATCTCCCCACTGCAAGGCATCCTCCCTCTGGTTACGAAAGGGATTTTCCTAGAATGTAAGTCTGATCATGTCTTCCTCTTATCCAAAAATCCTCTCAAACTCTAGAAGTGCTTATTACCTCCAGGGTCAAATATGAACTGTTTGGCATTTAAAGCTCTTTACAACCTGACTCCTTATCTTTTCAGTTTCCTTATATTTTATTCCCTTACATGCACACTATAATCTAAACTATATGCTTGCTATTCCTATCTCATGATACATGGCACCATGGAAAAGGTACTAACTTTACCTTCAGAAACAATCTTGTTCAACACCTCCATTCAACAGATGAGGGAGCTGAGGAAGGATAAAATTAAATGACTTTTAAGGTCATAAGAGCAGAGCTATTTCACCCAAAGTTCTCTGATTTCCAATCAATCTACTACTCTTTCCCCTATGCTATACTACTTTCTTCATTTATTCCATCATATAGATGGGGACTAGATTTGTAATTTTGTGGGGTAAGTAATGGGTGAGAATGAGAAAACTCATTCTATCAATGCACATTGGTACCTTTGCTGCAACTTACAGTCTTAAAGAGTCATGTAGATCACTCAGAGGTTAAGTGACTTGTCCAAGGTAACACAGTCAGCATGTGTCATAGACAGGCCTTGAAGTCAATCTTTCTGACTCTGAAACCAGATCACAATCCACTATTCCATGCTCTTGGTCATCTTTGAGATTCCATTAAAATAATTTTATCTGCTACCTTTATTGCTCTGAGTTAAACATTTCCTTCTTCCCTTCCTACTTTCCTCTTCTTCCTTTTTAAAAATGAAAATGCTCCTGGAAAGAATAACACATTGAATTGCTAACATTTGAGTATAAATAAGCTTATCAGATTGATTCTACCCAGACAGGAATTTTACATTATTATGATTATGAATATTGACCCACAATTTTCTGCTGCTCTTAAAGATTACAAAGCATTTTCCTCATAAAAACCTTTTGACACAAGTAGCACATTTCTATTTTGCTTCAGATGTTATTTTGTCGATGTAGTGAACTCCTGGTAAAGAAACTCTCCTAAGTAGTGCATGGCAGCACCATTCTGAAAGTTATAGATCTAGAAAATTGTCTGGAATACTAAGAAGTTAAGTGACTTTGCAAAAATTCAAGTCTTTCTAACTTAAGAACCAGTTCTATCCACTATGCCAATTGCTTCTTTGTGCAGGCACTGTAGAATCACCTTTACTTTTGAAAACTGGGATGCAGAAAATTTGGGACCTCAGCAAAATTAGGCTAAACCCCTCCTGACACTGAATTCTTTCAACTAAAATACTATGTTTTTCATTTAATTTTTAGGGAAATGCTAGAAAATTCAAGTTCAGTGACAGTGGCTAGCTACATGATACCTGAATATGTCACATCTTTTGAAGAGGAAATTGTAATTGCTGGAATTTTTCATTTTTGAATATGGATATTTTGTTGTCATATAGAAACAATTGTTTTGTGATATTAGTTAAGTTATATACCATTCCAGATACATGTTTTATTTTTTCATTTTGGAATTATTACTATTTTAGGGAAAAAGATGAAAGTTCTATGTTTTAATTTTGATTGTACATGGAATTTGTGATATTTGGAGCTTATGTTAGATTGATATTTACCTTTGCTCTTTCTCTTTTCAAAAAGAGATTTCCTTCTGAAATCCTGAGTAAATAAAAGTTCAACAGACACATTTAAGATACTGAAAAGAAACCTGGAAAGACATAAATGAACTAACACAAAGTGAAATGAGTAGAACCAGGTGAACATTGTACACAATAACAGCAATATTGTACATTAATCAACCATAAATGATTTAGCTATTCTTAGCAATACAATGATCCAAGACAGTTTGAAAGATTTATGATGACAAAATGCTATCCAGCTCCAGAGAAAGAACTAAGGGAGTTTGAATGCAGATCAAAGCTCTTTAAAAAAAATGTTTTTTATGTGGGGGGTTTTTTTGGTTTCTGTTTTTTTTCCACAACATGACTAACATGGAAATATATTTTGTATGACTGTATTTGCCTTTCTAATAAAGGGACAGGGGAAGGAGGGAGGAAGATAATTTGGAATTCAAAACTTAAAAAATGAATGTTAAAAGTTGTTTTTTTATGTAATTAGGGAAAAATAAAATATTAAATGCATCTGATAGAAATTTAAAAAAGATTATTTTAGAGTCATACAATTTTATAATGGAGAGAGAAGAGATAATTATTTTGCATGCAAACATTTCCAATAGTAGAATTATTGGGTCAAAAAATCTCACCAATTTGGGGCTGTTCCTAAGTATTGACAGATTGCTCTGAAGGGTTGTCACATTGGTTTGCATTGTCACTGATAGTATCTGAGTGTGCCTGTTTTCCTACAGCTGAGTCAATGCTAAGCCTTGTGATTTTTATTAATTTTTGGCCAGTTTGATAAATTCTGTATCTGAAGCAACATTTCAACGTCTGGCAAATCTCAATTGTGATCTACTATACACAGTTTACTTTCTATAGAAAAGATAATTATCATTCCAGCCCCACTCAATAATTAGTAATTAAAATTTTCTTATGTATATTTGGGGATTATAATTTGATTCAGAATAACTGTTTAGGACATAATCATGATTCTATCAATGAATTTTTCTCTCTCCACTTTCCCAATTTTAACCAGAAATTTCTGATTTGAAAGAAAAAATATGGATACTAAAAGGAGATGAACTGAGTATATGTTGTTAGAAAAATGTTTTCTGAAATTTTAGGTGAAAAATATTCACCATCTTATTTGACTTTTCAAAGTGCATATTTTGTAATTCAGGAAAAATTTATCCAGTGTTTACATAGAGATTACTATGCTAGGGACTGTCATATAGAAGTGAATAAGAGGCTATAATTGATCTCAAAGGTATTAAAATGAGTAGTAGTATATTATAAGTAGGAATGCTCTTAGAAAATTTAGTCAAAAATTTAAATTTAAATATTTAAGTTTTTAAAACTCAGGAAAATAATAGACATTAACTCCCCAAATAAAAAAATTTAAATCAAGAATTTCTCTCCTAAAGGCCTAATCCCAATGAAGGTAATAATTCTCAATAATTATTTAGTGAAATAATCTACTATGTTTTCTATAGGTCCTGCTGCATTTATGATACTTTGAAAAAGAAACCCACTATTACCAATTAGTCCTTAGCTAGTGCACTCAAGGATTACATGAGTCTGACAATTAGTTGATGCTACTTTTTTTTCTCTGATCATAGATTTTTGCTGATTATATCATGTGACCTCAGCTTCTCTAACTATAAAATGATTGGTATGGCTTGGCATAAATATTTCAGTTGCTAGAACTTACTGAACCAACTATTTAGTTGGTGAAACTAACTTCAGTTCATTTAGAAAAGAATTGTCTTGAGAGACTGCATGGCTATTGAAAGCTATCAGCAAAATACACTGTGCAAAATTTTCCACTGAGCAGTGCTGTCAGCTCCACATTTCCTGGGTAGCAAGTTTTCATTTTTTTCTTGGTATCCAAGTCCCTGGCACATAGTGTGCATTTTACTAAATAGATGCTATTTAAACTATTTATTGATGGAAAGGGAGTTGTACATTCCAGTAGAATATAAACTCCTTGATGACATTTCATGTCTCATTTTTGCCTTTGTTTCCCAGCCACCAGAACAGTGTCTTGCAATAATAAACATTTGTTGAATTGAAATGGATTATGTCTTTAATGCCACATTCATTCCTTTAGGCAAAGGGTGAATGCCACAGAAGCCACAAAGTAATACAAATAATAGCATCGTTATACCTTTTGGATTGTCGCAAATGCCTCCCAGCTAGGTCTCCCCTCAGGATCTGGGGATATTATTATCAACATAAGGGAGCAGCAAAACAGCAATAATTTTGCTCTGTCCCAAGCCATCATTTGGAAGAGAGACTTGGGTATTATTATAGTTTTTTTTAAAAAGTGTTTTGCATCAAGGACATGGGGTACTTAGGAGAAAAATATAGGACATGACAGGAAGCAAACACTTAAAATTATACATGAAATTAGATAGCAAAAAGAAATAATAGAAAACCTTAGGTGTGAACCAAATAAAAATGATCATTTCTAGCTTTATTCTCCTTGATACCCATTGCATTGGCATCTTAATAATCACAGAAACACTCAAGTTGAATATTTTAAGACAAGCATATATAAGAGAGGTGGCATGTATCTTGCAAAGAGAACTGGCTCTGGAATCAGGGATATGTAGAATTATATTCTGACTCTGTCCCATACTGTATGTGACCCTGGGCATCACTGTCAGTGTTCCTTAGAGACTTTTCTAAGGGTATAAGCAAAGCAGAGCAAATGCTAATCAATATTAGTAGAGGAAATTTCATCATTGGAAGACCAAAAAAAAAGTCATAGAAGAGAAAGCACTCTTCCTTGACATTTAAGAATTGAACGGTGATTACTTTTGGGTAAGATGTTGTGAGAATGGGAGGCAGGCTGCCCAATGCCCCCAATGACTATATCAATTCATCTATTTATTTATTGATCTATCTGTTTATAAAGGTAATCAGGATTATGTGACTTGCTCAAGGTCACACAGTTAACTGTCTGAGACTGGATTTAAATTCAGGTCTTCCTGATTCCAGGGCTGGTGCCCTATCCATTGTGCCACCTAGTTGTCCCTTTTTTATTTCAATTTAAAATACAGAAGTTATCACCAAATCAAATAATGATTTTTTAAAAATCCAATGAAAAACTACAGCAAACAATATATTCCATCCCACAACTTCATAAAAAGTAAGCCAGAAGGGGCAGCTAGGTGGCTCAGTGAATAGAGCACCGACCTGCTCAGAGTCAGGAGGTCCTGAGTTCAAATCCAGCCTCAGACACTTAACACAAAAACTAGCCATGTGACCTTGGGCAAGTCACTTAACCCCAATTGTCCTCCAAAAATAAAAAAAAGGTAAGCCAGAAACTCAGACAGT
This sequence comes from Petaurus breviceps papuanus, assembly GCF_028583685.1. Lineage (NCBI taxonomy): Eukaryota > Metazoa > Chordata > Mammalia > Diprotodontia > Petauridae > Petaurus > Petaurus breviceps. The sequence goes on along the minus strand of NW_027187376.1, from coordinate 13,919,988 downwards.
AAGAAAAAGAACCTTTCCAGCAAATAACCAAAGACAAAGCATGTATAGCTTACAAGGCACTGCAGCAACAAGTGCAGAGAACCCACATGAGAAGCCACAGTATGATCAGAAAGCCCCACAGTAGGGAACTTGGAAACCCCAGGACATGTGGAAGAGCATCAGGCAGCAACCAGTGACCAGAACCCTGCCATAACCTTCAAAAAGTGATGGTCCAGACACAGGGGCTCTGAAAGTTCTTGATATTCTTACGTGAGAAACCACAGAGGGCCTTGACAATTCAGTACTCTGAACCTCAAAGATACAGGGGAATCTGGGAATTTGGGGCATTTTGAAAGAACTTAAGGAATTCAGGATGAGATCCAGAATCAACCATCACACCAAAAAATTCAGCATAGGAGCAAAGCCTAGCCCTGGCACAAAACCCCAAGTCAGGAATTAAAGCTGGAGAAATGACTAACATTAAAAATTATTGGAAATTTAACTCTATAATGATTGCAAGCATAAAAAAGTGGTTTTCCCACAAGGATGACATGAATCTCTAGAAGAAATAAAGCAAAAGATAAAAAAGAAATAAAAACTCTTGAGAAAAGAATTGGGAAGAAAATAAATAGCACAAAAGAGAAAGTGGTAAACATTACTCCCAAGTCAGAATTCCTGAAAACTAGAGTAGACTAACTAGAAATTAATGACTCTAAGAGACAGAAGAAAATGTTAGAACAAAATGAAAAGATCAAAAAAGAATAAAATATAAGGTATCTGATATCCAAAACAATCTGGAAAACAAATAAAGGAAAGATAATTTAAGAATCATTGAAGTCTCTGAAAACAATGTTTAAAAATATGGGTTTTAGGGGCAGCTAGGTGGCACAGTAAATAGAGAGGACCTGAGTTCAAATCCAGTCTCAGACACTTAACTCTTACTGTGTGACCTTGGGCAAGTCACAACCCCAATTGCCCTGCCTTCCCTCCTGCAAAAAAAAAAAAAAATGTGGGTTTTCTTTTAAGCCTGGATGCTGAACACTTTAAGAATTCATATATGAAAATCATCTAATAGAAGCAGAGGGTAACATGAAGATAGAATAAATATACAGGAAACCTCCTGAAACAGGACCCTTAAATAAAAAAAATTCTAGTTACAGTGTAGTCAAAATCCAGAGTTCCACAGTTAAAGAGAAAATATTGCAAAGATGTAGAAAAAATTAGTTTGAGCACCAAGGAATTATATTCAGTATCACACAAGATCTGGAAGCTTCTACTAGATACCAGAGAAGATCTTGGAATACAATCCCCAAAGACAACAAAGACAGACTTGCAATAAACAACAACTTACCCTGCAAAGCTGAATATAACCTTAGGAGAGAAAATAGTCATTTAATGGAAAATAAGATTTTCATTCATTTCTGATGAAAAAAAAACAGCACTGAGTAGAAACTTTAAGATACAAATATGAAAAAATAGAGAAATTTAGAAGGGTAAATTTATTTGAGAAATTGTAAGGAGTGGTATAATGGTGTAGTGCTAATATTCTCATTAGGAGAGAAAAGAAAAGTGTCCCTTCAGAGCTTTAATATTTTCAAAGGATATTGAGGGAGTTATGTAAGGAAACAGAGGTCAAGGAGGCAGAGGTGGTTCTATTCTAAGGGTTTTAAGAGGGGAAAGAGAATGGATAATAGAATGAGGACTGCACTAGAGGAAAAAGGAGTAAGAAGGATTGTGAAACTTGCTATGTTTCATAGAATGTATGAATAAAAGAACACAAAAACATGTAAAAAAGGTGTAGAGAGTAGATAGAATAATTTTTCTATTATCTGAAAATGAACAAAAGAGGCTCGAAGAAATAGAATGTGTTGTTGAAGTGTATCTAACTTAACAAAAAACAAATTTAGATTAGAAGGGGAATGGAGAAGAAGGAGAAAATTGGGGATGGAAAAGTTTAAAATGAAACAAACTTTCTTATTCTGAAGGAGAATGAAATGGGAGGGGAGGAGAAGAGAAGAGTTCAACTTGGTTTTCTATGACTTCGTCCAGGTAAAGTTCTAATAGCATGGAATCTGGAGTCATAGAATGTGTATCAATATTTCATCTCTTCCACTTCTTCCATGTGTAGGAGCCTTGGGCCATAGAAGAAGGAAGCCATAGTACCAGATTCTGTACCAGAACCAAGTGGGGTAACTTATAATTGGAAAAAAAAGTGTCCTACTCAGGTGGCAAAATCACTGTCCAGTGATTAAGAGCAGGAATCATCAGTCCCAACCCAGTTCTGCTAAAGGCAAGAGTCCATTGTAGAAGTTATTGCAGTTGAGGGGCCCCCTCTCCCCCCAAGTGCTGAAAACCAGGGGGCTCCTGTTTCTAGTCTCCTTAAAGCCATCTGATTCCTGGAAAAGGATGGGATGGGAGGTCTTATTACTCTCAGAAAGCTAAAGATTTCACAAAGCACAGATTTGTGATTGGTGCTTTGACTCCTTTCCTTCCTCTCTCCTTTTCTCTCCCTCCCTCTCTCTCTCTACCTTACACTGCTGTCTTAGTGAGACTTTAGTATCAGAAGAGTTATCCTTCATCAAGGCTCTATGTCTGCAACATTCTCATGGTGTTTTTGTTGTTTACAAAGCAATCTCTGACAGATTCTCCCAGCAAGCAGAAGGAATCCTGGTGCTAAACTCTTCCACTTGAATCTGAGCTTGCGAGCTGGTCCTGCCTCCTTCCCTAAACATGCCCTGACACATTATGACACTCCAGGCTGTGTTTCCTGCCTCTTCATTTGTTCGGGGTTCTGGGGGCTGAAGAACAGATCTTTCAAAACTCCAAACTGGCGAGCCGGGTATTCAAGACTTCAGACTGAAGCTTCTGGACTCCTTCCTGCTAGAGGTATAAAGTAAGTTCATCTGGGAGGGGGGGAGGTCGGGGTAACAAGAAGAAATGCTTAAAGATAGACTTTGTTTGAATGATATTCTTGGTCTCAGTCTAAGGAATCCTTGTCCAGGTGTGGCTTGGACTAGATGAACTGTGAGGTCCCTTCCAACTCCGAGATTCTGTGATACACTGGGGGTGGGGAGGCGGGGGAGATGAGAGGGAGGACTTCTCCCTAGAGCTTTGACGTAAACTTAAGAGGCCCCGTTCACTCTCACTTAAGAAGAGCTGTCAGTAAGCGCGAACGGGAAGACCAAGAAGTGTCACCTCAGCTGGGAGCAACTGAGAGATTTCCGCTTGTCGCACAGGAGGGAATTCCTAGAGGGGAAAGGAGGTAAGTGGGTGAGGCATGCTTTCCTTGTCATGTGCAACACCTGCAGAGCAGGGCAGCTTTAACTCTACTTGGTCTGGGCTGTCTCTTGGTTCTGGAGAGGGGAAAGACGACAAGTTCTGCGGTTTGTGAGAAGAGAAGTAGAGAACAATGTGTGCATTAGTTAGTTGCTTTCTCCTAGTTGCACGCGGTATGCTAGGGACTTAGAAATTGCCAGCAGTCCAGAAAGCAGTTTTCTTTCTGTAGAAGGGTGGAGGGATTATCGGAGGACAAAGGAAACAGAAACCAGGGACCTCGGAGAAAGGCCGAATGGTTTTGGAAAGAGCTTAGAGAGGGAGCTCTATCAACTTCAGAACTCTGGACAGAGGCACGTGTCCTTTGTTGAATTCATTTTGAACAGAAAACTTTTCCTGCTTCCCAAAAGAAAAATAGGTTCTTCTGATATTTCAGTCATCTTGAAACTTTTAAATCATGCTACAAGAATTTAATTCAGAGGCAGAAAAATAACTGAACAAAAATAAATTCCGAGATTGAAAAGGGAAGGAAAGGCTGGCAGATTTGTTAAGCAACATAAGCAAAACATCTGGAAAAGCCAGGGGAACGTCTTAACAAATTAGAAATTTAAAGGACAGTTCAGAGAACACTTTTTCCTTGCACGTATCAGTTCTAACTAAGCATACAGAAAAGCTTGTGCAATTATGTCTTATTATTTCCCGCTCTCATGCAGGAAAGACTCCACCTTATGGCTAATGAGTAGATCAGCACAGTGATCAAATATTTGGATTTAGAAGTGATTTTTTTTTGTTAGACTTCATTTTTTGTCCAACTGGGATTGTCACAACTTTTATTCTTATATCACTGCTTTTAACATGAGTGACATCCACTTAAAAATGTAACTGAAGATAATATAAAACAGGAAAGCAAGAATCTTTATTTTTGCTTTCTGTTAGAATTGAAACATTCTCAGGTCATATATATTTTTTCTTTTCTATATTTTTCCCAAGATTTTTATACATCCTTTTCTATTTAGCCAATTCTATGTTTAAGGAGCTGTTTTCTTCAGTGGATTTGTTTTCCCGTTTGGCAAATTCTATTATTCAAGGAGTTATTTCCTTTAGTCACTTTTTGTGACTTTTTTTCTTTTTTTCAAGCTGTTTACTCTTTTTTTTCATGATTCTCTTGAATAACTCTCATTTCTCTTACCAATTTTTCTTCTACCTCTTTTGCTTGGTTTTAAAAATCCTTTTTGAGTTTTTCCAAGAGGATTTGTGGTGCTTGAGACCAATTCATATCCCCCTTTGAAGTTTCAAATGTAGGTATTTTGACACTTGTCCTCTTTTGAGTTTGTGGTTGGATCTTCCCTGTTGCCATAGTAGCTTTCTATGGTCAGGACTCTTTTTTCCCCTTCATTTTTTAAAAAAATAGTTGAGCTCTGCTACTGGGGCACAGGGGGAGCTATACCAAACTTCTTGCACTGAGAGCTAGGAGTCTGGTCACTGGCTTTCTGCACCAAGGTTTCTGAACTGGCAGCTGCACTAGGGTGGCCCAGACTAGTCATGCTTGTTGTGTCCTCGGTTCTGGAGCTGGCAGTTGGCCTGCTGCACCAGGGCTGGAGGTCTCATAGCTCATCTGTTGTACCAATGGCCTGCTGAGCCAAGACTTCAGGGGCCTTGGGGGCTGCTTGAGCCTCTTGTTGAGTTGTCTGGATACCACCTGCACTGAACTCTGCTCCTCTTTTACCCAAGTGAGATAGACCTTTCCTGAAGTCCTTCTAAGCTATCTTGGACTGGAAATTTTTTTCACTGTCTTTTTGAGGATTCTGTTACTCCAGAATTCTTTTAGAGGCTTAATTGAGTGTTGTTTCTAAGGGAAACTGGGGAGAGTTGAGGCAGCTCCCTGACTTCTCTCTGTCATCTTGGCTCTGCAACCTCACAAAGTTTTTTAGACAAACTTCATAGAAAGAATGAAAACCTTCAATACTATTCTCATTTTGTGGATGTTGTTGTCTGAAGGGGAAAATATTTCAAAATGTTACATGACTTCCTTTTTCCCCCATTCCCCTATTATTCCCCAGAATAATTTGTTGTTAAAAGGTAGGAATGAATAGTATTCTTTGACAACTAAAGTGAAATTTATAGCAATGATTTGGTGCAAAGAAGACCATAATTTTATGAAAGTTGCATCAAAGTTGCAAAGTATATTCTATATGTTTATTAGATTTTCATTAGTTCAACTTCTGTTTGAAGTGTTTTTTCTCTCTTTCTGCTTCCAAATAGCTACCTTCTAACTAATTTTCTTTTTTAGAAAATTTTAAAAATTAAAAAAAAACTATTAGAAAGCAAGCACCTTAATTTTCACTGAAAATTCCCCCCCCACACACACACACAGATCCTTGATATATTGGCATGTAGTACTATAGGGTTTCATTCATTTCTAGGATAATTTATAGAAGTGATGAATTGCACTGACTTCAGGCATATTTATATGGAAGAAGGAAAAATGTCAAGGTAGGGAAAATGGTGTAATAGGTAGAAGAGAATTGCTGTAAAATTGGTTTGAAATTTTCCTATGATTATTATTTATATTGTTATTTCTAATTCTTTAATGAGCAACATAATAACCAAAAACAAGTACCTGAACATGAAAAGATAGCAATGCCTTCATTGCCTAAATCAGTGGTCTCTTTTCAGTCCTCATCCTCCTTGACCTTTCTGTTAAATTTTGACACATTTGACTCCCCCCTCCTTGATACTATCTCTTTCCTTATACCTTTCCTGGGTTTCCTTCTATGTGTTTGATGAATCCATGATGGTTTCAATCATGTGTACTTTTTAATTTTTCCATTCTCCTAAGTTTGTCCCCAAAGGCTCTGTCAGTGGCACTATTTGCTAAATCTACACTATTTTCTTTGTTCCTCTCAACTACTACTGTAGTCATAATTATGACCCCTATGCAAGTTATTCACACACAGATAAATATATATATTTACATATTCCTAATATTTCCTCTGAACTGTAATACCACAATTACATATGATGATTTGAAAGTATTTAAACATTTCTTTTGCTATTCTGCCTAGCAAATCTCTCTGGCACTAAAGAACCCAGGGTCACTTTCATGACATGATTAATCATTATATAAAACCTATCATTCAAGAAATATTGATGAGCAGAGATTAGGAATTCTTTGGGGGTAAAATTCAGTCAGTCTGGGGGTGGTGGTGATTGTGACAATGCAAAAGACAGTCTACCCTGGTACCAACTGGATAATCCACCACTTGATATAGTCACAATGAGAGAGAAGGTATCTTGTTCTCCAGATGTTGTAGCCTAAGTCTCCTTGATATAATTGATGATGATGATGATGATACTCCATCAACCCTTAGAAGGAGAAGAAATGCAGGGAAGTATAGGGTGCCAGGATTGGGGTACCACAGTGACTGTACCATTAGGGGGATGACCCAAAACAAGTCCAAGAGAGCATGGAAAGAAAGCACTCCCTTCATGTTGGTGTACTGGGCAAAGTTCCCACTTTCCCCGTGCTATTTATGACTCTATTTACTGGCTCCTACATCTTGTTTTTGTATCATTTATCTTGGAAATAAGACAATTTGGTGGCAGTACATGAATGGCCTCATTTTAGGCATTATGCTAGTTCCAATGCTAGTAGGGTTCCTTTTTCTCCCAAGGCAAGGAACTTATAGTCATTTTCTTCTGTGCTATTTCAGTGTCATGGCAGATCTTGGGAGTCAAGGAAGGATCCATTGCACCATGCGACTAACCTGTACCCTACTCATTGTGGGACTGTGCTGTGTGGCACCTTTCTTCTGCCATAGCGAAATTGATCTCCTGGCTCTGAACCGAGCAGATCCTCAATGCTGGGAATCCTCTTCAGTGCTCCTTTTGGAGATGAGGAAACCATGTATTTCTGACACTGTGACAGGATTTTGGGATTTTATGATCTACCTGAAGTCATCTGAGAACTTGCAGCATGGGGCCCTCTTTTGGGACCTAGCCCAACTCTTCTGGGATATTTATGTAGACTGTGTACTTTCCAGAAACCATGGCCTAGGAAGGAGACAGCTGGCTGAAGATGAAGAGAAACTGTCCACAATGCACTCACAGCACTCAGGAAGTAAGCCTTCTGCCTTTTATTTCTGTTATCTCTGAGGATATGTATGTATGGGAGAGCTAAGTGGGGGTAAAGAAAACACAGATTTTATTTAGTGATCACAATTGGTTCACTGGAGTACCTCTGCAATTACAGGGGAAGAGTTAATTGCTAGCCTATTGCCTCCATTATCCTCAAAGGTTAGAAGCAGGTGAAAGCAGCTGGTAAGAGAATAAAATAGTTACAGGAAGGCATGAATCGCCAAAGAACATTAATAATTCTGAGTCCCTAAGCAAAAGTTTTAGAAAGTTCCTTCTTACCTGTTGTTAAAACAGAAAACCAAAAGGCACAATGAATAGAGCATAGATAGATGATAAAAGGAATCATAAGAACTGGGTTCCAATCCTTCAGCAGACATTTACAAGCTGTGTGACCTTGGGTAACTCACTCAGTATCTCCCAGCCTTAGTTTTTTTTTAATCTGTACATATTTTTCTTCATGTTCAGCAGAGCGTGCTTATGGTTATCTGACTTATTACCTAAACTCCAACATAGGCCATTAATGATATCAATCTTTCTCCTCTACCTCTTGTTTTTTCAATTTCTTAATTCATTCCAGCAAGCAAAATAGGGCTACCAGTGGCTTCTTGGCCATTGTTCTACACAGCATCCATAGTCTCTTTTTAACAAAAATTGCAAGATTTGCTCCATCCTTTGAAGCTACTTCACCCTGTCTCATTCACTGATACAATGGGTGACCAGAAGCTTTGAGTAAAGACATTAGTCAAATTTGGAATATGAGCATAAACATTTTGCTCAATTGTTTTAACATTTGATGTAAGTTGGGTTTATCTGAAATCAGAAAGCAATTATTCTATCAGTTCAAATTATTTAAGGGGCTCTTGGTGAAGAAGATACTGAAATGAAATATTTAAAGGGAAAGAGAGACTTTTCATCTTAAAATTCTAATTCAATCTCTTAGGAGGCTCAACTGAACAGTGGAGGTGTCAGCCTATATTCTAAAGCTGCTTTGCCCTTGGGAACAATGAGTATTATGATTAGAATACAGATAGAGGAAGTGACTTGACCACACTGTAAAGAAACATACAATCATTGGCAAGTAAGGGAACATTAAGGTGGATAAAATACAGTTGTATTTTGCTTTATGGCATTGTTCACTGGAGTACTTCTGCAATTACAGAGGAAGAGTTAATTACTACCCTATTGCCTCCACATATATAAATTTATTTATAGATATATATCTACAGGTAGATATATATATAGTATAGTATATTATGATAGTATATATTATTATATATACATATTAAATATAAATATAATTATTGTGTAATCAATATAATATGTATATAATAATAGTATATATTATAGATATTTATATATCTATAAATTCATATATTCTGGACATTTTGTTGATTATTACATTTTTATGAATTCAATACTTTTCATAGTATGCTCATTGGTATGTGTATAGAATCTTTACATAAGGAGAAATCACCAACCTTTAATTTGCCTTGTAAAACTAAATTTTAATCAATTTGCCTACATTTGAGCTTATTCATTTCTAGCAAACATTGAAGATAAAAATTAACTAATGTGACTTTTAGTAATTTACTTTACTTTTCTAGGTCTCAGTCCCCTCATCTAGAAATGAGGGTTTTGGACTGAGTCCTAAGATCCCTTATAGCTCTAACATTCCATAAAACTGTGGGGGGAAAAAGAAATCTGTCAAAGACACAGGGGTGGTTTTTCTTCTTCTTTTTTTTCTTTTTGGAGGGTAGAAGGCAGGGCAACTAGGGTTAAGTGACTTGCCCAAGGTCACACAGCTAGTAAGTGTTAAGTGCCTGAGGCTGGATTTGAACTCAGGTCCTCCTGACTCCAGGACCAGTGCTTTATTCACTGTGCCACCTAGCTGCCCCCAAGCATGGTGTTTCAATGTAGAGAAGTGCAAAACAGTTCATTTTGGTCATTGAATAAGAATTGTTCCCTCTGAGTCAAGGCTAATTGAATAGTTGAATACCTAAACTTTTTTCTGTTATTTTATATCTCAAAGGTGATATGGGTTGAAAGAAAAATAATTTAGAAAATTACATTCATAGGTGATTATGAAAAAAATATTTTGAGGTCTATCTTTAATTTTTGAGGTTAATATCAAGAATAATCAGACTATTTAAAAAAACCATATATCTCTGGGCTACCTTCAGAATAGTAAGCTGGATGGATAAATATTTGCAATATGCAATATGCAATTCTCTGATACTTTGATGTATCTGTGATTACATTGGTGTGAACCAATATAACTTCCATAGTTTTGGATCCTATGTGAATTTTGTCTATTTTGCTGTTGTTCAATCATTTTAGTCATGTCCGACTCTTCATGACCCCATTTGGGGTTTTCTTGGCAAAGATACTGGAGTTGTTTGCCAGAAAAGAAACTGAGACAAATGTAATTAAGTGATTTGTCCAAGGTCACGGAACTAGTAAATGTCTGAGGCCAGATTTGAATTCAAGATGAGTCTACCTGACTCCAGACCCAGTGCTCTATCCACTGCACCACCTGGCTGCCCTCCAGCAGCTATATTTTCTTATAAACTCTCCATGGAGAATTGATTCAACACACTGGAGATCTTCTGGTTTTTATTCGTCAGTTCCCTTTGTTTTTTGTTTTTTTAGTATCTCTGAGCTACTAATGTATGACTGAGGTGGATCATCTGTTTTCTCTTTCTTTTCCCCCCATTTGCCTCAAAATCTCTTCCCTGAGTGGGGGCTCTCTCTTTTTTCTAGGTGTCAGTTGCCTCCAAGAACTCTAATGTACCTCATTATTAATTCATGATCACATCACATTGTTTTTTTGATGATATATGCCCACGATAATGTCCTTTACACCACGTCTCACATGCTCTATTTTTATGAACTGTGCCATTCTTACAATGTAAGAAAAGCAGAGAATTTTTGCTTTTTCTTCTCTGTAAGAAAGAAAATACATTGAATCACTAATGACTTTAATAGCTGTCCTAGAAATCAATGGCAAAAGAACTGACCGGTAAATAAATAGTACAAATATGTTATTTAGATACATTCAGTGGGAGTGGGAGGGTAGGACCATTTATTGGAAAAGTATTGTAATATAAAAAGACAGATAAAATATAATAATTTAAAAAGTTGAACATCATAGTAAACAAGCTTTGGAAACATGACAGAAGTTTCAATGGTTTAAAGATAAACTTATTTTGATTTACTGCCTTTGAGATAAATCACTGCATTTAGTACAATAGATGTGATTGCACAAAGACAGCCACGTGTCCAAGCCTATATTATGTATACATAGTGATTGCAGATATATGTGCAGCAAATTTTCTATTGCATGACAATTTACCCTACTATTAGCCTCCAAATTATGTTTTGATCTGTTCTTTATTTCCCTTTTTGATTTCAGGTACATATTCTCAGTTCCTAAGAGCCCCACTCCTGAAGAAGAAAGAGTTGATTGAAGATTTGATAAGCATCTATGTGCATAAGAGTGGGTCTAGATTAATTGGAAGAGTTACCAGTGACCTAGGAATAAAGAGAAAATAAATCTAATTCAGACTTAAGCCTAGTGTAATTTTTTTAAATGTACCTTTTTTCTTGACTTTTGTTCATTTCTTCATAAGAAAGTGATGTCCATAGTTTCATATTAAATCAGATTCTTTCCACAAAATAGAATACTTGGAAGTGGGCATTTTAGCTTTCTTAAGTTTCACTAGGGCTACAGTATCTAGAGTTAGGAGAGACTTTGGCAATCTAATCCAGCACTCTCATTTGGCAGGTGAGGAAACTAAGGCCCAGTGACCTGACCAACATTTGAACCTAAATTTTTTAAATCTAGAGTCAGTTCCTTTTCAAGACTACAACTTGTTCCCATATTAGAGAGGAGCCTGCAAATGATGGAGTAAGCATACTGAGCAGTCTTTGATCTAAATGATTAAGCCCTGCTTCCAAAGGTAGAAGAAAGATGGAGATTGGGGGAATTTGACTCATTGTATCTTCTTGTTACTTTAATTTTTAAAAAGAATAATTCCCATGAATTTAGTTTCTTCTCCAAACTGCATGACTTTCAAGTCATTAACTACTATATTATGGATACACTTACATACAAGGACTGCATAGAGAACTGAAGATGGATTAGGAGTTATGACACATTGAGTGAAAAAAAAATATTGTACATGGAATGCCACAGGGAAACCAGGTCAACACAGTAAAAAAAAAAGTCTAAAGCTCTCAAACTCTGTCAAGCTCCAGAGAAGTCTGTTTAAATATAGTTAGTAATCAAAATAAAGAGGGTTTTTTTTGTTAGTGCACTAGTAATGTTAAGAGACTCACTTCATGGTAAATGAGCATGCCTCTAACTGAATATTGAACATCTACAGCTGGTTAGTCTGTATTAAGAAGGATGGCAAACTTTAAATTAGTCTGCTGTAAGAAGGGTGCCTCAAACAAGACATGCAGAAATCCTGGGGATTACATTTAAGCAAAAGCAAGCAGCCCATCGACAACTTCACAGGCTATTGTGAGAAACCAATGAGATAATGTATGTAAAGGGTTTTGCAAACCTTAAACAGCTATGTAAATGTCAGGAGGTAGAATTATCAGAGCCCTTCCCTACAACAATAACAACAACAACTACTACTACTACTACTACTACTACTACTACTACTACTACTACTACTACTACTACTACTACTACTACTAC
>NW_027187376.1:13895376-13907881 GCF_028583685.1 Petaurus breviceps papuanus | reverse complement strand
ACTACTACTACTACTACTACTACTACTACTACTACTACTACTACTACCCATATTTTATGTAGCTAGGAAAAAAAATATAAAAAAGTGAATGAGCCTAGAACTTGTTTAAAGTTGGGAAGACCAGTTAGCAAATTTGTTAGTTCTGTTTACATTTTGGTTGTCAAATCGAATCATTCTTTTTAATGGCTTTTCTTCATTGTACTTATTCCAGTTAATAAATAATAATCAACTTGATTTTCAATAGGAAGTAAAAAAGAGGTTTCTGGCCTCCCTTTCTCTAGGAAGGAAAGATCTTTAAACAACTACATTGCTTCACTGAGGTTGACCTGAAATCAAACTAAAGTGTTCTACTTAAGCTAACAAATGATCTGTAGATTTAGAACAGAATGGAACCTCAGAAAGCCATTTAATCTGGGGGAATGCTGTATGATCAAGATTCATGACTACCATTCTAGATTTATTTCATGTGGTTCTCCATTCACACCCTCTGCCCAAGTAGGTCAGTTCCTGTTCCCTAAACTCGGGAGGTAAACTCCATCTTCTGCCTTAGTACTGCCTGTCCCATATGCCTAGGACCCACTTACCTCTCACATCCAACTCTTAGAATCCTTTGCTTCTTTCAAGGCTCAAATCAGGTATTTTCTTTTAAGTGAAGCTTTTCCTGATTCCCCCTCCTTTTTTGTTGTTATTCAGTCATCTCAATCATGTCTGACTCTTTGTGATCCCATTTGGGATTTTTTTGGCAAACATACTGGAGTTTTTTTCCATTTCCTTCTCCAACTCATTTTATAGATAAGAAACTGAAGCAAACAGGGTTAAGTGACTTACCCAAGGTCACACAGCCTAGTAAGTGTCTAAAGACAGATTTGAGCTCACAAAAAGAAGTCTTCCAGACTTTAGACCAGTCATTCTAACCACCAGACCATATAGCTAATGAACTAACGAGCTTGTGAACTGTGGTACTGGTTATGTGAATGAATGTATGCAAGAGCTTTTTTGAAGGTAAGAGTTAGTAGTGGATTGGAGATTAAGGGATGAGGGAGAAGAAGAATCAGGGGAGACTGAGGTTACAAACTTAAATGACTAGAAAGATGTTGGTATCCTCAAAAAAAACAGGGAAGAAGCATTCTATGGAAGAAGATAATGAGTTCTACTTTGGACATATTGGATTTTAGATGCCAATGGGATCTAATGCCAACCTTGTAGATATGTTCTCAGTAGGCCATTGGCATTGTGGGACTGAACATATAGATTGACTGGACAGATAGATTCAAGAATCATATGTTCAATGGTGATAATCTAATTCATTGGGACAGACAAGAACACTAAGAGAAAAAAAATATAGAGAAGAGTTCAGGAAAGAGTCTTGGAGTATATCCATGATCAGCAGCCAGGAAAAAAGATGATAATCCAGCAAAGGAGACTAACAAGGAGTGGTCAGGTAGGTAGTAGATCCAAGTGAGAAAAATATTTCAGAAGTCAAAAAAGAAGTAAGGATTGGTTGATTGTGTCAAAAACAGCAGATAGTTCCAGCAGGATGACTTAAAAGAGACCACTGCATTTAGAAATTAAAAGATTGTTAATCTTAGAGAGAGTACCTTTAGTGAATTGGTGAGGTCAGGAACCAAATTGTAAAGGTTGAGAAGTAAATGGGTCCTGAAGTTCAGTCATATAGATCAACAAAGTACTGAATTAATAAACCATATAGCAAATAAACAAATAGGTAGATACAGTAAGATGGGTTAGAATTGTTTTAGGTATGGATGGAAAGATAATGGGCTGTGGTAAGATTATGTAACTATTCTTTTGTTTGCTTTCTGTACCAAGGAGAGTGATTTTCAGAATGAGAGAAGGTAGGATAAAACTACTGACATGGAAGTGAAACCCCAAATAAGTAAGGAAATGGTAAGAGTGTCCTGATTGCCCTCAGTTTCAATGGAAATTGAATGGACCTAATGGAACTACATCACACACATTACATTCCATGGAGAATGTGATTGATAAACTACTATTAGCTATTTCTTGATGAATAATGGTGTGTAGGAAAAATGTCACTGGCAAATGTTATCCAGATTTTTAGAAAGATAAAGAACTTTATGATAGGGAGCATAACATTGATTCTTAGTAAAATTTTTATACAGTATCATTAAAGGGATGACCTTTGAGCACTTAGGAAAATGGGAATCATTATGAGAAAGTATGAGTTCATCCATAACAAAAGTCATACTATTCTAACTTAATATTCTCTTTTCATGGGTTTATAAGACTGTTAATATGAATATAGTAGACCTCTTTCAGCAAGGCACATGAAAAAGTATGTTATTTCATTTTTGTGGACAAGATAGAGATATAAGTTAGATTCCTTCAGAGGTGACTGACTGGTCAAAGGAGGACCCATTGTTACTTGATAGATTCCATTCTTCTTGAGAGGAGATGAGATGTAGGGGAATGAATAAGCCCAGAGGCTTAGAGTCAGGAGATCTGAATCTGAACCTAGGTAACTTTTATTTTCTAGCTGGGAAACCATAGGCAAGTCCTTCAGAGTCAACATAAAAATTGCTGCCAATCAAAAACTATCAACACACAGATTTGGAAGGAAAACCAGTTTATTGTAAGCTCAGAGTCAAGACTCATGGTATAAAAAACAAACAAACAAAAAAGAGACCAGTTGGCCCCAAGCATCAGTGTTCAACAATTTCATAAAGATCTTTGGTAGATATAACAGGCACAATGGATTTTTACAGGAGGTAAAAGAAGACAAAGATTTACATACAAAAGAACAGAGAGCAGAAGGGTAAGATCTGTGCCAGATAAATTTATAAATTGTCAGTAAACGCTAGAGATAAAGCTGGAATTTGCAGGCTAACCATTAATGTTGGAGCTATAGCTAATTACTTAATGTGTTCATTTTAAGGAAATAGAGGTAATAAAGCTGAGTCAGAAACCCTTTTGTCATTAACCAGTTAACCACTTGCACTAATGTGCTAAATTCTGCAGGCTCCAGTTAGTTATGTGACATATGTTTTAAGGAAATGATGGTAATAAAGCCAATGCTGAAAACTTCTCTTATGACTTCCTATGCTTCAGTTTCTTCATCTGTGAAATTTAGATAAAAATAATTGCACTACGTATCTAATCAGGCTTTTTAAAGGAAAGCACCTTGTAAATTTTACAAATTTTAAAATTTAAAGCCATCATTTTTGTCACATATCTGCTTTCAAACCCTGGAACTATAATCAAATTAACTTTGTCATTTGCTCTTAGAAGAGATATATGAATCCATTCCTCTATGACTCCATTGACATCCTTGCCATCTCCTTTATATATGTTGTCTATTAGAATGTAAGCTCCATGAAGACAGGAAAACTTTGTATCTCTACCAACTAGCAGTACTTAGCATGTAGTAAGTGCTTATTCAAGCATTAGCACTATAATGGGATGGAAGGAAAGAGAAAGGAATAAGCATTTATATAGCACCTACTATGTCCTAGGAATGGTGCTAAGTGCTTTTTACAAATACCATCTCATTTGATTCACACAATAATCCTGTGAGGTAGGTGCTATTATTATCCTCATTTTATAGCTGGAGAAACTGAGATAGAGAGAGGTTAAGTGATTTGCCCAGAGTCACACAACTAGTATCTGAGTCTTCTTAACTCCCTACCCAGGGTTTTATCTGGAGATGATTATTAATGCCCTTTCAAATCCTTTCATTTGGCAGAACTTCAAATTCATCAGCCTGCCGCCATTATATACAATAACTTCACAAAACTACTAATGATTAATGTATGAGGTTGTATGAAGGGTTGACATTTTTCAGAAATCATTTCTCAGAGCCTAGTCATAAACTCTTAGATTTAGAACTGGGAGGGATCTTTGAGGTCATTGAATCTCCTGCTTCTTAGTCTCCTTAACTCCTAGGTAAGCATCTCAGACCTTACCACAGAAATACGGTGAAACTCCATGATATTTCCCTAGGAGGACTCACTTTTGTTGTGAGGAGAGTTGTGATGCTTGGGATATTTTCTAAGACTCCGGAACTTCTAATGGAGGCATCTATTGGCCTCCTGGCCATTTTTAGCAACGCCATCAACTGCATAATAGCAGCTGTCTGGAGCATGCCACAGGAACCCATGACAGGTACCAGTATTTCTATATCGTGTGATAGTGGAGGGACCAGATGATATCCTCCAGCCTCTGTCTCTCTTTACAACCTCATTGCTACTGCTAATGGAACTAATGGTTGACTTACAAAGAGTTGATGTACGTTCCCGGAGCCTTATGCAAATCTCCAAATAGCTTTTGATTTTCTTCTGCTAACAGCCAGCCTTATTCTCCAAAAGGATGGTGTCAGGCAATTAAGGCATTATATCAGTCACTGAAGTAATTATTAAAGAAGGTAATATTATTAAAGGAGGTAATTAGGCAATTAGATTGGGAGTTCCTTTAGGGCAGGCAATGTGTTTGATTCATTTTTGTAACTACATCCTGCCTCCCACATATAGCACAGTTCCTTGCATACAGTAGGCACTCCATAATCATTTGTTGAACAAATTAACTGTATTATTTTTTAGTTGCCTAACAATGACTTAAGAGATATCATCATTATAAGTAGTAGAACATACAGATAAGATGCCCCCAATTTGCTTCCATTTTTAAAAGGAACCTAACCCTGAGACAAGAAACAAAAAAAAATTTTTCATCAATCAGTCAATCAATTCATAAATCAATAAACATTTATTAACCACCTGCTATGTGCCAAACACCAGAGTAGGCACTGAGTTTACAAAGACATAAGTTTAATAGTTCCTGCCCCTGAGGGGCTTACATTCTACAGAAAACTAAATCCTTAGTTACCATATCTGCTTCTCAGAGAGTGCTTTATTCTTTAAGTCTTATTAAGTGCTTTGCATAGACTTTATGATTCACCAAGGCAGATTAGTTATCTGTGCATCAAAGAAATTAGGATGGTACTGAAACTTTCTCATTTCCAGGTTGTTAGAGTTACTTGGTCAATGAGATTAGAAAAGGCCTTGCTTACCTCCTCTGCTCCAAAATACAGGTCCAGCTTTGCTGCAGATGACTGACCTGAAATCAATAACCATATTTATAACTTTTGGAGATCTGCACTCAGAAAATCCTCACACCCATCTTTATGAAACTATAGCATATAATAAATCACAGGAGAGAATAAACAGGACCTTCTTTTCAATTTCTTAATTATAATTCTCATATTATTTTAATAACCTGGTAACACAAGTATGAAGTGTGGTAGTTAATTTATTTTATTATTTTCTTTTTCTTTTTTTGTTCTTCAGTTAGATTATAAAATCCTTTAAAGCAAATGCGTGGTGGAAACTCATGCCTATAGTTCATATTACTGGGAAAGCTGAGGCTGGTTGATAGCTTCATTTCTGGAGTTTTGAGTTATAGTAGAAAGAAAAAGAAAGAGAAAAGGAAGGAAGGAAAGAAAGAGAAGAACAGAAAGAAAAAAGAAAAAAAGAAGCATCTTCTTCACACTTTTCTAATTATAATTGTTTCCTAACTATAACACTACAAGAGTTTTGTACCCTTTCTAGGTATTAACCATAGTACCTGGTGTAGTGCTAAATATACATTCAAAACCTAATAAAGCTTTAATTTATTGGGGAAGGAAGCAACCATGATCTGCCACATACAGTGAGTCAGAGAGAATGGAGCAAAGCAAAACATGCATTCAAATAATTTGAAGTTCATAGGACTTCAAACATGCTGCAATCTGTGTCTGAATTTGTGCTACTGTGAAAAATGTAAGTTTCAGAAGGGGAGTGCTTAAATCTCTTTGACTTCATCCATTGTGCCCCTAGCTCTGCTTTAGATATATTAAGATATTAATAAATATGATTTTATTAACTTTTACAAGAAGAATATTCAAAGACAAGCTTATATTCTTGCTTTTTGGTTCCTGTTATGCTACCTATAATAGGAAAGGGCAAGGTAGAAATCCATTTTAATGCAAGATTTTTTTCTCCTTCAAAATATAATATGTGACAAGATAATCTAATCCCACAGGCTAGGAATTAATTGGAAACACCTATACTACAACCAATCAGCAAGAAATGGAAAAACACTAGAAAAAACTAATTTAAACTCACTCAAAGTGTCTCTGGAAGAATGAAATAGGAAGGAGGGGCTGCAAGGATCTTAGAGGTGGAGGTCAGAGGAGTGTTGAGGTGAGTTGGTATTTGGAATTAACTATTCTAGGAAATAAGCTATATAAGTAGCAAGAAAGCCAAGGTCTCCCACTGCATCTGGGACCATCTCTGGTCATCTTGATCTATATCTGGCCACCAGACCCTTATGGCTCCAGAGGAGAGAGGGAGGCCGTTGTCTTTGCACAGCCCTCCCTCACATAAATGCAATTCACTTGCAAGGCGTGGCATCAACTTTCTGATGTCATGGTCCTCTTGGAGAATGAAGGACAAGCAACAAAAAATAATGAGCAGTAATGTTTGGCCATACTGGAAAGCCTATTTATTCAGCTACTTTTATGGTTATAAAATAAGCATTGAGTGAAATAAGACAACTTTTGGTCCAGTCATTTTCAAATATTTCAATTCAGTCATTTTCAAATATTTTCTATTGAGTATTTTCTTTTGGAGTTTGCCTAAATTTTCAAGTGAGGCTATCTAGTGTCATTTTAATCCCACATAGTACCACTCTGTGTACGTCTCTTTTTTTTTTCTTCTCTTCATTTTCTTCCCTCATTCATCTCCTGACAACATTAACTCTCTTTTACCCTTTTCTTTGAAAATATCCTATCCAACTCCTGTTTCTTATCTTCTGTACCTAAGGGTTACTTCTCTAGCATGGAATACATACTGCAAAAGACCTAGGCACAATTTGGCTTAATTGTTATAGGGTGTAATAAAATAGACTTTTTGTGACACTGAGATTTTCCTTCTTTACTGACTAAATCATGTGTACTTACTTTTTTCTAGAATCTGTTTTAAAAAAAATGGAAGCTTGGTTTCTTGACCACATGGTTGAGGACAACAGGCTAAAGAGAAGGATAAAGGAAGTGATTTTCCTCACTCTCAGTCCTGCTCACTCTCCTTAACAATTTTCCTACGTTCATCCATTTGCTACTATGGGCATCAGAGAGGAACATAAGAGTTCAAGAGAGGAAGTTAGGAGAACTTCGTTGGGCTGCTTCATTCAAAATGGAAAAATGAGAATGAAAATAGAAAAATGAGACTAATTTTTTTTCTCTCCCTTCCAAAACTTGGCAGCAATTAAATACTTCCCTCAAGTCTTTCAATTCTAGGCCAAGGCCATTTTCTGTTACTGAATTTAATTTAATCTTTTCCTATTAAAAGAGATATAAGGAACCTCTTTTAACAGCTAATTTTTAAAATTAAATTCTCTATCTTGAAAATCAATCATGCTTCAAAAGTGAAATGTAATCCTAGGTAATAATAATAACAATTATTATTATTACAGCTACATGTATATAGCACTTTGGCAAAGTGCTGAAAATCATAATGAAGGCTCCAGAGAAGAGATGAGAAAATATAGCTCCTTCTCTCCTTTGCAGAAGTAGGAAACTATGTGTGTCAGATCCAACCAATGTATTGGGTTAACTTTGCTGAACTTTTCCATACCCCACACTTATTCTTTGTTGTAAGGGTTTATCTTGCTGGGTAGAGGAAGGATATTTTCAGAAATAACTATACCAATAACATTTTTAAAAGAAAGTATAGAAAATCAATCATCCTTGAGCTGAATGAATCTAATCAGTTAAAACCACTGTTTTGCCCATCAAATATGCTATTTTTGCTTTATTAAGTCTCTAAGTGATATAAAACCCATCTTAACTGCCTATGTAGATTGTAATGCCATGCTAAATCTGCATGGCAAAAGACTATTCAAGTTCTAGGATAAAGATAATACTAGGTGATTACGCGGCTTCTATCTCAAGGTAAATCCCACCATTTAACAGACAGTATGTCAGCATGATACTAATAATCCTTCCAATATCCCTCAAATGGAAAAACTGAGGTACCCAAGGGATCAATAATTTGCCTGATATCACACACTGAATCAGTGGCAGAGATGAGAACAATATCTAGGTATTGAAAAGCTTAGTGTAGTGTTGGGCTTCTCTCACTTTCCCACTCCCATATTTATAAATGGCATTTATGATCTAGGACTCTCATTTTGTTTGTGACAATTTTGCAAAAAGAAAAAGGAGGTATATATCTAAAATTTTCTCAGCAGTTTCTATTCTTCATGCATGTAGTAACAAGGTAGGATTTGCAGAAAGGTATGATATTAACCACTAGATTGACTAAGAAGACAAATGGCATGATAAGTCTGAGTTTGAGCTGTTAGGATTTTTGGATTACAATAGCATTAGCCATGAAAATCAACAGAGTACATGCGCTCAGAATGTCAAACAGATTAGGTTACCATAAAAAAAACCAAGCAGTGGACAGACATAATTTTTTTTTAATTTTTATTTATTTATGTGCTTTTTTGGAGGGGGGAAGGCAGGGCAATTGGGGTTAAGCGACTTGCTCAGGGTCACATGGCTAGTACGTGTTAAGTGTCTGAGGCTAGATTTGAACTCAGGTCCTCCTGACTCCAGGGCCAGTGCTCTATTCACGGCAACACCTAGCCACCCTCCTAACTTTAAATACAACAGATTCTTACCAAGTTCTACAGAGATTTTAATACTACACTAATAAATAGTGAAAATTTGACTCATGGTAGTATAACACACACACTCACACACACACACATGCACACATACCGGTATGTGATTATAGACCATATATTTCCTCTAAAAAGCACCACTGTAAATAATAGTAAATGCAAGCAAGGTCAAATATTTTGGCAGGCCAGTAGACTAAGGCTGAATAATGCTAATAAGGTTAATAGCAACTTTTATAATTAATTTGTCCCTCAATCCAGAAATACATTTCCTTTCCCAGTTTGAATGGTACAGTGATCATAGAAAAATTCCCTTGGCAAAAATGATTGTAAAATTAGCTTGAATTTTTTTTATTTCAGGCATTCAACATAGAGTTGTTCTGATCTTTTGGGAATTATTTGACTCTTATAGCCTATGAAGGCATTATAACATTCTCCAAATGTTACGGAATAGACTTAGATACTTTCAATAAGCTAAAACAAGTCGGGATGAGCAACTCAGAATGACCTTTTGCCCTAGTGAAAGCTAAGCTTTAAATCTTTCAGAAGCTGGTAGCTCCTCAGACCACTTTGAGGGGAAAACCCCCAAATACCTAAGATAAACACTTCAAAGAAATAAAGTTTTCTTGTGCAATAAAAGCCAGTTTTGTGAGAAGTTTTCTTAAAATGTCAAGTGGATTTTAGCTTTTTCTTGAAAATTTGTCAGGATTCTAAAGATGTTTAATGTGAAACATGGCACAATTTAGGGTAGCAACAGCATCAGGAACAAGCAGTTCCAGTCCTAGTTTTGTCCAAGAAAGTTCAAACAAAGCATTGGGAGCCCTTGTGCTCCTGTTTCCTTTCAAATAGAGAGCTGAACTCAATTTCAACTCACAAGAGTGTTCTTTAGAACTCTACTCATAATTGACTTGGAGTCCACAAATGCTGAAAAATTGCTATTATTATATATACATGATGCATGTCAGCAAATAATAACTGTTGAAAAGAGCTCCTTTAATAAGGAGAGCATATGGAAACTTTGTTCTTTAGGATTAAAAAAAAACTGTTCTTCTAGATGATCAATCCCTCTAAGAGACTGCTTTTCCTAAAGAAGGAAGAGATAAAGATAAGAGGTAAGATGAACAAGTACTCTTTAGCTAAATATTAGACTGTATCACTTCAAAATGGTAGAAATGATGACAAAAAAGAATGGTTGAAATACTTCTCGGAAAGCAGCCCTGAATCATACTTAATGATGATGATGACACTTCATATCTTTCATCTTTAAAGCATTTATAATCTGGAAGTATTAATAACTCCTTCAGAAACCTTAGAAAGAAAACAACCTTTTATACATGCACTTGATCTCATTGATGGCTCGCATCTTCAGCAGATGACATCTGCAATCATCCTCCCTATATTTCCCCCTTTTTCCACCTTTTCTTTCCCCTCTCTCCCTTCCTAACTAGGAATTTCTTCCTATTGTATCAAACATGTCCATCTCTCCATCCTTAAAAAAACAAATCTTCACTCAACCCTAAGACTCATCTTCCTGAGTCTAAATCCGGCCTCGGATATTTACTAACTGTGTGGCCCTGGGCAAGTCACTTAACCCTGTTAAGCTTAGTTTCCTCATCTATAAAATGAGTTGGAGAAGGAAATGGCAAACCATGACAGTATCTTTGCCAAGAAAACCCCCAAGGTGGTCATAACGAGTTGAACATGAATAAAAAAATACCTAAGAACAGGCCCTATGATTCCCTCAAAATATCATCCTCTATCTCTTCATGTTTCTCAGCCAAACTCCTTGAAAAAAGCTGTCCATGCTCGCTGTCTCCATGTCTTATCAATGTTCCTCAACCCTTTTCAATCTGGCTTCAAACTTATTTTGTAACGCAACTCCTTTTTCCAAACTCACCAATGATCTCTTAATTTCCAAATCTAATGGTCTTTTCTATGTCTTCATGCTTCCTTACCTGCCTGCTGCATTTGACATTGTTGATCACTCTCTCTTTCTGTGTATTCTCTCTTCGGTTTTTTTTTTTTTTGACACTTTTAAAATTCTCTTTCTACCTGTCTGCTTCCTCTTCTGTATCTTTTGCTGCTTTGTCATCCATATCATTCTCCCTAATTGTCAAATAATAACCAACTAATCAAAATAACCCCCCAAAACCATTTCTTTTGTACCTTCTCTCTTTTTTTTTTTACTATAAGCTGAAATATTGAATCTTAGATACAAAATAAGAAAAAAAAAGCATTGCCATGTGCACAGCAGAATGTGTGAGAGGATTCTAAATATGCAGCAATAAATTTCCATTTCAAGAAAGTCTATATAATAAATACTATGCATTGTATTTAGAGCTGTCCATCTTTTTTTGCTTCCTTTTAATATACTCTCTCGGTAACTTCTTCAGCTACTATAGGTTAGTTATCATGTCTATGCAGATAACTCTTACATATGTTTATCTATATATCTAGCTCCTGTGGAAATTTCAATCCCACATCACCAATTACCTACTGGACATTTAAATGGGATTCCCAGAGATATCTCAAACTCAATAGGTTCAAAACTGCACTTACTAAATACTGCCTCCTTTCCTTGCCCCCATCAACCCTCTATTCTTCCAAGCTTCCAATTTTTGTCAAAGGTATCACCATCCTGCCAATTTCTAAGTTTATAACTTTAGCATTATCTCCAGTGTTTTGTTCTCCCTCAACCTATGTATCCAATCAGTTGCCAAATCTTGGCTTTTATACCTCTCCAATGTCTCTTACATCTAACTCCTTTTCTCCACTTATACAGCTACCATCTTGGTTCAGGTCTCATCATCCTTCACCTAGATTATTACACCACCTCCTGATTTTCTCCTTGCCTCAATATCTCTCATCACTGCAGTCTGTCCTACACACTGCTGCCAAAGTCATTTTCATTAACTACAAATATGACCACATTACTCCTCTTACTTTATCACCTCCACTGACACACTATTCCTTCTAAGATTTTAAATTAACATTGTAAATTTTAAAACTTTTTAAACCCATTCATAATCCAGTCACAAACTATCTTCCCTTTTTCATTGGACATTTCTACCTCCTAGACTCTCCATTCTACTCCAATTGACTATATCTACATCATACTCCATCTCTAGTCTTGGCACCTTTGTGCTAGACATTCCACATGCCCAGAATGAATTTCCTCTTTACCTCTGCCT
Organism: Petaurus breviceps papuanus; assembly: GCF_028583685.1. Lineage (NCBI taxonomy): Eukaryota > Metazoa > Chordata > Mammalia > Diprotodontia > Petauridae > Petaurus > Petaurus breviceps. The sequence continues at coordinate 13,895,996 of NW_027187376.1, read as the reverse complement.
CAGAGAATCTCTCTTTTACCTTTAAAATATGGCTCACACAACATCTTTAGAGTGAAGCCTTTCCTATTATCCTCCCCCTGTTATCTAGTGCCCTCCCTCCTAAACAACAATGTATATAAGCCCATTTGATCGGGCTTCTTTGTTCACTTATCAATCAACAAACATTTATTAAATACTTACTATGTTCTAGGCACTGTCTTAAGAGATGATATCAAGAAAAAACAAAAAGTCTTTGTTCTAGTCTAATGTGGAAGACATTATAAAAATGAGTACATTGTATAAACCAGAATATTCCCTCTAAATTCAGAGTAGATGAATGGCAACCTCACAGGATACAACACAAGTAGCTAGGGATACCAGATAAGGTATCCTGAGTCTTAATTCCAAGAATCAGGGGTAGGAAGAGGAGAGAGAGAGAGAGAGAGAGAGAGAGAGAGAGAGAGAGAGAGAGAGAGAGAGAGAGAGAGAGAGAGAGAGAGAGAGAGAGAGAGAGAGAGAGAGAGAGAGAGAGAGAGAGAGAGAGAGAGAGAGAGAGAGAGAGAGAGAGAGAGAGAGAGAGAGAGAGAGAGAGAGAGAGACAGAGACAGAGACAGAGACAGAGAGAGACAGAGACAGAGAGA
>NW_027187376.1:13871020-13894976 GCF_028583685.1 Petaurus breviceps papuanus | reverse complement strand
AGAGAGAGAGAGAGAGAGAGAGAGAGAGAGAGAGAGAGAGAGACAGAATTTCAGGCATGGAGAACAGTTAGGGCAAAGTCACAGAAATGGGATCATCAGTGTCATGTTCAAGGAACTACAAATAGGCTAGTATTGCTGAATTATACAGTCCACAGAAGGTAATAGAATGTAAGAAGATTGGGAGGACGTAATTTGTATAGAACTTTAAATGCCAAAAAAAGGACTTTATATTTGAAATTGGAGGTAATATAGAGCTACTGAAATCTGTTGAGCAGGGAGTGACATGGTTAAACTATGCTTTAGAAAAATCACTTTGTCAGCTGAGTAAAGGATGAATTGGAGTAGAGAGTTGAGGCAGAGGATCCAATGGCTATTTCAGCAATCTAGAAAATACATGGTAAGGGTCTAAACTGGGGTGATGGATGTGTTATTAGAAATTGCAGGATGTATGTGAAAGATGCTGTGGAGAAAGGAATTATAAAACTCGGCAATGGAATGGGTAGATAGGGTGAGCAAGATAGAAGGGTTGAAGATGACACTGAGGTTACAAACCTGAGAGATCCTCAGAGAAGTTTGCAAGAGGGGAGAATTTAGTGGAAAAATAATGAGTTTTGTTATAGATATGTTAAATTTGAGATGTCTGTGGGACATCCCACTCAAGATGTCCAACAGTTAGTTGGTGATGAAGGACAGTAGGTCAGGGGATAAAGTAGAGTTAGATAAATAAATGTGGGTAACATCTCTATAGAGATGATAGTTGAATTTCCAGAAGGTGATGAGATGACCAAGTGAAAGATTAGAGAGAGAAAAGGAGAGAGGCCCAAGGCAGGACCTTGGGGAAACCCACAATTATACAACTTGTTTAGGACTACAGAGAGAATACAGCTCAGAGAGGTTACCGAGCTCAAGAGTCCTAGATCTTTACCCTTTACCTACAACATGGCTTCTTATGAGGATAATTCCGAAAAGACTTTTAAAATCAACAATTTCTCACTCAAGATCACATTCTGTCATTGCTGACTCAGAGGGCTTTACCTGCTTCGACTTGGAGAGATAAGGTATCTTTCAATTTTGGCAAGAGCTGTTGTAGTTCTCTCTCTCCCAAATGCATCTCCTTGACATTGGACAGCGCTCCTCTTTCAACAGATGCTGCAGCTGGACCCAACATTTCCCTTAGGGGGTTTGGGGTCTGATCCCCCAGTGATTTCTCCTGAACATTAGTTAAGGGAAGAAGACTTCCTTCTGGCTTTCCTTGAAATTGAAGGACAGTGTTACTGCTCTTCGAAGGAATTTGCTGCCAAAGGGTCTCTGGGCATAGTAACTTCAACATGATAGGCACCGCATCAGTCTGAAAGTGATGACTCCCTTCAACAATGGAAGGAAAAGTAAGAGCTTGACATTTTTGACACTCAATGGGGGTGTTCATGACTGGCAATAGGTCTCTTCCATCCCCAAACTTTTCGGATGATGATTCACTCTTGGAGGTCATATGCTCACAACTAGAAGGCAAAGGACAAAATATCCACAACAGCACCTAAATAAAGAAACAACAATTTTCTCACTTTTTTGACTCCCATCAAATGGTCTAATTTTCAATGTTTTTCCACCTAAATTTTGTCATACATGGATTTCAGTCTATTGGTATAGATGGATTTTTTACATTTGTAATTTCTGTGTTAACCTAGAATTTTTCACACAAAGATCAGAATAGCTCAGATTCTAAATCAAAGTCATTACAAGCATTTGGGAGAAACTAAATATAAAAGTACAATGAGCTAATTTAATTTAAATACCTTTATCATATAGCTTCTGTTTTAGATGGTAGTCACAACAAATAGGCCAGTAAACTACACAGGGCTCTTAGTAAATAGAATGCTTCAAACATCCTAAGCTTGCAATTTTCTTTAATGTTCATCAGTATTCTTGTGATTTCATGTATCCTTCTGGAGTCAGGGTCTAGAACTCCAGTAAAAATTATAAAATGGTATGGCACTGGAAAAATCAAGAGCTGGATGTGAAAGAAGACTGGAGTCCAAGTCTCAACTTGGATACTTGTCAGCCACGTGACATTGGACAAATCATTTTACCCTCTGGACCTCACTTTCCTAATATGTAAAATAAGGCAATTGGACTATGAATAGATGAAAATACAAAGGACTTGGGGTATATTTAAAAGTAGTTACTATGGACTATTTTTGATAGTGCACTATAATTTTCATTCCACTTCTCTTATTCCTGATAATTTTGCTTAGAAGAAGCAAGAACTGGAAGGTTCCCATTGATGGAAAAATGGCTAAACAAATTGTGATATATTAGTAGAATGGAATGTAACTGCTCTGTAAGATGTGACCAATGTGATTAATACAGAGAAGAATGGAAAGTCTTCAATGAATTGATGGAAGGTGAAATATATAGAGCCAAGACAATAATATACACAATAACTACAATAAAGTTTGGAAAGAATGGCACAAATCAATCAAAAATGAATGTTGTAGAGTTACCAAGAATAAGTTTGTTTCCCAAGAAGGAATGCATTTATTTCATTCCTACTATGTGACAGGGTCCTATGCTATGTACTTCACAAATCTCTCATTTGATTTTCACAACAACCCCAGGAGGGAGGTGCTATTAATATCCCCAATGTGCAATTGAGGAAACTGAGGCAGACAGAATGAAATTAGTTCCCCAGGATCACAGAGATTTAAATGCAGACCTCTGTTACTCCAGATCCACTGCTCTATCCATTGGGCTCCTTGCTGCCTATAAGAGAAGGTATTTCCCCTCTCCCTCACTCCTTTACAGAAACTGTCCACAAGTGTTTTGTTTTTGAATTATTTTCAGTCATGTCCAACTCTTCATGACCCCATTTGTTTGTTTGTTTGTTTTTTGTAAAGATACTGGAATGGTTTGCCATTTCCTTCTCCAGCTCGTTTTGCAAAGGAGGAAACTGAGACAAATCAGATTAAGGGACTTGCCCAGGGTCACACAACCAGTAAATGTCTGAGGTCAAATTTAAAATCAAGAAGATAAGTCTTCCTGACTCCAGGCCCAGTATTCTATCCACTGTGCCACGTAGGTGCCCTGTAGGTGTAAAATACTGCATATAATATCAGATTTTTCAGCAAATTGATTGGTTTTCCTGAATTATTGTCCTCTTTATCCTCTTTTTTTTTAAATAAAAATTCTTTATTTTAAGGGTTGACTTCTGGGAGGAAGACAAGTATAGAGGGAAATTTAGATAGTGTAAAAATAAAAGCTATCAATAAAATATATTTCATTAAAAAAAGAAATGCTACATTTAAAAAGATAGTATAGTATCTCATATCTTTCCTGTCACAACCAAACTCTCAGGGAAAGGCATCCATCTTTTTTTGCTTCTTCTTTATGACCTCTCAATTCCTTGTAATCTGGCTATAATCATCACATGATTAAAACTGCTCTAAGTTTGCCAAACATTTCTTAATTACTGAACATAGTGTTCAGTGAAATTTTCTCAATCTCTATTCTTCTTGACCTTTATGTGGCTTTTGACACTATTAACCAGCCCCTATTTCTGTATTATCTCCTTCTTGGGTTTTCACGGCTCTGCTTTCTCCTGCCCTTCTTGTTTGTCTGACCAGTCTATCTCCATTTCCTTAGTTGGATTATCATCCATGTCCTGGCTCCTATGCATTATGATATTTTAAGGCTCTGTCCTGGACCTCCTTCTCTTTTATTTCCTTATCTTTTTTTAAAGGATCTCATCATCTTCTATAATTTTAATGATCATCTCTATTTAGATGAGACCTCAGATCTTTATATCTAGTCCTCAAATCCCTCCTGAGTCCAAGTATCTAATTGCCTGCTGGACAGCTCCCTTGGATCTCATACAACCATCTCAAACTCAACTATGTACAAAAGCAAATTTATTTTTCTTTCTAACTTCCCTATTTCTACTGTGGATAATACTATTTTTCTACTCAGCTAGGTTATTAATATCAGAATCCTCTTGAACACTTAAATGTCTCTGACCATCTATATACAGACAGTTGTAATATTTATCCTTTTCTCCACTCAATACAACCACAATAGTTCAGGTCCTCACCAACTTTTGTCTGGATTATTAGTTGCAATTCATATGTATGTTAATTGCAATCATATGGGAAGATCAATTGCAATTGCCCTTGCGATTGATCTCTCCATGTTCAATCTCCCTACGTCCAAACTATCCCTCTACACAGCTGACAAATTTATGTTTTTAAAGCACATGTCTGGCCATGTCAGTCCCTTTCTCACAAAGTTTTGATGGATCCCTATTGTCTCTAGGATAAAATACAATCTTCTCTAGCATTTAAAACCATCCACACAATATGTTTTTTACATACTATACATTTCAACCAAATTAGCTTACTTGCTGTTCCTGATGCAGTACATTCCATTTTTCATCACTCCACCTTTGCCCCTCCTTACCTCTGTTCTATTCTAGAGGTCTCCTGTGAGGGAGGGTGTTCATGGTTTTATTTAGTCTTCAAATCCCAAGGCCAACTATGTAAGTAATGGTTTCCTCCTTGAGCAGAGCTGTTAGTATGTGAAACGTTTTACTGAACCTATTTCTCTGGCATGAAATGCAACAATTATGAAATTTCAAAACACTTTAAATTTCTGATTGGGGAAGAGAAGGGGAATCAGCATTTATATAGTGCCTACTTTGTGCCAGGCACTCTGGTAAGCTCGTTTTTACAAATAATCTTACTTAATCTCACAACAACCCTGCGAAACTTATTATCCTCATTTTACACTTGTGGAAACTGAGGCAAAGAGAAGTTAATTGACTTGCCCAGCATCACACAAGTAGTAAGTGTATGAGATTTGGGTCTTGAAGGTAGCTAGGTGGCCCAGTGGGTAGAGCATTAGGCCTAGAATCAGAAAGACTCATCTTCCTGAGCTCAAATGTGGCCTCAGACACTTGCTAGCTGTGTGACCCTGTACAAGTCACTTAATCCTGTTTGCCTCTGTTTCTTCATCTGTAAAATGAGCTGGAGAAGGAAATTGAAAACCATTCCAACATCTTTGCCAAGAAAATCCCAAATGGAGTCACTAAGATTCAAACACAACTGAAAAACGAGCAAACTTCCTGACTTCAGATCCAGCAGTCTATACACTGTATACTACCTGTAAATCTTAGAATTCAGAGTAGGAAGGAAGCCCAAAGGGCATCTAATATAACTTTTCTCCCCGAGCCAGAATCCTTCTCTATAATGCCCTGAACATTTCCAGTCTTTGAATATTCCCAGAGATAACTAGCTTACTATTTTGTGTAGCAGCTCATGTCTAGGCACTACATAACACAATCTCTGGCATTGGCCTTTTTTATTCTCTAACTTGGTTGACTTTCTCATTGATTTCTTTAGATCTCGTGTGTTCCTATGTCTGCACAGGTGGCACCCAAATTTCTATATACAACCCTAATATCTCTCCTGTCCTTCACGTCCACATTGCCAACTATCTACTGGTTCTGTTTACCTGAATGTCCCATGGAATCCAGTTGAAGGATGTGGATAAGAGACTTGGTAAGAAGGCTGAATTGATGGCATTTGTGTGATAATTCATTCTTGAAATATATTGTTTGATATTTTAGTTATGATATTAGTAGTACAAAATGGAATCACTTAAGCTAAGTGGCCCTCGTGTCCATAAAACATAGAAGCAATGACAGACAATAGTAGTTTTCTATAGTGTTGACCCATTCTGACCCTGTGCCAAGCAGTTAAATGATCGCAGGACCTCCTGACTGGACAGGACTCGACTGACTGCAGCAGCTATGAACCAAACCTTTGCCTGTAGTTTAGGACAGCCAACTGTAATCCTTCACTCTATTTCTGGTTCTGATAAGCCTGAGCCTCCTAGAGATAGGGACAGGGGAATTTTCCCAACATAACTGGGTCTGATTAGAAATACACCTTTCACATCTGTCTTCAGTTACCTGTTTTCAACCAAGTTCATTTTTAAAGGCTCAGACTCCTACTCTGAGCATGTACTCCTGCCTGAGATTTTTGCCGTGGTACATGTGTCCCTCCTGCCCCTCCCTGCCAAGCTTATTAAGTTTCTTTGTATCTGTGGGGCTTAACCTCTGCCTTTCTATTGCCATCTCCCCTCCCCCACCGTGTGTCTTTGGGATGGGGGCCTGTTTACTGTACCACAATAAACCTCATGTTTGTACTATCTTTCTGATCACCAATTTCCTATGAATTCTCAAACCTAGGTCTTTGTTCTAACCTGAGGTTTGAAGCCAAATAAAACAATTTGGTAACTGATTGCCTGTGGAGAGTGAAGAAGGAAGAGTTAATGATGATACCAAGATAATTAGTTCTGTTTTGGATATTTTCACTTTGAAAAGCAATTAGAATATTAATCTATTTGTATATGTGTACAGTATATATGCACATATCTAGAAACAATTTTTGAATTTTCTTCTGGTATTGTGAATAATAGTAATATATACATATATATGTATAATATAATGTAATGTTGCATATATGTGATGTGATGTGATGTGATATGATGATATGATATGATATGATATGGTATGGTATGTGGTATGGTATGGTATGGTAGATAAGACTCTTCCTCTGAAAGCTTTCTTTACTATCACCTCATGGCACTGGTGTGGCCCTGGATTCCTGAAGGCTATATTAGTGGAATTGAGGCTATGACAGATCTACCAACCTGGAAGGGCTTCAAGTCTGGCCCTGGTGACAAATAGGTATAAGTGTGTGTATGTGTGTGTGTGTGTGTGTGTGTGTGTGTGTGTGTAATGAATAAATGTTGCACATATATGTAGACTTTTGTTTGTCCCTTTTGAGGTTTTATAATTTGAAAGAGCCAGCCTTTTTATACCAAAAAAGATATTTCTGGTATAAAAAGGAAATATAAATATTCAGTAAGTAGAACTAAATGGTTCTTGGTATAAGGGCATCACTATGAAAAGAAACATTAAACTTACTAGCATTCAATATTTCTGCCTGAATTACTTTCACACAGTAATGAAGCTGCATATTCTTTCTAAGACTGGCAAAGAATTGTTTACTTGGTTTGCTTTAATTTGACAAAACGAGTCAATTTACTTTTCTACTAGTAGTCTTTGGAATGGAATAGAAGCTTGTATAATAATAAATGTGACTCATGTACCATTTGGTCAAAAGAATTAGAATTTGAAAATATGATATCACTCCAGACATATACTATCCACTTCTCTAATCTGAATCCAAGATCTGATAAATTAATGTTGTTCAATAGGTAATGCAAATTTCTTTTGCCTTTTCTTGGGAAAAATTCAAAACATTCCAAAGTAGTTACCTCTGGGAATATATGGAATGCTCATTTAAAAATATAAGTATGCATACAGTATTATTTAATGTGTATATGTTTATATAATTTTAGTATTGACCATAGAAATTTTAAACTTTGACCTTTTATAATTTTCTCTTAGTTTCTCATCTTTTAGGCAACTTAAATTATTAATGACTAAATGGCTAAATCTATTAGACTGTATGCTCCTTGAGGGCAAGAATTCATGTTTTTTCTTTGTATCCCAACCACCACTTAACATAGTGCCCAAAACAAAATAGGAGCTTAATAAATATTGATTAGCTTTAAAAAGAAATAAACAAACTTGAAGGCAAATAATACAAGAATTTGGAAACCTCATTAGGAAATAAAGTCTAAAAAGAATATTAAGGTATTTAGAACAGGAGGCATAGAGAGAATTATGTGATTGAAAATGCAAATTAAAATGTAGGTAAGCCTGGACCACATTTCTGGGAACTCTGTAGGGGAAAGGAGGTTGCCTTAAGCTCTATGTTTTTAAAAAACTAAACATTTAGAATACAAACATAAGAATTCTACGGGGTTCACTCAAATTAACTTCTGTTGAAGAGTGTAAATTTTATCTACATGAGGAGTGGAAAATGATATTCCAATGAAATTTAGTTGCCCTAGACCAGTGCTGGAAGGAATGCCCTTAGTTTTTTTAGGATCCTATAATCATATGAGTAGACTCATTGACTGTTAGATTTTTTAACCCATCTAATTCATCCCCTTGTCTTACAGAGGAAGAAAAACCCCACAAAATTCGAGTGACTTTCCCTTTGTTAGCTTATCTTACACCAATCACAGAAATGCTTCCTAATAGCAAATAGAACACTAGTAGAGGAAGTACATTTGGCTTTTTAAGTCCCTCAGGAATTATTCATAGGAGAATCAATACCTTTCTGAGAATGCCTTTCAAGAAGTAAACTGAGGCACTCAGAATCTTTGGCTAATCATATCAAGATGTAGTTTTAAGTTTTAAAGTGCATTATGATTATAGTCAGTTAAGTAGATTAGAAGTTAAATTAGTATTAGATACACTAGTTTCCTCTTGCTTAGGGAATCTCAGAAAACATAATGCCACCTCAGAATTCTTTAAAATAAAAAGGGCAAGGTCTTTGATTTCTATTGACATCCATATTTATATATACAGAGTTTATGCCTCCCTTCTTTCATCCTATGGAGGCCTTTAATGGACTTCCAAAATTTTTGGAAACAATTAGTACTATTTGGTACCTATCCTACACAGAGGGGGTTCTTTGGCTCACCCCAGCCATCTGTGCATCATCCTTCATGAGTTTATAGCAACTCTTTTTCAATAATTACTTGAAAAGGACAAGAGAGAAGCTTTTCTGATTTGAATGGGTCCAATTTGCTAATATTCATTGTATGAGCACATGTTCTACTAGCACGTTAGTGAAAAGGCTTGCCAGTATTAGGAAATGTATCCAGGTTCAAAGTATGATCAAAACAAATCCATGAGATTTGGGAAAGAATGGTTATCTTCAAAGTGATGTGATATCTATTTTTAAAAAAGCTTTTGCATTTCAAAAACAGCCAATCCTTTTTTAATCACCATAAATGATATTTACATTGCACTCACAACTCTTTGGATGGAAGTCAATGGTAGAAGAATTGTAAGTTCCATTTTAAAATAAGGAAACTGAGGTTCTAAGAGATGAACTCAGAGAGACAGAGGAAGTGGAAAGAGCTTCACAGTCAGAAGAGTTGCTCCTTTGGGCAAATTACTTATCCTTCCGAGGTCTATACAGTATATTTAATATGTACAGCTAGAGGGAACTTCCTTTTCTGGAGTTATGATCCTGTGACTTGCCGTAATAATATCACTAATGAGTATCGGCACAGACACTCAGACTTGGGTCTTCTGAGTTGCATTTCAACACCCTTGCCTTTTTACCAGGCTGTGTCTCAGGAGCTTCAGTACAACTGCTGATCAGTCATTCAGGAGCTGGCTACGTTTGGAGAATGGATAAAGAAATGCTTTGGAAGACTCGGCAAACACCCTGTAAACATCATTCTTCGCAATGCTTGACATTCTAAAGGAGAGATGGGAAGTTCCCATTGGGATGGCCTAAGAGCAGTCAGGAAGACTTGCAGGGGCCAAGGTGTTATATCCCTTTATTTTTTATAGAATAATGGGTGCTAGATCATGTGCATGGAATTGTTCCTTGTGACCCCTTCTCTGGGTGACTTGAATGAAACACTTCATTTAAATATTCATTTGTAGTGTCTTTCCCTCTTCACCTTCTCCAGGTGGAAGTGATCTCACCCATCTCAAGTTCCTCATAGCATTGTCCATACACTTCTTCTTGTCCCCTCTTATTTCCTCTTGTCTAATAGTTATTTCTATGGGCATCTTCACTCCCCCATCCCCATTGAATTTTAATGTACTTGAGAGCAGGGCTTGTGCCATGTAGATGTTCACATACCCAGAACATGACGCAATTCTTACACAGAGTAGAAACTTAATGAGTTTTTTTTGAAGTATCATATATTTAGTGAGTACCTTACAATGCCTTCAAGGTAGAAAATACTGTGCTATTAAAAACAGAAAAAGTCAAAAGAAGAAAGACTTGAGGAGGTGAGAGACATTAAAAATTTACAAAAGGAAGGGCAATAAAAGGAAAAATTAAAGAGAGTAGGAAAGTCCAAAAGGGAAATCTCTTTGAACCTCTTCAACTAGAGCATATGTGTTGTGCTGATAAAAATGTCTATATTCTGCCCAAGTCCTATAAAACGCTCATTCGTTTACTTTTTTCCCCAATAAAGAAGGCAAACAGCTATTTTATTTGTCCTCCCACATATGGCCCCAGCTCCCTGCTGATCCCTCTAACAAGATGCGTCACTGAAGAATATAAAGACAAGCATCTTGGAACTGCTCCACTATGCAAGAGGTGGTGATCAAAAGTATGCCCAGGTCCGGGGGCGGCCAGGCGGCTCAGCGAGTAAGAGCACCGGCTCCAGTGTCGGGATGACCTGGAGATCGAATCCCGGGCTCAGACACTCAGCACCACACCCAGAAATAACTGGCTGTGTAACCTTGAGCAAGTTACTTAACCCCGATTGCTAAAAAAAAAATATGCCCAGGTCCAAGGAGCAGAACACAGAGCCTATTAAACATGCCTATCACAAGCCTGTATTCTCTGCTTTTACTGACACCCATGATGACTGGATAGAGAACTCTAATTGTTTTTTCTGGCAATTGAAAACTATCATGCTTCTAAGAGCAAAAGATTCTTTTGGAATAGAGGGTACTGATGAAACTAACCAATTGAGACTTTTTCCAACATTTCATAACTGTGCCACCTAATGGGTAAGCTTGGTTCCTATAAGTCAGGGGGTCTCTACCTGGGTCTCGTGAACTTTAAAAAAAAATTACTGTATTTAAATATAATTGGTTTCCTTTGTAATACTATGTATTTTATTTTATGCATTTAAAAGGATCATTCTGAGAAGGGGTCCATAGCTTTCACCAGACTGCCAAAGAGATCCATTACACACACAAAAAGGTGAAGAAATCCAGCTAGATGATATAATGAAGCAGAATCTTAATCATACTTTGAGGGCATTTGAGGCCTCAACCATCTGGGCACAGGCAAGTTCTAGTTGTAAGTCCTTCCTCTCTGAATTAGACATGGGGAGGGATAACATCAATCAGAGGGAATAATAGTGTCTACTGTGGACTGAGTATTTATAGGGCAGTAAGATATACTTCTGTAAAATGGGAACAATAAAATTAATTGCCTCACAGGGTTGTCAGGAAGAAAGGGCTTTGTAAATTTTACCATGTTATGTAAATATGAGTTATTACTGGCATTATTATCATCTGAGGCAGCTCCAACATCTTCACATTACATCTGAGGGAGTATAAATTAGTTTCCCAAGATCAGACAGGTAGTGAGCATCAGAGGCAGGATTTGAACCCAGGTCCTCAGTCTCCAAAATCAACACTATTTCCACTGTAGTTCTGGAAACAGTTTTCTGTGTCATATCTACAAGACAAGAAGAGTGAGGGATGACCTATACATTGAAACCTCCTGGGTTTATGTTGCTTTGTTTTGTTTTCTTTTTAAGTCAGTAGTAGAAGCATGTGATACAGACAATTATCAAACCATATGATGAACATTTAGATGTAGAAAAATTAATGAAATGTGATTTTTAATAAGTAGAACTATCTTAAAATGTTATTATGGTGGAAGAGAATGCTGGAGGTGAGAACGACCACATCAAAAAGCAAGATCCAGGCAGCCAACCACAGAGAAGGACTAATATTCCTATCTTTCAACCCCTTTCAACACCCCCCCACCTCTTTTTTGGATTTAACCTATGATTTATGGGAAACTCATCAATTTTTAGAATAGATTAAAAGGAAATTGAAACATAATAAGATTTACTATGAGAAGCAGTCCCATAATGGTAGCATAGAATAATAATAACAATAATAGTAATTAATAATAAATAATACCAAACATCTATCATCTATATAACTTCATGGCCCTTTAACAGAAATGAATCTTTTATCTCATCAATTTAAGAGCTCCCTCCAATGATATATATTCCAACCCATCTACACCTGCCCATCTTCTGTGACTGTTATCTATGACTTCAAAAAAATTCACCCCAGGAAGTCTATCCAATATGCTAGAGATCTTTCTTGATTTCTTTCAACATTGCAAGGGTATCAACAGAATGCTTTCACCATGTGACCAACCCCTCTTTTCTTTTTGTTATATAATTCATTGATGTACTCAGGTTCTTCAGCATTCCTCATTGTTTATATGTTGCAGCATGTCCCACCCACCATGTGCCTTTCCTTTGAACTCATCCTTAGTTCTTCAGATGAAGTAATATTTTATGTAGGTATGTCATATAGCAACACAGATAAGTTATTTGTATTAAAAAGATGGTATTTTGCTGTCATGGGAAATTTATGGTCAGTAAAGGTGCTTTGCAATTTCCTGGAAGCGGTTTGGTCCCCTCCCTTCTTTTTTCAACTTTGGGACCAACTCACTGTCCATTGGTATATTGCTTATCCCAGATGTGAATGTAACAGCTTCTGGCAAGGAGTTGACTGGTCACCAACCAGCCTGGGATTTATAGTTCTTTTGGGTTTTGGAAGAGAGAAAATGAATTTGAGATTAGCCCTTCATCAAGAAGGTGTAGGTAATTATGTACTGGGTATGGCAGGGGTTTGGGAGACTCAAGAAGAACAACTCAAGAAGGAATGAAAATGTTGATAGTGGTGTGTGCCACCTATGAGATTCTTTTATTTAAGATTATGATAGATTGCTTTTAATTGGACTAGGAAGTATGTCTCTCTCTCTATAGATAGATAGATAGATAGATAGATAGATATAGATATAGATATCTATATCTATCTGTCTGTCTATATATAGATATCTCTATCTCTATCTCTATATCTGTCTATATATATATAGATATCTATATCTCTAATTATCTATCTATCTATCTATCTATCTATCTATCTATCTATCTATATATATATATATATATATATATATATATATATATATATAGAGAGAGAGAGAGAGAGAGAGAGAGAGAGAGAGAGAGAGAGAGAGACAGAGACAGAGACAGAGAGAGAGAGAGACTTTTGGCTCCAGTAATAGGAGTCCTGAGAGAAACAGGCTAGCCTAGAGGAATGGGCAATGTAAAATTGTTTTATTTTTTAATTGTTAAAGACTGCATTAGTCAGATTTAACATTTTTTTCTTATAAACACTTGTATTCTACCACATTGTTGCCTGCTGTCCTTTTGTTTGTCACATAAGGGTACATCGGACCCTTATAGGGAAGGTGGACCTTTCCTAATGCAGGGCTGTAAGCTCAAACCCTAGTCCATTGATAGTTGTGCACAATTCATTTCATAATCAGACTTCCAAGTGTAGGATTACCATGAATGCAGTCCATATTTTGCAAATCTGCCTTATAGATGTGAGTTGATATTACATACATATTTTGGATAGACTGGCTAGAATGTCCATTCATATGCATGTTTAAATCTGAGCAATAGATATTATTTATCCATTGTTCTTTCCTATGTAGATAGACAGATTGAACTCCTTTGAGTTTGCTTCAGTTTGCTTTCACGTTGCTTTGTCACCTGCAAAGAGGCCCATTTGGAAGACATCACCGTTTAGAGGGAATCCTTCCTTGACCTAGACTTTACAGCGGTTCTCTTCTATCACAGTGAGAGCATACACCTCTCTCTCTCTGTTTTATGTCTCTCCTAATGTTTATTATTAGAATGTCATTGAACAAGGTCTTTTTCTCTTGTTATATATCCTAAAATGAATCCTGAAAGATTTTGCTGCATGACAGGAAACACTTTCTTGGATAACATCCTGGAAGGTTGCAATTTTTTTCAATTAAATAGAATATTTTTAATAACAAGCACAATGTGATCTTATATTTCCTAAATCAGTAAATTGTGAGAGTAAAAATGTGAGCCATTGTTGCATATCGGTTGTGAAAACTACTAATGCCCTCAGTAAGGATGTTCCTCAAATTGTGTGGTATATGACTAAATATTCGCATAGATCAGAAGTTATTGATTTTCTCTCATTCATCTTTTGGGATATTAGTGGTTCAATTTTTCCTGTACCTTTGATATCTTCCCCTTCCCTTCAGATACCTTATATCATTCCCTCAGGGTTTTTAATCATGTCGAGAATAGATCTCTCTACTTACTCAATTCAACCCAGCTACTTGTCCCCTCTTCATTTAGTGATATTCCTATGTTCTCTGTAAGTACCTCAACTACACCAGGGATACTAGAATCAAGTGTGGTGAGTCCACTGTCTGATAAAAAAAAGCTTGATTTTTCTTTTGTTTGTAATTCTCTTTCCATTTTCATTCTTGAATGCCCCAGCATATTTTTGCATAGTTGAACATCTTGCCAAGCTTCCTTTAAACTGGTTTTTCCCTTCACTGCTTCTCTTTGCTTTATGAAAAGATTATCCATTATCATTCTTTAAAAAATTTTATAAACAAGTTCATATTCTGACCCTGGGCTCCTTAAACTTTTCCACTTACAACTCCTTCAGCACTTCTTAAACTGTGTATTAGGTCATGGCTAGAATTATTTTTTGTAAGCCAAATGTTCTCCTTTGAATTGAAGTATCAGAATATTGATTTGATTAAAGGGAAGGGAAGGTGTCTTATCAAGTTGTTCAGAGAATCTCCCTACCATTTCATTCTCAACAACTGCTTTTGATGTCTAATATTGTTATTTTCAATTTTATACCATATTTTTTGCAAACACTTATCACTAATACTGAAATACATTATGTCCAAAATGTTCCATGAAATAATGTTTTGTATAGCTTTGGGGAATGATAAAACTCCCTCAGCTCTTTTCTTTAGCTCTTCAAAGAATGCCTGTGAGCCATCCTTCCACTGGGTGAAACACCCTTCTTTCTTCTAGTTTCATAATAACAAGAATGTCAAGATTGATATGATGCATCTCCTATGGTAGATCTACCTGGTCATTGGACGAATGGCTAACATTTATGGACTCCAAGAGCCAAAATTTCTTGATGGCCTAAAAAGTGAAATGTTTTGTCCTTACCTCTTTTTGGGAACTCTGTCACTATCACTGCCCAGGCAAAAGAAGCCACAAAGGAAGGAGGCCATTTTGTATTTTTCCTTGTTTAGTGGGTTTCCATGGCCAAAAATCCTCCAAAAATTTACCACCAGATAGCCAGCATAGTAAAGCTGTTTCTCTTTGTAAGGAGCCAAGCTAGTGTTTTAAACCAGACTATTCCCTGGACTCTCCTTGAAGCCTTTTCCTGCATAAGAGAAGCTGACAGAGGTGGAATCCTGTTGCATAGCCTTCCACAACCCAGGATTACCTGCACACTATGATAAAGTATTGAATTCAGATTTTATGGCAGTACTTTCATGCCAATTCTAAATGTTTGCTGATGGTAGCATGGAGACGGTATAAAGAACAGGCCTTGGAGTTGGAGGACCTGGTTGCCATACTACCTGGTACTTGCTCCCTGGATATACACCTATCAGAGGCAAATATTTTTAAGTGAATTTGGGCTATATTATCTCAGAAGTCCCTTCCAATTTTGAGATTCTATGAATTTATATAAAAACCAACTGGTTGATTAAATATGTTATGGTTAATATAATTTGATGTAAATAAATCATTTGCAATTTGTTGTTCCCAATGTGTGATTTGCTTCAAAGAATTACTAAAAAATGAATAAATAAAAATTAAACCAAATTGTAAATTGCAAAATGCTGAACTGTAATAGAAGGGAAAGTGGGAGCAAAGAAAATGGCATGGGGAAAAGAAATAGAAAAATACAGGAGAAATCACTACACCAGAAGCAATTCTACTTAATCATACTTTTTCATTACCAATGGGTTAAAAAAAATTTCACTTGAATAATTCAGCCTTTCTGATCAGAATTTTGTTCCTTATACAGTACACTTAGCTATAGCAAAATATGAGGAAATAGCTATTCTTATGACCAAAAGAACAACATAAAACTCTTCAAGAGTTTATAGAAATATTGTTTTTCAATCTCAGCTTTCAGGGTTTTTTATTTTGTTTTGTGTTATGCCTGCATTGCTATCTTTTCAATAGAAATATTTATAAAACAAATTAGCCGGCTTGTTTAAAGGTGATGCCTTGCCAATTGAGAAATGTATTTTATAATCAGTAGATCAGTAAGGGAGAAATAATCAGAAAGAACTGCACCCCCTCCCTTCAGGATAACTAAATACTGAGTACGTTGCAATATGTTCACTACCATGGCTGCCCTGAAGGCTACTTCCTCTTACTTTCCCCATTCAGAGGTCAGTGTCAATGTCAAAGGGGATACTCCCTGGGAATTAGTATTCAACTTTCTTGTTCCTGAGCAAGATGGAGACCTTCCCCTTTACCCTGTTCAGAACCCACTGTTTCCTCTTGGCTTCCTTATTCTTACAGCTCCCCTGCAGCAAGTAGTTCCTAAGAGTTTGAATGAAGTTTTGTGTTTTCCTTTGCTGACATCTGCTGGAATGATAGACAGGAAAAAAGAAAGTCAACTCATTAACTAGGATCGGGAAGAAAAATGGGATCCATGTCGAGTGCCTCTACCTCCACTTAAACCTGCCAAATGAAGGAAGGGTAATAGATGATTTCTAATATTTCTTTCAGTCCTAACAGTCCCTGATTCTATGATAAGCTGGCATAGCACTGACCATAAGGTTGTAGAATTCTTCTTGTCATTCATTTTAAAAAGGACAAAATCTTTTACTAAATTTTTTTTGCAAAGCAGTAGGGGTTAAGTGACTTGTCCAGGGTCACACAGCTAGTAAATGTCAAGTGTCTGAGGTAGGATTTGAACTCAGTTCCTCTTGACTCCAGGGTCCATGCTGTATCCACTGTACCACCTGGCTGCCCCTGCTCATTTATTTTTAAAATAAGTTTTATTGATTCCTTTTGTTTTATACACCACTGTCATTTATTTAATACTAACATGTCATATGCCTATTAAAATATTCCCTTTTGTGTATATATTTGTGTAATGCTGGATTTCCTTCATATATTTCAATTAAAGCAACATATCACAATAGATTTGATGCAGAAACAGATAAAAGAATCCAACTTTCTTTTATGTCTTCCTTTAGCCAGACATTAAAGAGATTTGAAAAAATATATGGAGTGATTCTCCCCAAATTTTTTTTGTCTTGGAAAATAGACAGTTTTCCATAAAATATGTTCTTTATGTTACCATATAATGAGTTTTTTTTGTTATCCTAAAATTAATTATAGTTTTAAAAGAAATTGTCGGTTTTAATTTCTAAAATATCAATAGATATAACCCACATAAACAAAAGCTCTTTGGAGTTCTCAATGATTTTTATGTGCAAAGGAGTCATCAATTGTTCTTAAGAGTGTAAAGGGGTCCTGAAACTTTGAGACAAGCTAACTAGACAACAAGTTAGCCTGGAAGGAGTTACACATTGGGGAGCATGTTGAGATATTATTTCACCTCTGGTTGAAATATTAAAAAGATCCATTTCTGGAGGCACAGCAGGGAAAATTCCAGAGGAAACATCTTGGGGGTAGTGATCCAAGGACTAAACGCAAAGGCAAAGGGAAGAGAGAGAGGGGGGCATCTTATGCTTCATGCATAATTGGTATTTAAAAGTTTATAAACTGATTCATTCAGACTAGGGGCAGAGTTTCTTTTGAGGAGCTGGGTAAATCAGGATGGATTTTCTCAAGCTATGGTAAAATCACAGGGAGATATCATGGGAATGATCAAGTTGAGGGTTGGTATGTATAGGAAGTTTAGAAAGAGTCATAGAAGCCCACATTCATAATTAAAGGCCAGAAACAAGCAGGTTTGGGGTGGGCTGGCACACAACATCCAGGCCAACCAAAATAACATCAAGGAAACTAGAACTGAGGTGACATCAAGAGCAAAACCAGGTCACATACCAAGGTAAGAGAGTTTAAGAAGAGTAAGCCGAGGCGGCCAGGTAGCACAGCAAGTAAGAACACTGGCTCCAGTGTCAGGATGACCTGGGGATCGAATCCGGGCTCAGACACTTAGCACCCACCCAGAAACACCTGGCCGTGTAACCTTGAGCAAGTTACTTAACATCAATTGCTTAGGGGCAGCCAGGTGGCTCAGCAAGTAAGAGCACCGGCTCCAGTGTCGGGATGACCTGGGGATTGAATCCGGGCTCAGACACTTAGCACCACACCCAGAAATAACTGGCCGTGTAACCTTGAGCAAGTTACTTAACCCCAATTGCTTAGGGGCGGCCAGGTGGCTCAGCGAGTAAGAGCACCGGCTCCAGTGTCAGGATGACCTGGGGATCGAATCCGGGCTCAGACACTTAGCACCCACCCAGAAACACCTGGCCATGTAACCTTGAGCAAGTTACTTAACCCCAATTGCTTAGGGGCGGCCAGGTGGCTCAGCGAGTAAGAGCACCGGCTCCAGTGTCAGGATGACCTGGGGATTGAATCCGGGCTCAGACACTTAGCACCCACTCAGAAATAACTGGCCGTGTAACTTTGAGCAAGTTACTTAACCCCAATTGCTTAAAAAAAAAAAAGAAGAGTAAGCCTTTGGTTCTAAAATGTGTGCTTAGAACCAGCATCAAACTATAAAAAAGCCATGCAACTTAGGGGATTAGTATCCTGTCCTACTATTGCAACAATAATGTTCTCCAGTATATCTCAATAAAAATAGTAAAAATGATGTTTCACCTAGAACGAATGAAGAATTTGCTCTGTGCAGATCATTGCACTAACCACTGGGGATATAACTATAAAAGCAAGACAGTCCCTGCTCTCAAGGGCTCATGTTCTAATAGGAAGAACACATATGGAAAGTTTCAGCTGCAAGGCAGATGGAAGAGTCCCATGGTTCTTAGGCTGTAGCAGCAAAGCAGAGAGTATCTCATCTCTTTTAATGTCATTTCCGCTGAGAAAAGCCTATCAGGGTCTGCCTTTAAACCTTAGATGGTAAGAGCTTTCTTTCTGGGGTCTTCTGTGGGTATGGCTGATTCACCTTCAGGAACAGCTGCCAGGCTGCATCCATTTCCTTCCAGGGATGAAGGCTAAGGGGCACTGGATTGGAAGCATTGCTATTCCCAAAGCTCTTGGGTTCAGGGTCCTGGGCATTTTCCACTGGGATCCAAGGGCAGATGGTGGTCAAACTGATAATGATTGCTCAACTTGGCTGGCACACACTGCTTCCTGTCTTGCCCTCAGGGTGCCCCATTACTTTGGCTAGGCTGGTTCACCTGCCCTGTAAATGGCAGTTGGTTGGCAGCTGGTGAGGATGCCTGCCCCCCTCTCTACAGGAACTGATTCCCTGGATGATGTCTGTGAGAGCAGAGCTGAAAGCAGATAGTCTGCAGAGTACTGCCACTCCCAGGGCTGCTCTTTGCATCTGCCTGTTGGAGGTAGTTGGTCCACAGCTGTTACTAAAGGCAATAAAAAGTGGGCCCCTTCTCCACATGACTGGCTCAATAATTCCCTCAATATTGGCTGTAGTTGGAAGCGGGTCTGGTGGTTTGGGGGACATTGCTATTCCTGAGGCTCTTTGGCTTGGGTCCCTGGCCTGTCCACATCAGGGGATGATGGGAAATAGTGGTCAAGGCAGTAGGGGCAGTTGAACCTGACTGAAAGATACTGCCTCCTGTATCACTTTCAACGTGCCCCACTGCTTCAGCTAACCCAACTTGACTGCTCTGTGAGTGGCAATTGTTGCTTTGTAAGTAAAGTCTAGTTTAATATGCCTACAAGGGGGGTATGCTGTATCAGACAGGGAAGAATTGGAGGAAGGGAGATAAAGAAGCTCTTTGACTTTCCGCCACAGGAATTCTGTCAGAAGGGAACCCAGGAAAATTAGGGGAAGTAGTGGTGGTGATGGTGAGAACCTTCTAGCAGCTGACAAGCTCCCCAAGTTGTGGGGTGGTCTGAGTGAAAATGGAAAAGAAAGAGTATAATGAGGAGGTGTGCTTTGGACAGGCTGGGAGTAGAGAAGAGAAGGCAGGAGTTGGCAATGAAGCCCTCTCTTCTTCCCCACTTTGAGTCGAAGCCATTTGGTACCATGGATGGATCAGAGATGGCAAAAACAGGAGGGTGAAAGACCAGTTAGAAGACTTAAAGAAAGCTACATGAGAGGTAATGATGGCCTGATTCAGGGTGCTGATAGGAAAAGGAGTAAAAGGGAGGGGGAAGATCCAAGAAACACAAAGGAAGTATCCTCAATCAGATTTGTTTGAGGGGGCAGCAGAAGAGCATGGCAGAAGGCTTCTGGGATAATTTCCACAGACGACCTTGGGTGAGTGAAAGAACGGTAGTTCCACTAACTACTTTCATTAATGAGTTCAGTAGTTAGGAGGAGGTACTGGTTTGAGCCTAATATTTTGTAGAGTTATAGGAGCTATGTATTGAGAGAGAGAGAGAGAGAGAGAGAGAGAGAGAGAGAGAGAGAGAGAGAGAGAGAGAGAAATCTAAAAGGACTAAAATCAAGAAAAAATCTAGTGGCACAAACCAGGAAATCAGAATGTGTGTGTGCATGCGTGTTTGTGTAATGATGCATTGTAGAGACTAGGGTAAGTTGAGAACTTGGAGTCAGTAAGATCTGAGTTCAAATTTTACTTCAGATGATTATTAGCTATATGACCTCTGGAAAGTTACTTAATCTCTCAGCCTCAGTTTCCTCATTTGTAAAATGGAGATAATAAGTTGTGAGGCTCAAATGAGATGATATGTAAGATACATTGCTTGCCTAAAAGTGCTACATAAATGTCAGCTGTTAAATAGAATGATGTAGTGGAAAGAGTCTAGGATTTGGACTTAGAAGACCAAGGTTGAAATTTTCTTTTTTTTTTTTGGCTTTTAGAGGGTAATTGGGGTTAAGTAACTTGCCCAAGGTTACACGGCTAGTTTTGTGTGTGTGTGTGTGTGTGTGTGTGTGTGTGTGTGTGTTAAGTGTCTGAGGCCGGAATCGAACTCAGGTCCTCCTGACTCTGGGGCTGGTGATTTACTTACTGTGCCACCTAGCCACCCAAGGTTTAGATTTTCATTCTGCTGTTTGCTAGTTGTATTCCCTCATTTAAGTCATCTCTCTGGGCCTCACTTTTCTCATTTGTGAAATGAGGGGCTAGGACTAGCTGATCTCTAAGGTTTCCTCCGACCCTAAATGCTATCATCTTTCAGTATTTGGACTTAATGTAACAATAATGAAATAACCACAAGATGTCACTATGACATAAAAAAGTCCTGTCTCCATTGTTGCATTTTAGGAAAGGGATGATGAGGCAAATCAGCTCTAGAAACATGGGCATCGTTAAGATTCATGGGGAGAATTTCTTTGGGGATTGTTAGTCAGTCTCCAAATTAGAATGCTAGTCAGTTGCTGTTTGAAGGCTTCTTTCTTCCTGAGCTTAAGGAAGAGGTAAAATTGCTTTCCTTGAGAGGGATTAATCCATTCCTTTCGGTATTAGGGGCTTTACAAATGATGCCATGACTAAGAGGATGATTCTGGGAAAAAGAAATTTGTTTTTTCTGAGGTGAGATGGGATAGAAATTTTCATTAAAAAATAATTGGTCTGGTTCTCTTTATTGCTGCAAGTGGCCATGCTTTCTTTCCTTCTTTTACCCACAAACATGCTTGGGTCTTTCTACTCTCCTAAGAAACCTACAAACCAATTCTTCCCCCAGTTTTTGTCTGATTTTTATCTTCACCTTCATGGCCAAACCTCTAGATATGCTATGAAAATATGCACACACACACATCCACCTATCTATCTGTCTGTGTCCATCTCTATATATCTATGTATCTATATCTATCATCTATCTATGTCTACCTATCTATAGCTATTATATATGTCTATCTATAGATAGATATATGCATATAAGTGTATTGTAGTTTATAAACATAGAAACTTTCTAAACTACAGGTTTTCCACTTTAGAAATAGATTTCTAGTCCACTCTAGGACTAAACTAGAAAACTTCTAGCTTAGAAACTTTCTATCTCTATATTCACTTGTCTGCACTTCCTCACCATTCCCTCAAGTCCCACAAGCTGTCCTTGAAACTACCAGAAGTGCTCTTGCTGACCCCTAAGCCAGCAGTTTTGACTTTTCAAGCTAAGTGGGAAAGCACAGCTGCCAACCCCATGCCAGCTTGCCAAGGGATAGAGAATAAAGTTCATTTTCCTAGGCTGTAGAACTCAATGTAATCCGCCTGTTCGTTGATCTCCCTGCCATGAGTCTCTTCCTAGTACAATTCATCCTCTATTTAGCCACTAAAGTGATTCTTCTTAAAGAGCGGGCCCCGGGGCGGATTCAAGATGGCAGAGTAGAAAAAGGACTGCTGTGTGTCTCCAGTTTTCACCTTCCCCAATTCATGTAAAGGGGGACTCTGAACAAACTTTGGAGCTACAGAACCCACAATATGACACAGAGAAGCTAATGTCCATCTGAGGACAGCCCGGCAGGCTGGCAGGAATCAGCCAGCTCAGTGCTCTGGGAACCCAGCCAAGGCCCAGTGAGCCAGAGGTTTTAGCCCCAGGGCGGGCCTGACCAAGCACAAGCTGGAGGGACTCCAGATCACCAGCAGCTGTGGCCATTTCCAGAATTATCAACACATAGATAAGAAGGACAAAGTGAGAGTTCAGTGAAGTGTGGACTTCGGGACCAGTAGTTGGGAGAGCGTCAGCTTTTGCCCCTGGGGCGAGAAGCCGCTGAGATTCCTCAGCACAGTGCTGTGCCGGCACCATGTTGCAGTTTCATCTCCTAGCCTGCAGACTGTAGGGGTACCAAGTGACCAGTCTGAGGGATAATCGTTCTTGCTTTAACCTGCTAGGATCTGGATTGCAGTCTAGGGTGGAGGTCCTGGGGTGTGTGACCAGTTTGCCAGAGCATGTGGAGACCTCAGAGAGGGCACCCATATAATACCTCCAGCAGCTGAGAAAACCCCAGCGTTTGGGACAAAAGCTCCCCTGTCTGGTGGCAGAGTCCTACTGTGGCAAAAAGCCCAGGGGTCAAGTGACTGAGGGGTGACATGACCAGGCAATGGAAACAAAGCAGACAGAAGATTCCAACATTACACTCCTATTTGGGGGACAAAAAGGAGCAAAGCATGGAATAGGAGGAAGACAGTAAAGTCAGAACTCCTGCACCAAAAGTTTCCAAGGAAAATATGAGCTGGTTACAGGCCATAGAGGACCTTAAAAAGCAGATAAGAGAAGTGGAGGAAAAATTGGGAAGAGAAATGAGAATGATGCAAGAAAATTATGAAATGAGAGTCAACAGCCTGACTGAGGAAAATAACACCTTGAAAAATAGACTAACTGGGGCGGCCAGGTAGCATAGCAAGTAAGAGCACCGGCTCCAGTGTTGAGAAGACCTGGAGATCGAATCCCGGGCTCAGACACTTAGCACCCACCCAGCAACACCTGGCCATGTAACCTTGAGCAAGTTACTTAACCCCAATTGCTTAGGGGTGGCCAGGTGGCTCAGCAAGTAAGAGCACTGGCTCCAGTGTCGGGATGACCTGGATCAAATCCGGGCTCAGATACTCAGCACCACACCCAGAAATAATAACTGGCCATGTAACCTTGAGCAAGTTACTTAACCCGATTGCTTTAAAAAAAAAAAAAAGTAAAGAAAAATAGACTAACCCAAATAGCAAAAGAGGCTCAAAAAGGCAATGAGGAGAAGAATGCCTTAAAAAGCCAAATTTGCCAGATGGAAAAAGAATCTCAAAAGTTCACTGAGGAGAATCATTGCTTCAGAATTAGATTGGAGCAAATGGAAGCTAATGACTTGAGGAGAAATCAAGATGCTTTTAAACAGATAAAAACAAATGCAAAAATAGAAGGCAATGTGAAATATCTCATGGGAAAAACCACTGACCTGGAAAATAGATCCAGGAGAGATAATTTAAAAATTATTGGACTACCTGAAAGCCATGATCAAAGTAAGAACCTAGAAATCATCCTCCAGGAAGTTCCCAAAGAAAACTGCCCTGATGTCTTAGAACCAGAGGGCAAAATAGAGGTTGAAAGAATCCACCGATCACCTCCT
>NW_027187376.1:13804233-13851020 GCF_028583685.1 Petaurus breviceps papuanus | reverse complement strand
CCTCCCTCCTTCCCTTCCTCCCTTCTTTCCTTCCTTCCTTCCTCCCTCCCTTCCTTCCTTCCTTCCTTCCTTCCTTCCTTCCTTCCTTCCTTCCTTCCTTCCTTCCTCCCTTCCTTCTGTCCTTCCTTTCTTTCTATCTTAAACCCAGTTCACTCTGAAGTTCATAGATTGGACCACAATTGATCCCTGCCCAAGCCCCACTTTAATGGCTGTATTTTGGGCCCTCCTGGCTTGGAGTGAATGCCAATACCAACTGTTTCTCTTAGGAACAGAAACCCTGAGGGTCTTTCCCTCTCAGCTTGAGAGCACTTAGTAAGCACTTAATAAATGCTTGTTCTCTCCTCTCTTCCCTTCCCTAATAAATGATATTTCATTTCCCACCTACATGGCTTTGCAAAATCTCTCCTAAAATTCACTGGAGTTCTACCTGGAATGTAATGCCTCCTCAACTCCTCCTCTTAAGACTCCTAACTTCCTTCAATGTTCAGTTCAAACATCACCTATATTAGTCTTTCCTTATATACCTCTTCTTCATTAAAGCCCTCTCCTTCAGTAATTACTTTGTATTTATTGAGTATTTACTCCGTATATCTTAGTGCTGTTGTAAATTTTATTAGCTTAATAATAATATATTATAAATATAATATAAATAAATATAAATTTAATAAAATAAATTTTATTAGCTAAAAAAAGAAGAAACTCTGCATTTTATATTGATTTTTCTGTATCTATGTAGAGTATAAACTCCTTGAAAGCAAAGACAATTTTATTTCCATTTAAAAAAATTTTTCCTTTTTTTACCTCTAGGATCTAGTACAGTGTCTAGAACTTAATAAATGTGAATGAATGAATGAACCCTTATAGCTCAGAGTTCTTTCTACTGGACTTTGCTGCCAGTGTGCCCTTAATGCTGGCCCCTCCCCCAGTCACTATAGCCAGTCCAGTTAAGACACTTTTGATGATTTCCAAGAAAACAGCGACACTGATCTCTTTGTAGTTGTTATGACTCCATAGGACCTAGAATGCACAATCGACAGGCCAGCATCACTTTGGTCCCATTAACTTTGCAGTTTCAAATGTATTCATTCAATCAAGATCAAGCTTAATCTCTTTAGAAATCCTATATCTACTGTTACACAAGATAGCAGCAGTCATCACTAGTAATCTGAGAACTGAGTGTTGCAAAAAATACTTTCCAAGATCTCTTACTAGCTCCTTAAAACTATAAATCCTCTTCTAACTGGTAAAGAGGCTCTTAGATGTTCTGTTTCCCAATAGTAATTAAACACATTTGCAATTGATAATATAGATTTTTATGCTTAAAGACATCCTAACTAATAGCTTATCTGTAGGAGGGCTCCCTGCCTTATTTGTCTTCTCTAAACGAATCAGAATTCTTTCAGCTACTGAGTTCTGCCAAATATAGTACTTGAACCAGTGGCATAACAAAATAAGTCACTTAAATTCCATGGAGTTATTGAAAACCCTCATTACCAGGGAATTAACTTCATCCATGAATTACAATATGCAGCTCTGCTTTTGTGTGAAAATTATATCTGTTTGTCTAATTTCTTATAAGTTCTAATCAACTAAATGAATGCAGATGGTACACATAGGGACAAGCATAGGGAATTATCCTTGAAGTGGATCATTGGAGCTTTAAGTTGGAATTATGGACAAGATCCTAAGTTTGGAGCTACATGAAGGAACATCACACTGCCCCTCTTCTCCTGTCTCCATAAGCACTTTTTCATTTAACATCACTTGCCATCCATGTCTATACTACTGCTCCTAGAAAATATTTTGGCATAGGGGCTGCCAGAAATACCATGATATAGCAGAACACAGATAGTCAGGTCTCCAGTGGTCATCAGAACAACTCTCTAGAGTTCAGATGGAAGATGCAGGACTTTACTAACCTAGGATGAGAGGGTAATATTTCAGAGAGCATCACTCACATGGCTGTGAGAATTGGGTATGCTAGAATTGCCAGGATGGCATGGAATTACCATGGAGTTGCCAACTTACAGTTGCTACAACATCTGGGGTAAGGTGCAAGAAGTCAGAAGATCAAAGAAACATAGAGCTAGACCTGGAGGGGACCTGAGAAGGCATCTGGTTCCACCTTGCCCCTGTTCCATTTTACAGATAAGGAAACTGAGGCCCTTAGAAGTTAACTCACTTCCCCAAGATGTAATAAGACAGAAGACATTTACACACTTGCTGCAATATAGAATTTGTTTTGGGTGATTTAGTAAAAGATAGGAAGCGTGGCATTATGGACAGAAAACTGACCTAGGAGTCAGGAAGATCTGAGTTCAAGTCCTAGCTAAGATAAATACTGACTGTGTGATCTGGGGTGGGTCACTTGGGTCCCCTCTTAGACAACTTGCTGAAATTAGAAGTTGCAGGGCAGACGCTCATCAATTCTTGTACAAATGAAATCACGAATCTGGTCCTCCCCCCAAAAGTTTAGTCGAATAATTAGCAATCTCTACCAGTTACTAGGTTGCATAGAATTTTATGTTTTAAAATTATTGTTTGTTTAAGGAGTTTGCATTCTATTGCCTAGTCAGAATTTATAGTATATATTAAATAATTATTTTCATCTCTACCACATGATACCTTTTAAATCACACTTTGGGATATTGCATTGTAAAACTCAGGGAAAATCAGGTTTAAAGGTGATTTCCAGGAAAGACATTCTAATATATAGGATTTTATAATGAAACAGCAAATGTGAAGGCCATGGATGGAAACCTTAGCTTTACCTCATTCTGAGCATTATCAATGAGTTTACCTGCTGCACATCTATTATAGCAGGTTTCTCAAAAAACTTTGAGGCATATGGACCTCAGGACTATAATTTCTCCTGTTGATGTCCTCATAGAGATGAAAAAAAGAGCTAGAAATGCCCAAGAAAAAATGTTAAGGAGAGGATTTTTATAAAGAATTTGTGTTTTAAATTATAGTTGTTTTCTTGAGATAATAAGAAAGAAGAGAGTGTATTAAATTCCTGGTTATAGTTTTTGTTCTCTATTTGGCAGGTTAATAATAGATTTTTTAAATGTGCTTTGGGGGGGGGGAAGCTAGGTGGTGCAGTGAATAGAGCACTGGCCCTGGAGTCAAGACAACCTAAGTTCAAATCCGGCCTCAGATACTTAACACAAAACCAACCTTGTGTGTAACCTTGGGCAAGTCACTTCGCCCCAATTGCCCTACTTTCCCCCTACAAAAAGCAAAAAAAAATTGCTTTTTCATTCTATATACTTAAAAGAAGATCATAAGTTTGGTGATTCTATTTGGGTAGTAGGTACATGAACAATGCCTCCATGAATAAATAAGTTCAAGTACAAGAATGAAGAAATCTGGGACAGCTAGGTGGTGCAGTGAATAGAGCACCAGCCCTGGAGTCTGGAGGACCTGAGTTCAAATCTACCCTCAGATGCTTGACATACTAACTGTGTGACCTTGGGCAAGTCACTTAACCCCATCTACTCTCCAAAAAGCCAAAAAATATGAAGAAATAGAAGGCATTACTAGACATCTTGAATTAAGCAACACAGGATATAGACCCACTATACTATTCTGTAGTCAGACCATATTGGAGGGCTATGTTCAGTTCTTGGCAGCATAGTTTAAGAGGATTGGTTGAGAAAACTGGGGGTGGCTGCATTGGAGGGTCTTAATTAAGGGCTGTTATATACAAGAGGGATTAGATTTGTTTTGCTTGACTTTAAAGACCAGAACCAGGATCAGCGGGTGAAAGTTACAATGAGGCAAATGGAAGCCTGATGCCAGCAAAACCTTTCTAGCCATTAGAGCCTTCCAAAGGTGAATAGGCTGCCTCAGTGCCTGGCAGACTTCAAGCAAAGGGTCAGTGATCTTTTGTCAGGTATGGTATAGTGGAGATAACTTTTGAGGATGGATTAGACTAAATGACTGCTGAAGTCCCTTCCAATTCTTAAATTCTGTGAATTTTGTTTCTCTCAAACTGACAAAATCTATCCTAAGTTTTCTAGAGATAGCTTAGTCTCCCATTTATAACTATAAACATATGCAATATTTCCTATGTTTTAAGTGTACTTTCCCATTCTTTCCACTTATCCAAATCCCATATATCCTCCAAAGTGTAATTACTGGCAACAGATTGGATGTAAGGGGGTGAGAAAGAGTAAAGGGTCGGGGCAGCCAGGTAACACAGCAAGTAAGAGCACCGGCTCCAGTGTTTGGATGACCTGGAGATCGAATCCCGGGCTCAGACACCACCCACCCAGAAACACCTGGCCGTGTAACCTTGATCAAGTTACTTAACCCCAATTGCTTAGGGGTGGCCAGGTGGCTCGGCGAGTAAGAGCACCGACTCCAGTGTCAGGATGACCTGGATCAAATCTGGGCTCGGATACTCAGCACCACACCCAGAAATAACTGGCCGTGTAACCTTGAGCAAGTTACTTAACCACGATTGCTTAAAAAAAAAAAGAGTAAAGGGTCAAGGATGACACCTGGGTTGAAGCCTGGGTGACTGGGAAGATGGTGGCTTCCTTGCCAGTAATAGGAAAGTCAGGAAGAAGAGAGGGTTGGGGGGAATAGAGAGTGAGTTCAATTTTGGACTTCATTAGTTTGTTTTTTCAAAATTCTTTATTTCACTGTCATGCCTCTACATGTAATATGTATAGTTGGGGGAAAAAATTCTTTCATTTGTCCATGACCAAAATAAAATATGCCTTAATCTGCTCTTTTATTTCATCGCTTTTCTTTAAGGAGGGAAGAAGACAGCATGTTTCATCAATAATCTTCTGGAATAGTGGTTGATTGTTGCATTGACCAGTTCTTAAGTCTAAGTTGTTTGTCTTTATAGTACTGTTGTTTTTATATAAATTGACCCAGTTCTGCTTATTCTACTACACAAAGATTCATATGTCTTTCTGGGTTTCTCTGAAATAATCCTCTTTATCATTTTTAACATGATGATAATATTTGAACACATTCATACACCATAATTTGTTTGGCTGTTTCCCAATTGGTGGGTATTCATCAATATTAAATTCTTTGCCACCATGGAAAGAATTGATGCAAGTATCTTTGTGCATGTGTGTATGTTGCATGTATATATGTTCTTTCCTTTCCTTTTTGATGTCTTTGAAGTATAAACCTTAGAGTGGTATAGCTATAGGTCAAAGGCTATACACAGTTGAGCAATTCTGGGGCCTAGTTCTAAATTACTTTGCAGGATGGCTGGACTAATCCATAGCTGCACCAAAGGTATATTATTGTACCAGTCTCCTTACATCCTCTCCAGCATTTGTCATTTTCCTTTTTTTGTCAACTTTGTCAACTTTGAGTGTGAATTGGATCCTCAGGGCTATTTTAATTTCATTTCCATAATTGTTAATGATCTAAAGCATACTTTTTTCATATTATTTTTCAATATATCTTTCAACATATTTAATTTTTTCAAATATTATTTGAAATATTTTTCATATTTTTCCATTGATAACTTTTATTTCTTCCTCTGAAGATTGATCATTCATATCTCCCTTGACCTATTATTTTTAGTGTTTAGTCAATATATTAAGTATTGAAGTATTGATCTTCAAGTAAAAGGCCAATCTTTAGTGTGGATTGAAGAAAGCCTTTTGAATTAAGGTTGTTAATGATGGGAAATTAACAAAAATCCATTGACTTTATGAAGGTGGTTGGTGAAAAAGGTCTATAGGCTTCCTTTTATATTCGGTATGAAGGAATAGCTTCTCCCTAAATCACTCTCATGAGTACAGTGTATAGAGTGCCTGGCCTGAAGTCAGTAATCTTTGTGAGTTCAAATCTGACCTCAGACACTTGCCAGCTGTGTGATCCTGGACAAGTCACTTACCCCTGTTTGCCTCAGTTTCCTTATCTATATAATGATCTGGAGAAGGAAAGGGCAAACTGCTCAAGTGTATTTGCCAAGAAAACTCCAAATCAGGTCACGAACAGTTGAATGTAACTGAAAAATGACTGAACAAAAGCAACAAATTGTTTGTCCTTCAAAGGTGGAACCCAACCGATTCATCTTGGACACAGCCCCCATTGGTGAAACACATATTCCAGGAGGCTCCAAAGGGATCTAAGGCACTTCAGAAGAAGATGATACTGTACAAAAACTCACAAACCTCTAAGCTCATCAAGCCAATCAGAGAAATCTTCCACTCAAGTACCTACACAGCCATAAATATTAGATGTGGCTGCAAATCCAACTTAGTACATGAGGGAGGAGAGCTGGACAGAGAAACATGGAAAAAACTGCAAAACGTCCAAGGACGACAGACATAACTAATCAGCGATCTTTGTTGTTGTTTGTTGTTCAGTCATGCCTGACTCTTCTTGACCTCATTTAGGGTTTTCTTGGAAAAGATACTGAAAGGTTTGTCATTTCCTTCTCCAGATAATTTTACAGATGGAGAACTGAGGCAAACAGGGTAAGTGATTTGCCCAGGATCACACTGCTAGTAAATGTCTGAAGCTGGGTTTGAACTCAGAAAGATGAGTCTTCCTGACTCCAGATCAGGTACTCTATCCATTGTACCACCTAGCTGCCCCATGAAAGTAATCTAAGTGGCCTTAAAAATTAAAATTCCATAAACATATATTTTGTTAAATTAATTAGATTCCAGTTATAAAAAAAACAATTTGATAGCAATTAACACACAAAAGCAGAATGATGTAGTGGGGTAAAAATTGGATTTAGTGAAAGAAGTTCAAATTACAACTGATATTTGCAAGCTGTGTTACCTTGGTCAAGTTATGTTAATATTCTGGGTCTGTTTCCTCATCTGTAAAATCAAGGGGTTGACTAAATGATCTGTAATGCCCCTTCTATCTTTAAATCTTACAATCCATCTATGAATTAAATAAGTTTCTTATAGAATTTTTAAAGTACCTAGTGTGTTGTTTTTTTTTTAATAGATTATCTTCTTCTAAAAATGTGCTTGCCAGTACTTGTATTGAAAACATAGGGGGAAGCAATAATGGGGGTAATCAGCTGACAAAAATACCTCAGTTAGCATCTGCAAAAAGAAAACATTCATTATTGGGAAGGCAATGAAAAGAAGAAAACTGAAGACTGCAGTAAGGTCACTTTTAATAATGAAACAGTTTTTCATTCAAGGTTATACTAAAACCATCATAGAAGTAGTTGAGGTAAAACAGAAATTTTTATCTGATGGTAAAACTTCCAGTCATAAAAATATTTGGGTGATTTATTTTTGGTCCAATGGGCCTAGAAGGGCCTTGTCTTGTTCTCATTGAAGAAATGAGGAATTTTGAAAAAAAAATACTGAAATGTTGGGAAGCAGAATTATTCCAGAATCCCAGCTATTCCCAAATGGAGCTGGATTACTACAACCTGACCTTGAACCATGCTGTGTGTCAGGAAAAGCTAAGGAATTTATCCAAGAGATGCTTGAGTGACCTATGGACTCACCCGATTTAAACTCCATTGAAAATATATGTTTTTGTAAACAAGGCAGGACTTGGAAAAATAGACTTTTCTTCAAAGGTACTTTTAACAATCAAAGTGATAGAAGTGCAGTTTCAAGCTAAAAAGTCAAAGAATGTGTATCAAAATCTTGTGAACTTTCAATATCAAATCATGTAAAACAAGTGACTGTATCCAAAAGAGGACATACTGAATATTTTTTAAAATATAAAAATTGCAAGATTTAGTGTATAAATCAATACATTTAATTATTTTACTTTATCCCATGTAATTCATATATCATTGCATGCTACAAAGACAGATAAGTTGGTTATGTGATAAAGGTAAGGAATGAGGGATGCTTTGTTGATACCCCTGGAGGGATACTTACTGTACCTCTGATCCTCTCCCATATCTCCTAGTTGGCTTCATATTATCTTTAAAAATCACATATTAGGGGCGGCCAGGTAGCACAGTGAGTAAGAGCACTGGCTCCAGTGTCGGGATGACCTGGGGGTCGAATTCGGGCTCCGACACTTAGCACCCACCCAGAAACACCTGGCCGTGTAACCTTGAGCAAGTTACTTAACCCCAATTGCTTTTTTAAAAAATCACATATTAACATTATCTATGTTCTATTGTGTTTTTATTTATTTTGGTAAGTATTTCTCAATTACATTTGCTCTATGTAATCCTGTACTTGGGAATGGTAGGTTGCATGTAGCTCTGCCCTAGGGCATAGTTTGTATTGCCCCAAGTCCAAAACATAACAAAGTAAAAGAAACAGAAATTCTGTATATAATTTGATTCTCTTTCATCAATATATGATGCTTAAAACAAATAAACAAACTTTTCTGTATTACCACTTGCAAAAAAAAATTGTTCTCTATAACCACCTGCATCAATATAATTATCGTAAGTATGTATCTTTAAAAAAAAGGAAAAAGAAAAGACTTATAGCAAATGAATATTACTGTACTGATCAGGATGATAAAAACAAAGGGGAACCTGTTCTCTCTCATCTGTCACTCATTAATGTGAGGCTTTGAGGGCTACCTGGAGTGGTTTATTTTAGTCTGGCTTTTTAAGCAGCTTCTTTAGGACATGAGAGAGCTGTTGTTCTGAAAGGGAACTCTCCCTTGCTTTCCTAAGAGTTGGTACTCAGTAGGACATGCTGATTCAGGGAGATGTCAATCAAATCTACTGTAAAATGAAATGAAAAAATGATAACCTTACTCTCTTTGGGAGTGGAAAGTCTTCAAATTACAATACATAACATCTAAGCTCTAACAAAGGGTGCATATTTAAAAACAATTCTTGTTTTAAGGCAAATTAAATGTATACAAACAGCTTTTTAATAGTGGTATTCTCCTGGTGGCTCTATATGGCTAGGAATCATGGGACACCAGAGTGTCAGAAAACTCAAAATTGTGAGTGATCCAAAGGGCAATGGAAAGAAATGAAGTAGATGCAAGTAGGCTGAGACTTTGAGTTTTGACCAAGAAGTTGTATTAATGACAACATCAAGGAATGAGTGACCAGAAAAAGAGGTGGGTTGGTCATGTAATATGAGCAAAAGTTAACACATGGTGAGCCTTAGTGCTGAACTGGCATCCACAAAATACTATAAGATGTTGATGAAGGTCTCCATCATATTGAGATAGCAGATAGATGGTAGATCTGCTAAGAATTTAATTGACGATATAATAATAATTTCGTTTTGCATTTATACAGTACTTTTAAGGTTTGCAAAGTACTTTACCTACATTATCTCATTTAATCCTTACAATAACCCTATGATGTAGGTACTATTATTATCCCCATTTTACAGATGAGGAAATTGAGGTTGGGCAAGGTTAAATGACTTGCCCAGGGTCATATAACTAGTAAGTTGCTGAGGCAGGATTTGAACTCAGGTATTCTTGACTCCAGGACTAGCACTCTATCTACCATTCCACTAGCTTTCATTTCCTTTAACATCACTCCCCTGTTCAAAAACCTTCAATACTCTCCATTTTCAAGTAAACAAACTCCTTAGGCTGGCATTCAAGGACCTCTGTGCTCTGGTCTCCATCCTGTCTATACAGCCTTATTTTCTACTGACTTCTTACTTACCTTATTTTATCCCTACCTGTAGCCTGTGCTTCAGTCAAACTGAACTCTTTTCAGTTTCCTGAATATACTTCTCACATCCCAAAGCACAAGTCCTCAATCTTGCTGTTCCCTCTGTCTCAATCCAGGTTCAGTGCTCTATCCATTTTGCCACCTAAGTGCTATCCCTTGACAGGAATCATAGGATGTAAATGCTTGGGTGGGTTGTGGTCGCACCAAAGACATCGCAGACTCATTGAGGAACTGCAGAATGTATGCATACATTGCTCACTTATACCTTAGGCTTCATTACCCTATGATATCTGTCCAAAATTGTAGATGACCATCCAGATCATAACAGTTCTTATTTCCTCAATGTACTCGTTAGGTAACCATAAATTACTACAATATTAAAAAGGAAGTTTTATACTTAGCATAGAGTGGGGAAAAATAGAGGAAGATGTCTGAAAAAGAACTATAAATACCTCAATAACTGAAATTTGGATAATAATGAAAGGTAAAGAAAAATCACAAAGTAATTTTTCATTAAGAAGATTAAACTAATTTACTTTTCATTTTTGGTCATGGTATACTTTCTGTTTAATGATCACATAAAATGCTTAGAACTAAATGGCTTTAGTGATCATCCACTTTTGTTCCCTCATTTTAGATATGAGGAATATAAGACTCAGAGAAAATCTTTGCTCAATACCAATCATTTCTATATACTTAATATATTGGTACAATGCCTCTGTTTCAAAGAGCTCAGAGAGCTTCACAGTTATTTCAATATTAGTCATTATGCCCATTTTCTTTGGCCTTGATAAAACTTGCCAACTATCATTCAGAGGAAGAGAGGAAAGAATGGTTATTGGAGCAGAAAGAGAGCATAGTCATTTTGTAATATTTTTTCGAGCACTCCTAGGTTCTTTTGTCTATAACATATAGAAGGTTTATCAGGTCAAAATGAACTCAAAGGAAAAAAAAAACTATGAATTCGTTATTATCTATCAAGGTCTTCTGTTTTTATGACAGAAGCTACAGTTTTTCAATGTTATCTTATACTTTTTATGTTTATATGCTCTATAGTTTTTAGGGTTCTGGAGATTATTCAATAAATATTTATTAAATACTTACTGTATTTAATTCCAAACATTGTGTCAGGTGCTGGAGATACAAAGTAAAATATGACATAGTCCCTGCCCTTGAGGAAATTGGATTCTATTGATGCCCATGAATGAGGAAATACATATATGCTCTCAGACAATGTTTATGTTTGCAAATGACTCAGTTTTCTAATGCAGACTATTGGTACCTTCTTTACAATGCAGTGATTCTCAAATTTTCTGGTCTCAGAATCTCTTTGAACTCACAATTATTAAGGACTCCCTCACAAATAGCTTCTGTTTGTGTGGGTTATATCCATTGATATTTGCTACTTTAGAAATCATTTTAGTATTATCATGAAAATAGATTTGACACCAGGGACAGAATGAGAGGGTCTTGGGACCTCTTCAAAGTCACCACACCACACGTTGAGAACTGCTGCCCAAATGGGGTCAAGAAGAGTTGTATATGACTGAAATGAACGAACAATGAAAGCCTTAGAGTTGCCTGAGGCACTGAAAGGTTCAACGAATTGCCTAGGGTCACACAGACAGAACCTTCCTGTCAACACTGGGATTTGAACCTGAGTTTATCTGTCTCCAAGGTCAGCTTTCTATCCAGACTGCCATGCTACCTTCCCTATGAAGAAACAACAGCAACAAAACAACTGGATCTCTTTTTTTGAGATTTTTACATTATTTTAAAAAATACAATTGACATTTTTTTAAATCTCCCTAGAGGATACATTCAGCAGTATCCACAGAGCCCTACTGCTAGGAAGTTACATGTTGATATCTCAAAGTTGGACAATTATAATATTAAGTTTTAACATTTGGTTATGTATCTTTTTACCAAATAGACTTTTTAAAAGTAACGTTATATGATCTTTTTGACAACACTTTCTATTTGCATTGTTATTGAGATGTTCTTTACTTATGTGGCAGCTATTGATGCAAAAGAAATTACTAAAGTGTACCTTCAAATTCCCCCAGTCTAAAGGTAGAAATCAAGGTTTTATTGATACAGCCTTAGACGATACTGACATCTATTTTATAAGAAAAGATTCTTTAAAACAAGGGCATATTATGTGATGGATTATTAGTGAAACAATTTATTTTCCTAATTCGGGAACAGTTAATGAATGATGTCTACTACACATTATTTTTTATCATTTACCATTTAAATTAGTAATAATGCAGAAGCAAAAATTAATAAGTACTTCAATCTTTAATCAAATACCACATGCACACACATAACTTCTCTTAGGTTGTAGACAATATGATGTCAGAAAGATTTTTCTCCCATAAAAGTGTCAAACAACACAGAAAAAACTAACTTTTTTTCCTTTTTTGGAAGAGGGAAGGCAGGGCAATTGGGGTTAAGTGACTTGCCCAAGGTCACAGGCTAATAAGTTTTGAGTGTAGGAGGCTGGATTTGAACTCAGGTCATCCTGACTCCAGGGCTGGTACTCTATTTACTCCTCCACCTAGCTTCTCCAGAAACCAACTTTTAAAGAGAACTATATACGTAACTATTTCTGGGTGTCCTGAATATAACATGCAATTTCATTATTGTGAATCTGTGAAGAACAAAATTTTGTCTTCTTTTTGTAAAGATGGGTCCATGACAGAAAAACTTCCAGTGCAATTGAACTAATCTAAGTGTAGGGATGTGCTGATAAATGTTAAAAGCAAGCTCTCTCCCCATCCCCATAAAATGTATGCAGGATGCATGTTTAAATTGAATATGCATCTTCTCCATCACTTTCTTTATTCTGGGCAACCAGCAAAACAATAAATTGACTGATTTTGGTCTCAATGCCAAGGTGACAATGAAAATTTAATAGTAGGCTCTTGAGAGCTCCTCAAAGCTTCTTTTATATTTTCATGCCATAGATTTTGCTTCTATATATGTTTGCAAAGTATGGTGTGGTGGAAAGGGCACTGCATTTGGAGCCAGAAAGATAGTGGTTTAAATCTCACTTCTATAGTGAGTTTTATGTGATCATAGGTTGTGAGTTAACCTATCTGCTCTTTACAGACAGGGAAACTGAGGATAAGAGAGGGTAAGGGACTTGCCTGAGATCATGTAAGTGTAAATCTATAATCTTCATTTGTAAAATGGAACCAATGATACCTGTAGCACAAACTTACAGTGTTATTTAAGTGTCAGTTAGTATTATCATGAATTTCCCCACTAGGAATAGACTCCAAATGGGCAAGACATCCTAAATGTCTATTTATAACTGAGCAGAGATTTAGAACCAATTTTTTTTGGAGGGGGAAGGTAGGGCAATTCGGGTTGTGACTTGCCCAAGGTCACACAGCTAGTAAGTGTTAAGTGTCTGAGGTCACATTTGAACTCAGGTCCTCCTGACTCCAGGGCAAATGCTCTATTCACTGTGCCACCTAGCCACCCCCAGAACTAATTTTTTACTAATTGATTTTTATGAAGTTTTACTCAGAACAAGGCAGCTAGGTGACACAGTGGATGGAGTACTAGTTCTAGAATCAGGAAAACCTGAATTCAAATTTAGCCCCAGACACTTACTAGCTGTGTGACCCTGGGTGAA
Source organism: Petaurus breviceps papuanus (assembly GCF_028583685.1). Taxonomy (NCBI): domain Eukaryota; kingdom Metazoa; phylum Chordata; class Mammalia; order Diprotodontia; family Petauridae; genus Petaurus; species Petaurus breviceps. The sequence continues at coordinate 13,837,791 of NW_027187376.1, read as the reverse complement.
TCACTTAACTGCCTCAGTTTTCTTATAAGTAAAATGAGAAGGAAAGGACAAACCACTCCAGTATCTCTTTTTTTTGCTTTTTATCATTTTTTAATTTTTTTCCACTCCAATATCTTTGCAAGAAAACCCCAAATGGGATCATGAAGAATCAGACATGACTGAAATGACTAAACAACAACTCAAAACAAAACAAAAACAAAAAAAAACCACCTTGAAAGTCAAGTTGAAAGAACAATAGAAAAAAACTATTTTAAATCTTAAATTCTTGGTCCAAAGCCATCTTTGAGTTTGGTCGGCTTCTATTGCTGTCAGCCAACAATAACACATGGAATTCGAGGCACTCACTGCTATAGGCTATCTGAGGGAGCAGATGAGGACCAGCTTTTCTTCAAGATATGGCACTCCCAATGAGAAAACTACCTCCAGCAATTGCTTTGCAGCTTAGAGTCTTAGGAAGTGGCCCAGGGCACTGAGTGGTTGTGACTTGCCTAGCAGCTGATAAAGAAGCTCTTAAAACAGTGCCTGAAACATAGTAGACATTTAATAAGTGTCTTTTGACTGACTGATTGAGAAGGCATTTCTAGAACACTGTCAAATGGTAGTGGGGAAATAAAAGAATCTTTGCTTGATTTGTTAGGAAGTCTTCTAGTGATTTTCTTGGACACAGTATTTTTTTTTAAATATGTTCTTTTAATTTCCTTGCTAAGATCGTGTTAAAGAATTTGCTTCAATATTCATTATCAGGCTATTGCTATCTTTCTCTGCTTTATCTTTTCCTGTTTGGGGCATCAGGATTAAATTTGTTTCTATAAAATAGTTTTGGTAATGATCTTTCTTAATTATTAAGAATAACTGTTATGATATAGGTACTAATTACTCTTCAAATATTTTATGTAAGTCACTTGTGTGGCTATCTGGACCAGAGTTTTGCATTGCATTGTTTTTCTAATGGTAGTTCATTTATGGATTTATCTAGTCCTTTTTCTGAGATCAGATTGTTTAAAATCTCTATTTTTCTTTAGCTAAATTTGAGAGTTTTTTGTGTAGGTAACCATCCATTTCCTTCAAATTTTAATTTTTTTGAAATATAATTATAGCTATGTTTCTCATAATTCTTTTTATTTCTTCTCCATAATGCATTTACCTTGTTCATCTTTCATTTCAGAAATTTCATTAATTATATTTTAAAAGAAATATAATTCAAAAGAAATTGTTGTAAATGTTTTTGTTTACAAAATAGTTTTCAGAGAAGAGTCTAAATCTTATGTGCAATGATAATCTGGTTCATTGAAAGTGTCTTTATGTATAGCATTGGGCACATATCCAAACCATCATCAAACCTTCTTTCTCATTTCATACCATTTTTACATATATGGTATATATGCATATGTATGTGTGTACATACATATATTTATATATGTGCATGTGTATTGTGTATATATATGTATGTGGGTATACATATTCTCCATTCACACTATGCTCCAGCTATATTGACCTACTTACTTACTGTTCCTTGTACATAACATTCCATTCTGATCTTCATGTCTTTAAATGAGCTGTCCTTGGTATCTAGCATACTTCCACTTAGTTTTCTTGGCTTTCTTCAAGACTCATCCTAATTCCCACTTTTTTCAATAGGCCTTTCTCAGAACAGCACTGCTAGTGTCTTCCCTTCTGAGTTTAATTTCCATCTACTCTGTGTCTATCTTGTATGTTTCTTATTTTCACAAATGTCTCCCTCATTAAAATGTGATCCCCTTGAGGTCAGAGATTGATTTTCTTGTATCTGCAGATTGACAAATAATAAATGCTTATTGATTGATGCATGAGGTGATCACTTACTACACTGAAAGGTGTTTATATATAAAAGCTGTGGGAAGATGAAATAAATTAAAACTAAACATAATTGGGTGAAAGCACCACCAAATTGTACCTTCTTTCTATTTCCCTGTGGAACCAGGCCAGCTTTCATGCACTAGTTCCTCACAGATGCACCAAACTAATGCTGATAGTCAGCAAACCATAGGCTCTGTTGGTTCCCAGATGCTTCTCACGGTATAGGAGCAAACCTGCATCCACTATGCCATCTGCCATCTCTCACTCTTGTCAAGTTATATTTTATAGTGTCATTTGATGAAGTTATGCAGCATTACACAGCAAGCTGTGACAGAAGGCAACATGGAAAAGGAATGGGTGGCCCAGGTAAGTCACTACTCACTCATCCAGTTTCCTCAACTCTTCCTTATTCTGTCATTAGGAGAGTATCCATGAAAGGAAGAAATGACTGGACTTAGTAGACTTCTAGTAGCTCTGGAGTAAGTCATATCCTCTCTGAAGGATCTGCAATATAAGAACCAGAGATTTGTTTTCCCCATGTTTCATGAACTGATCTACTCAAGGGACACTTTTGTTTTTGTGTCTAATTTTTTAGCTTTTGTATCAGTCTTACAAATTAGAACAGAATATACAGATATATTATGTTCCAATTTTTGCATATATATGTATGTGTTTATATATAGTTGCATATATGTTTATGCATAGCATATATAGGAACTATATATGTACATATAAATATAAATTATATATTCATATACATACATATGTGTGTATACATGTATAGCAGCTCAGTGATGCAGTGAGCAGAGCACCAGGCCTGGAGTCAGGAACCTCAGACACTTACCAACTGTGTGACCCTAGGCGAGTCACTTAAACCTGTCTGCCTTAATTCTCTCATCTGTAAAATTAGCTGGAGAAGGAAATGACAAACCATTCCAATATCTTTACCAAGAAAACCCCAAATGAAGTCAGAAAAAGTCAGACATGACTGAAATGACTGAACTGAACTCTTCCTTCCTTTTTTTCTTTCTCTCTCTTTCTCCATATATACATATATATGTGTATATGTATATATGTATGTGCATAAAATCTCCTTCATTTTTTCATACTTAAAAGAGATTAAAATATAGAGGCATAATTTAAAATAAGACTCTTAAAATTAGCTTCCTATAATCTTGTTAGAAATTCACAGGAGGGGTGGCTAGGTGGCACAGTGAATAGAGCACTGGCCCTGGAGTCAGGAGGACCTGAGTTCAAATCCAGCCTCAGACACTTAACACAAAAACTAGCCATGTGACCTTGGGCAAGTCACTTAATCCCAACTGCCCTCCAAAAAGCAAAAAAAAAAAAGAAATTCACAGGAGTTTGTGTTTTTGAAAAAAGAATCCAATGAAACAAGAATTTCTTAAGCACCTCCTATGTGGAAGGCACTATGTTTCAAGGATGCAAGTTTAAAATAAAATAGTTCCTTGTCATCAAGGAGCTTATAGTTCTTATGAAATATTACCCAAACACAGATTAGTAAATGAAAAATAAAAATTATGAATATTGAGTCTAATATTGTTATATCGATATCTTTGGGAAGGAAGAACAAATATTATTCAATGCATTATATACTGACATGTTTAGTACAAGAGGAGAGAGGAAATGCTACTCAGTTCCTTTGTATCCTCCTCTTTATCCAAAGAGCTTCAAAGAACATGAATTTGCAACCTAGAGGTCTGAAAAGTCTGAGTCTCTACTTCTGTGCTTTGGCAAAATGTACTCGCCTGGGTGGGGGTGGGGAAATGTCTAATGCCTGATCGTAACACTCACTTGTTTATCAAGGCCCATTTTAGGAACTTTTAGTAAGGAAATAACCAACATTGGCCCAAAGAGGAAACAGAAAGGTAATTCATTTTTACCTATAGTGTAATGCAAAGAATAAAAGACCTGTCTGTGACCACAGGATATATATGGAGAGTGAGAGGAGGCAGTAAGGGGTATTATCCTTTCTTTCATCTGATCTCATTTCTATGAAGTAGGAATAGAATATCCAGAAGTCAAAAGGCAGCCCTTGTAATCTTGATACTAGGAATGCTTCCAAAGTTTTAAACCATCATCATTTTAAAAGCACCCTGGATCCTTATATAAGAAAAAAATTCATTTACCAAAAACTTGAAGGACAAAATTTAAACCATTACAAATCTTTAAATTTTCAACAATATATAATTGAAAACCACAAAATGCCATGTTGGTTTTAAAGAAAATTTCCCCACATTTAACCTCTGTTTAATAATATGAACACCAATGTAATTTAGATGTCCATTCCCAAATTTATGATAGTATTCTATTTTTTAAAGAAGGTAATCTAAATTGTTCATACTATTTGACACAGATATTCCATTAGTGGACTACCCTCAAGGATGCCATTGATAAAAAAAAAAAGTCCCCATATGTACCCAAATATTTATAGTAGAATTTTTTGTGATAGCAAAGAATTGAAAATAAAGTAGATCTGGGGTGGCTAGGTGGTGCAGTGAGTAAAGTGCTGGCCCTGGAGTCGGGAGGACCTGGGCTTGGTTCCGGCCTCAGATACTTAACACTCACACACACAAAAAAAACTAGCTGTGTGACCTTGGGAAGGTTATTTGACCCCAATTGCCATCCAAAAGGGGGGAAAAAAGAAAATAAAGTAGATCCTCATCAGTTGGGAGAATGACTGACCAAATTGTGGTATACAAATGTAATAGAGTATTACTGTGCTGTAAGAAATGACAAATGTGATGAATGCAGAGGAGCAAAGTTTTACATGAGATGACGCAGAGTGAAGTAGAGTGTACATAATTACAAGAATGTAAGTGGAAAAAACCACACACATATATACACACATACACAAATGAATGAAAAAGGAATAGTGCGAAACTATGAAGACAAGCAAGGCTTGAAAGAAGAGATATCAGAAGACAGCCCCATTCCACCCCTTTGAAGAGGTGGGGAATCCCAAAGTGTTTTACAATGTACGTATTTTCAGATTTGTTCCATATATTGATCAGGTATGCTCATTTTCCCTCTTATTTTGGTTTTCATTCTTTTTGTCTTTAGAAAAATCTTTTTGTATGAGATAGCTCTCCATGGGAGGAAAAAGGATGGATAATGGGGGAAACTGTGATGATATGAAAAAAAAACAAACAGAAGGCATCAATTAAAACTTATTAAAAAATAAAAATAAGTTGTCTATTATTGACTACCATATTAATAACTTCCTGTTACATTTTATTTTTTCCTATTTCAATAACTGTTCATTTTAAGACATGAAGTATCTAGGTCACAGGATCAAAGATTTAGAAATAGAAAAAAATGTATAGATCATTTAGTCCAACCTCCTCATTTAAACAGTTGAAGAAACTCAGGGTAAGTGAACTGAAGTGTACCAGGTCTCTAAGATCTTAAAAGAGGCATTATCTTTTGACCGCAAGTCTAATGCTCTTTCCATTAGTTCATGTTGACCCTACATACCGTATAAAAAAGATGTCTACTCATTTCCAAACTCAATCTCCTAAAGCCTCTAATCTGATTTAGCTATATCACCAAATAAAATGATAGTAAATCTTGCAACAGTGCTTTTCTAAGCATATTGTTCCATTTAGCCTTCCACTGTATGAGGATAAGCAAGCATTATTTTACAAAGGAAAGATCTAAAGCATACTCACCTTTAATTAAGTTACTCAAAGGTGACTTGGGAAGCCAGCATGAGGATTTTGATTAATTACAGCGTTTGCCAACACCTAGAGAAGGAAAGGGCAAACCTCTCCAGTATTTTTGCCAAGAAAACCCTATGAATATTATGATCCCTGAGGTCACAAGATGTCAGACATGACTGAATGATTGAATAACAGAAACAACACAGAAAACTTGTAAGTGAATTTCCAAGTAATTTTTATATGACTTATCACAAGTTTCATGTGTTTTTAATAAATTTAAATGTTTTTATTAAATTTAATAAATTGAGTACATATTTCATTTAACTATAGAGATGTATCATAGGCTTTCTCCCAAATTTCTAGTCAGTGGGAGAAGTATATCATTGTTCAACACTTCAATTACATGGCTGTAGATATGCTCTATTCCATTCATATTTAAGATTATTACCTTTCAAGGTTTCCCAAAAAAGTCTTCTGGTTGCATATATGGTTAGAAATAATCCAGGTATTTATAGTAGGAAAAAGCTGAACAGAAGAGAATTGTAATGGAATTCCATTGTGGCACTTTCCTGTGAAGTTAGCTCTTTGTTCTGACTGACCAGCAACTGCATGCAAAGGAGGTCAGGTGGAAACGGCACTGTTTAAGGATTCTGAAAAGTACATTCATTAGTAATAAAGATCTTGAATGATTAAAGAACACTTCTTGATCTCTTCAAAGGACCATTTCCCTCATTGTTTGTATAGTCAAGGGAGGTAAATAAGGCATCTTCTGTAGCTGTCTTAAAGAATGTAGAAATTATGGTGACTGTTGGGTGACCATTGGGACTGAAAAAAATGAAGGTGATCTTTCAGGATAGAAAACTAACAAAAGAATCTGTTCTAATAATTGTATTTCATTTGACAGAATAATTACATATTAGTGTTTTCATAATAATATGATTATATATCGGGTAAAATGCAGTTAAAATAATACAAGTCTCCAAAATGGCAATATTTATTTGTGAAAAACATATAGCATGTTTCTGTGGACCAGTTTGTTATGTAATTTGAATAGTTGCTATTTTCCATTAGTTCAGAATAATAAAAAAGAAATTTTTTCACTAAAATGTTTTGCATTGATGACAATGTATAAGAGTGACCAGATTTCTCCTTTCCTTCAAAGAATTTTTTAACTTCAGATCCTGCTAATCAAAGGATTGGAAAGTCTTTCATTATTAATCCACATCTTCCTCAGATCCCTGATAACAAGTAGTTAGCATTATTGTTCCTTATTAAAGCTGAGAAGACAAAGTACAGGCATGTTATATCCTCGGTAGTGAGAGTAGAGAATACAGTATATCTAATTACTAGATATCATGTTCTTGTGATTATTTTCATAATTCAAGATATCTATGTACTTAACTTTTTCCACTTGTAGATTGCTGATGATGAAAGATGTATTTTTAAAGTGATCACAATTATCAGCGTTTTCCCTCTTTAAAAAAAAAAGCAACCCACATCTATAGTATCAGAGATTTAGAGTTGGAAAGGACCTCCGAGGCTGTACTTTTCTGGGCTGGCCCTGACTTAGGCCAGTCCCCTGGTAGTTTAGATTTGAAAATGGAACAAAATGAGACAATTGTAGGTTATTTAATAGTTAACAACAACAACAAAAAAGGTTTACTTTGCCGTAGCAGAAGGATATTCATCAAAGATAGTCATTGAGGATACTTTGATATGATTCAACTGAGGGAAGCTCCTTTCAAAAGGATCAGAGTCACCCTAGGAGCAACTTGACCCTGTTTTGTACTCAGATGATGAGGAAGTGACATCAACAACCTGAGCCTCTAGTCTCCTGAGTCAACCAAATCTCAAGTCACCTAACCTCTAAGTGTCCCCAAGAAGCTCTCTAAGACTATAAGCAAAGCAGCTGCCAGTATGCCTTTGTAAAGGGAGTTTCCTCACTATGCCAATGAAATCACAGGTCTGTTGCCCCACCCCCACCCCTATCCCCAACCAACTTCCCAACAAACTCATCTAGTTCAATTCTCTAATTTCACCGGCAAGGAAATTGATGCCCTGAGAGGTGAGTGAGACTTGCTTCAAATGATCCAACTGGTTACAGAATTAAAACCCGTGTCATCAGCCTCCAGATTTTTTTATACCATACTAAGAATTCAGGTTTCCCTAATTGTATCCCTGAGATAACAGAGGCTAATTAAAATAATAAACAATGGACACAGCTGAGAGAGAGTGTGTGTGTGTATGTGTGTGTGTGTGTGTGCAGTTAATTTCCTGACTTTTAACAAGGTGCAGCATTTTAAGTAATGATTTTTATTTATAGACTCTAAAATGAAAATCTCCCTTCTAATACTGTTCAATATCTTTCAGATGGCCGAGGACAGTATCAAGGAGAGTGTGAGGAAGAAGGCTTGTGGTTGGAAATGGGCTTGTTCATCAGTTTTTTCTAGCAGAGTTTCTGTCATTCTACACCTTTATGAGAAATGCATTGTCAGCAATAATGCTGGGAAATAGACATAATTATTTGCTTGCAAAAAATATTAAGAAAAATGCTTGCTGTAAGAAGATAACTAAACTGTTGTGTTTTAGAAATATGACATTTCACTACACATATGAAGTAACATAAATCTCTGAGATTGTCTCCTTTAATTAAGACTTTCAGAAGGATGCAAATACCCTAACAGTCATTTGCAAAATATTCAAAAGAGACTGACATCAGAATATTTAAAATGATCATTGAGTGAGTATGGGGAAGTTGTTCATTGACACTTTAAAAAGAATTATTAAGGTTCCTTCAAATTTTATGTGGATCTTGATTTGCCTTCTGCAGCTCTTAGTTAATGAAAGTCTGGACAACAGTCTCAACTATATTACACAATTTATTATATTTTTGTTTCAAAATATACATGTAATTAATTTGAAAATAAATATTACACTACTACTTACAAATGAAATAACAAAAATGTAGGACAGTACATATGGGAAACAAGTTGCTTTTGACAATTCATTAACGCTGCCATTCATGTAGCAACCTATTGTATTACCTATATTACCTATTGTAATAGTCTAAAACTCATCTAAATCTCTCATTCCAGTATTTTCCCCAAGTGTAGACATGTGTAACCCCTTACTACATCATATCTTGTTTTCAAACAATGTAATTCTTCACCTGTATTTTTCTTTTAGTTATCCGGGGATTCATTTTCAGTTCCTGAGGGGAAAAGAACAAGGCAATTTAAGTACTTGTAAGTAGTTTAAGTACTTGTTTGATTACCTATGATCTGGTTTAATTTTCTGTTTCATGGATTCCAATCTGTTAGCTGATACTCTATCAATATCAATAAGTGACTTTTATAGAACATTTTAAGATTTGCAAAGAATTTTACATAAATTATCTCATTTTATTTTCACAACAACCCAGTGAGGCAGGCATGGCAAATAGTACTTTTTTTCCATTTTACGGATAGGAAAACTAAGGCTTAAGGAGGTTAAAGGACTTGCCCAATGTCATGGAGCTTGTAAATGTCAAGGGTAGGATTTAACCTTGGGTGTCTCCTGTCTCTAAATCCAACATTTCCCTACTTTATTACATTAGTATGATTAGCTCTTAGTATGTAAGACATACAGTACTGCTGTAAAAACCCGGCTAAACCCTTCCAGAACACCAACAACTTCCAAGCTATGACGTGGATCCCATTTCCAGGTTGATTCCCACTCTTAGTTTTGCGACTAACTTCCTTCTCTGTTCTGGATCTATCCTGCTACCTGTTTTAATCCACAGCACCAATTATTATCCCAAAGTGATCAGGCCCATTCCTGGATCCAAAGTTTTGACACAGAGGTTAAACTGTAAGAACACAGGGAGGGAAACCAGGGAAGGGTGTGATGATGAGTTCCCTGGACGGTCAATTTTTCAAATACCTGCTGGCATGTAGGGTGTTGTTTGGCTGGTCTGGAATTGGATCAAGGAATCTAAAATTTAGGGTTTTGCCTCAGCCTACTGATTAATTTCATCTACCCCAAGAAAAACATACATTTTTAGAAACTGGCCTGTGATGGGAACACTTTAATCTATTTCAAAAAAGAAATTGTAATGCATATTAATATCATAATATTGTTTTTGCTTAGTCATTTTCAGTCATGTCTAACTCTTCATGACTCTGTTTTGGGGTTTTCTTGGCAAAGGTACTACAGTGGTTTACCATTTTCTTCTCCAGCTCATTTTACAGATGGGGAAACTGAGGCAAACAGTGTGAAGTGACTTGCCCAGGCTCACACAGCTAGTAAGTGTCCGAGGCCAGATTTGAACTGCGGTCTTCCTGACTCCAGAGCTGGCACTCCCTCTATTGTGCTACCTAGCTTCTCCCATGTTATTGCCTTGTATTTCTTTTGTATATACTCATAAGCATGCTGCCTCCTTCAAATATTAATTGCTTGAAGGCAGGAACTATCTCATTTTTGTCTTTGTATCTGCAGTTCCTAAGACATTGTCTGATATATACTATGGTGCCTAATAAATATTTGTTGATTGAGTCATATTCTGATACAGTGGATCTTTGGATAGTTTTGCATTAGCATTGCTATATAATAATAATTTTCTAATTCATTTGTGGCTTTTAAATCTTTTTAGTGCTTCTATCATGGCTCACAATTGATGTTTTTTTCTTTGAGTTTAATTAATAGTCTATAATAGATAAAATCTTCCTGGCTCCTGATTAGCACTGCTTAGGGTCTGGATGGCAATGAAAATGAAAACTCCTAAAGACCATCTGAAGTCTGATCACAGACGAGATGTGAGCATCTGGATATGACCATAGAATTATCTATGGTCCCTTATATAATGAAGTTTCTTGAGTGAAATTTTATACTTACTGAGATTTATTACACAGAAAAGCTTCAGAATATATAACCTGGAATCTGAGCTTCTCTGCAGGTAATAATGGGTTCCTTTTCTTGTTTGTTAATCCTAATTTGGCCAGGTGCCTAGCATTTATGTACTATTTCCAGCAAAGGGTGAACAGGTAGACCTGAGGGACTTGGTAGGAAGGACCCCAGTCCCAAGGGGGCAGAATTTCATTCCTGACAACTTAGTTCTATTGGGCCACTTTTCCAAGCAGCAATTAACAGAAATCCCAGCCGGCCATCTCTCAATATCAGCTTTAGCTATGTCTATAACCTACCTTCTAAGGGTTCTTGGCTACTCTGAGCATCTGAGACTTCTAGAGAACCTGCGCTGAAAAATTCTAAGGCAAAAAAAAAAATAATAAAATGCGATGAAAATAATAAACTCAACATTTATAAATAATCATTCTTTGAACATATCCTCATTCCCCGATTTTCTCTCCTTTTTGTATTCTATAGCCTTTTTAGGAATCACAGATGTTCTAGATCAGTCATGGCCTCCTAAGCTAGTTAGTGGCTGTAGCACTGTCTCTTGCACTTAAGGAATGGCAGGATACATGGGAGCTGGAAAAACATCTTTAGCAGCAAGCATTGGGATTCACTCCCTCAGGGCTCCACTTGTGGTTCAGGGAGTCTCAGGAAAGGAAGTAGCAGGAGTGAAATGAAGGACCCTAGATTCAGAACTGGAGTGCCCTTAGAGACCATCCAGCCCAACCTCCTTATATTATAAATGAGAAAACAAAGGGTCATTCAAACACTTTTTTGATATACAATTTTATAAGGCAAGAAACTAATCATATAAGCATGCATTAATTATAATATATAAAAATATTTTCATATTTACATGAAATCAATTTTAAAACAGATTAGCTCAAATTTAGTATTTCTTTCTCCTTAGGTGAACAAAAGTTACCTTTGTCAAGAGAACTGAAAAACTGGACAATTTTCTCTCTCTCTCTCTGTCTGTCTCTCTCTCTGTCTCTGTCTCCACTTCCCTCACATATAGCACTTAGCACAGTGTGCCTGACACATAATAGATGCTTAGTAAATGTTGATATATAATATATACATTATCTGTTGTTCAATTGTTTCAGTCGTATCCAACTCTTTGTGATCCCTTTTGGGGTTTTCTTGGAAAAGATACTGGAGTAGTTTGCAATTTCTTTCTCCAACTCATTTTACAGATGAGGAAATTAAGGCAAACAGGGTTAAGTGACTTGTCCAGGTTCTGAAGTTAGATTTGAACTCAGGTCTTCCTGACTCCAGGTCCAGAATTCTATTTACTAGCTGCCCATAGATATGGAAATGTGGCTATGTGTGCACATACAGATCCTACATACATAAAGAAATTACATGGTTTTGGTATTCAGAAAATGATGTTAATAATAAATAACTTGGATTTAAACTCACTGCCCAAGTTCTTCACCATCAACTATATCCTTAACTATCTATCATTCCCTTCATTCTCCTGAAACTACCACTTGACATGTCACCAATGACCTCTAAATCAGTAAATTCAATGGCTTGCTTCTCATTCTTTCTGGTTCTTGACTTCTCAGTAGAATGCTACTTTCTGTTTATCACCCCAGTCTTTCTGAAAACTCTCTTCTCCCTTAAATCCTATCATTTTATTCTCATTTGCTCACCCTCTGAACTCTCTGACATCCCATTTTCAGGCTTCTCTCTGTTCTTCCACTCTAGGAATGTTCAGCTTCTCTTTATCTTCCAATTTTCTCTCTCACTTGGAGAGCTCATGTGTTTGCACACGGTTTCAGTGATCAGTTCTATATGAAAGACTCTTAAAAATCTGAATTTTTCAATCCTGAACTTCAGTCCTAAATTTCCGGTAGGCTCGCAGACTTTAATACCCACTTCCTAGGATCATTTCAAACATCATGTCTTTTTTTTTTAAAGCAATCGGGGTTAAGTAACTTGCTCAAGGTTACACGGCCAGTTATTTCTGGGTGTGGTCCTGAGTATCTGAGCCCGGATTTGATCCAGGTCATCCCGACACTGGAGCCAGTGCTCTTACTCGCTGAGCCACCTGGCCGCCCCTAAGCAATCGGGGTTAAGTAACTTGCTCAAGGTTACACAGCCAGGTGTTTCTGGGTGGGTGCTAAGTGTCTGAGTCCAGGATTTGATCCCCAGGTCATCCCAACACTGGAGCCAGTGCTCTTACTCGCTGTGCTACCTGGCTGCCCCCAAACATCATGTCTTAAACTAACCTTTTTACCTGAGGCATCTAGAAGCACAGCAGTTGGAGCACTAAGCCTGGAGTTTGAAGACTTGAGTTCAAATCTGGTCCCTGTCACTTACTCTCTGTATGACTCCAGGCAAATCACTCAATCTCTGTTTGCCTGTTTTCTCAATTGTAAAATGAGGGTGATAATAGGCCCTACCTTGCAGAATTGTTGTAAGGATAACTGTTCTAGTCATCCAGGCTCAAAATCTAGAATTCACTTTGATTCCTCTGGGCAGCTGCCATTGCCTCTTTCTCATATCCAATGCCAGTGAGTCAGTGGATTTTTCCTTCAAATAAATCTCTCTTATCTTTCACTTCTTTTCACCCCTCCCTCAGGCCCTAGTCCAGCCACCCCTGAACTGCTGCAATGGTCTCCTCCATGATCTTCCTGCTCCAATCTCCCCCTATTCCTATCCATCTTACACACTGTGACAAGATAAATTTTTCTAAGCCACTTCAATTATGTCAGTTCCCACTTTTAAATATCCATGGCCCCCAAATACCTACTGTTACCAAATCCAGACTCCTTAACCTGGACTTCCACAATCTGTTTACTTTTCCAGTTTTACTTTCAACTAATTAATTTTCTACAACCTTCAACTCTGGCAAAAATAGCATTGCTCCCCAGATAATGACTTGTACTTTGCACCTCCATGGGTTTTGTACACATCTCCCTCTATCTAAAATGCAACCTCCCTTCTCTTTTCTTCTCTCTGCTTTTGGAACTCAGATCAATCCCTTGGAAAAGGAACTCTTCAAAGACTAAATCCGATGACATTGGTCTCTCCTTCCTCTGAACACCTACTGCCTGCATCATTCACTTAGCAACTAATATATGCTTCTAGTGTTACTATATTTAGTAGTCATATCATACTGTCATTTAACTTTTCATATAGTTAGGTTTTATTTTCCTAGCTTGATTAGGATAAGCTTCTCCAAGGCAAAAACCAAACCTAAGATATACAGGGTGTCCTAAAAGTCTTAATGCAGTTGTAGCTATTAAAGCTTACACTAAATATAGCTTAAAGTTACACTAAATTGTTGTCCCAAATATCTTGGTGCAGTTTTAAACAATTAGAGAGCTTGCAACTGAGCTAAGACTTTGGGATATCCCTTATTTGCATTCCCTGAAATGCTTTGTACATTGTAGGCACTAAATCAGTGACAATTGTTTTCTTCAACAGTGCTTTTCTTCTGAAGAATGAAAAATATTTCAAGTATCTTCTCATTTCTGCAAGAAGTATCAGAGAGGGATATTCTTTGATCCCATTTTGTGAGCAAGCAACAGACTTGTATACCTATTCCCACAAGATTGAATTTTAGTATTTTGGGATGAAAATGGGTAATTTTTAATTAAATCAATTACTACCAGTTTGTTCCTTTTGATCTTCTTCCTTGTTTTCATCGATTTGGATTCTGACTCTGTTTTCACGTGGTAAGAGTTCAGCTACTAAAATATATGAATTAAATAAAAATGAAAAGTTCAAAAAATAGATGAACAAATCATCATATTCTTTATACATTACATTAACGACTGTTTAATTTCTTGGGTTTGCTGCAAATTGCCCAGAGTGGGAGGAGGGTGGGATACTTTGAGATCCAACCCCCTAAGGAAATTACAATTAGAGGGGAAGAATTTAGAAAGTGAGTGATAAGGGAAATGAGGGAAGTGCTTAGGGAGACTAAAATTACCAAAGATTTCAGGAAGAATAAAATTCAAAGACCATGAAGATAAATAGATAAGTCAACAGGAAAAACATTAACAACAGAAGGAAATATGGCCTCTAGATCTGTTAAATGAGTATAAGAAACTATAAATAAATACTACAAAACAAAGGACAATGATCTAGAACTTGATGAGACAGAGAACTCTCTGAAATTTGAGAATACTACAATATGTTGTTTCTGGGTGGTTCAAAAGAGAAATGAGAATTATGAGAGCAGACTTTATGACCCGAACAGCAAAAATAATGAGCAGAATGGAAAAACTGTAATCTTTGATGGTAAATCTCACCAAAGAAACAAAGAGGAGACCAAAGATTGGGAATGCAAATGCACAGAAGTGAAGGATAATTGAGAAGAAAGGAAGAAAAAAACAATAAGAGAAGAAAACATGCTTGCTAGGCAAACAAAACATACTGATTTTGAAGACAGGATGCATAGAAACAATAGAGATCATAGATCTCCCATAAAAAGATGACAAGACAAAAAAAAAAAACTTTAACACCATAATGAAGGAAATAAAGAAGAGAACAGTTCAGAATTTCTGTACATAGAAAATGAGATTCCAATTGAAAGAATTCACAGATCACCTCCAGAAAAAAATGTACAAGGCGGCAAACTCCAAGACACATAGTGGTTAACTTTAATTATTCATTCAGTTCATTACCCTTCAATCACCCTGATGATGTTTTTTCCAAACCACAGACTTAGAATTGTTCAAGGGGCTCATGTCAAAAACCTTTCTAGATTATCAGAGCTTGTACCACACTGGCATAGACTCTGAGAGCATAGGGTCACCATCACACCTTAGAATGCTATATAATTATTAATTGTTATCATTATTATTGTTATGAGACATCAGAGTAGATCCTTAGTGAACTAAGTTTTAAAAATAAAATCTAGCTGGGGAATATATATTTTAAACATCTCTTATGATCACTTATTTTTTTTTGGTCTTTTTGGAGGGGGGAAGGCAGGGTAATTGGGGTTAAGTGACTTGCCCAAGGTCACACAGCTAGTAAATATTGTGTCCTAGGCTGGATTTGAACTCAGCTCCTCCTGACGTCAGGGCTGGTGCTTTATACACTGTGCCACCTAGCTTATGATAATTCCTTTTGAGACAACATTTTTTTAAAATTCCACCTAAAATTTTACCTGGAACATATGGATGGTAAGTTGATATTTCTCCAAGTGCAATTAGTTTTTCCTATTTAAAAAAAAAAGACATGATTACAGCACAGATGATAATCAATGATCATCGATTTTTTGGTCCCAACTGGAGATTTCCCTCATATACTACTACTGGTATGGAAAGCCCCTTTGCCAATTAAGATCATCAATGGTTCAGCAACTCATATTTTTTGGTGTCTTCAGAGCTTAAGTGACACGTATATGGTAATATAGCTACTATGTACAAGAGCAAAAGCTTGAATCCTGGTTCTTCTGATCAAAAGTGATTGCATTAATAATAGTGATCATTAAGAGGTAACATGGTTAAAAAAGAGAGAGATATAACACGTTACCTCTTACTGATCACTATTATTAATGCAATCACTTTTTAAAAATAAAATATTTTATTTACTATTTTAAATAGCTAAATACAGAGCAAATAAATGGCATCAAGATAATTTGATTATAAAGTAATCAAACATTTCTTCACACTCTAGAAAGGATATACTGGAATAAGTGGTGTCATTCCAAATCATCACTCTGGGAGGCTGCACACCAATTCCTTGGAGGCAGATGGAACAATCCCAGGAATGTTTCTCAGAATGCATTGGGATCTCCTTTGAGATCGTCTTCAGAGAGAATTCCATGAATCTTTTTCCAAGTTCTCTGCTATTTATCATAGTGTGAAATATCTCACAATTTGATTATATCTCATAATTATCTTACAATTTGATCTCCTTGCCTCCAGTCTCTCCCCTCCTTAACCACCATCCTCCACAAAGCTAAGTGATTTTCCTAAAATAAGGTCTGATCATGCTCAATAAACTATAGTGATGCTGCTACATTTAAGATAAAAAATAAATTCCTCTCTTCAGCTAGAGAGTACAAGGGAATTGGTTTTGAAAAACCAGGATCTTATCACACAAAAGTAGCTGATAACAAGGTATTAAACTAACTGTAAAATTGCTTCCATACCAGGTGATCCCTTTTTGAGGTACATACAAATCCCTTGAGTGGATAAGAAAGGAAGCGCCACCATAGTGGGAAGAATTCTGGGTCACACCCCTGGGGACCTAACTGAAGATTAGTTAGGAGAGTCCAGGAGGCCAGACTTGGTAAAGAAACCAGGTCTTGATGAGACACATAGAAAACTGTGACAAATGAAAACCCTAAAAGACAGAATTTCTGGATAATTGATAATCAATTTATTAATTAGTCTAGATTATAATCAATAAATTGATTTCTCTCAGTAACCAAATACCCCAAGGAGATCCTGAAATGCCTCAAATCTTTTCTGAAAGGGAACTTTCCTAATAAGTGAAACTGAACCCTGAATGGTGAACATTTAACGAGGTTAAAAGTCTTCAGCTCCTGTTGAGAACATGGCTTGATCATGAGACTCAGCCACCTCAAAGCATCTGGGCAGGTGAAGCCATTTCCATCTGGACCTCACTGGCTAGTTTTCTCCATCAGCTGAGCTGCCCTAAACTCTAATGAATGGAATCTAGGACAGGGTGTTCTTCCACCAGACAAAGACCCACTCTGACAGGATTCTGTTTATATTCTAAACAGAAATTAGGTCTCTAAGTTGGGTGGGGTCCTAATAAGCATATGCCTGCAGGGCTGGGAACAATCTTATCAGTCAGCCATGTCCTTCAGAGGTTGCTATCCTTTTCAGGAGTTGGGTTTTAACAGAAATAAAAGGAAGAAGGTGTGTTACAAATTAATAATTAATTATTAACATAATAGCATAATATTAATTACTCTCATAACACATGATATGTAGAAGATGAGGCTGCCAGAAGTTGTGTGGAGTTGAGAATGAACACATAGACTGAGGCAGATTCCACAGAAAAGGGAGCCAGCATTGAGAGTGAGGTTGTTTGGGCCAATCAGACATGAGCAATGCTGGAACAAGGGCTCTGTCCTAATACTAAAGAACTGGGTTTTTCCCTTACTGGTAGCTCCTGGAATTGTGTCATCTGCCTTCAAGGCAGAC
Source organism: Petaurus breviceps papuanus (assembly GCF_028583685.1). Taxonomy (NCBI): domain Eukaryota; kingdom Metazoa; phylum Chordata; class Mammalia; order Diprotodontia; family Petauridae; genus Petaurus; species Petaurus breviceps. The sequence continues at coordinate 13,820,237 of NW_027187376.1, read as the reverse complement.
CTTGCAAGGGTATGGCCAACTTACAACCCAGCCAACTGCATTGCCCCTTCTGAATCCATCAGAATCTGTGACTATATCATCTGAGCTGGTATATGTATAGAATCAAATTCTGCCTCCCCCAACCCTCAATTACATTAGCAAAATCAATTTCCTTGTATCTTTTCTGAAATTACCTGTTCGAGATCATGGATAATTGCCCCCTTAACATCTTCAGTTAATTCAGTATCAGACAAATCCGTACGAGGAAGCCATACTCCATTCACGCATTTTACTGGCATGGAATACACTATTCCCTCAGGTGTGCCAAATTCACCTGGAGTGTCCCCAGAAGACAGTGAATAATAAATGCAATTAGTTATTTCTTCTTCACTGCCCTAAGAATATGCAAAATTTTTAAATGACTCACAATAAATGTTTTTGATGATGATTATGCTGAATTATCAGAAGGTAATCTCTTCTGCCAGCTTTATGTTTATCATGTAATTCTCCTGGAACCCAGTCATTCTTGATTGTCTATGCCTGGATTATGCATGTGTAGATTTAGTGACAGCAGAAATTGTGGGCTCTGGAACCTCCTATGTAGCTGGCCCCATGACCATTTTCTCCTGCCCATGTTTCCTGAGCTGACAGTCTATGTTTCTCATGTCGTTTCTCATGAAGTCCTGTCTGTTTGCATTCTTTGCCCATACTCTAACCCATAAGGCAGTTTTATATTATCTATGGGCCAAATTATATGATTTGAAAGGGAAGGAACAGAGAGTACAGGCATGGTGCTTTTCCAGCTAAACATTGAATGCTCATTAAAACAATCAATACAACCTGGCTATGGCAGGTGATGGGAAAGTTATTGGTAGTGAGCACTCAACATTCAACTAAGTTGGTTCCTTTTATGTAGAATATTTTTTGTTCGTCAAACAAGAAATTGTGGCTGGCTTCCCAGCAGTGTTGTGCAAAGGGAAAAAAAAAAACAACCTTGTTCTGTGAATGAGCAAAGCTAGATTTTAACCACTGCTCTCCTGCCAGGGGCAGTACTTGTATGACCTAACTCAGGCAGATGGTTTTGCCTCTGATTTTTTAATATGGGGGACTGGGAGGCAGGCAGGGTTGCAGTAAATCACTAGATGCTTTTCAAGATGGATCATTCTACTTCTTGTCCACTAGGATAAACAGGAGGAGACATACAGCAAAAAGAGTGGAAAATACTGGAATTTCCCACAACTCCAAGTGCTTCCTTAAAACAGTCTCCTATCTCTATGCTTTACTCACTCAAATTGCCTCAAATATCAGGCTCACCTGCTTGTTGAAACTTGGAATCCCTTTAAGAGGATACAAAGTCATTTGTTTTACAATTAGACATAAAGCCATAATTTTTTACGATTAGACATGAAGTCCCATAAAATGGGACTCAATGACACATTCACACTCATTTGTAAATTACTGATATCAGATCCTTTCATAAGAGCAGGTATTGATAGGGGAATTACAGAACCAAGTCCCTGGGAATCTGAAAGCGATAAGATAGAGGATACAAGAGTGGTAAAAAGTAAAGCTAAGGGTGCCAAACTTGGGCCTACTTGGAGTAGTGCCAGATTGTGTCCCATACTGATGGAACTCCTTCAGGGAGGAAATTTGTAGGGAGTATTAGCCACTCTCTTGTAATTATCTGTGTTCTATCGACATGAGCGGATGGCAAATGACATATAACAAAAATAACATAGCATCAAGCAGCAAGACACACTAGAAAGGGCATCAGATTTGGAACAAGGTCTGCTCCTGTTATCTATGTGACTTCAGACAAGTCATTTAATTTCTATAGAACCCAGTAACCTCATCTACAAAGGGCCAGATGATCTCCCGAAGAAGACAATCAGAAAGAGCAAGGGCTTCAAGATCCAGCCAGAAGAGGATTGTTGAAGGAACTGGGGGTGCCTACTTTGTTGAAAAGAAGGCTTCAGGGCAGAGCTGTAGCTAGCCATTTTTCAGGGGCAAGTGGTAGGCTCAGGAAAATCTTGGGGAGAGACCTTAGGGAGATACCTCCTTGGGTCACAAGGCCCTGTTGTGGGAAAAAGATCCCAGGAAGCCACCCTGTGTCAGGAAAGAGATTCCTTCATGCACTGAAAATGGTGATGAGAAATCACTGCTAGGGGACGGAGCAATATGGACCAAGGATATCTTAGAGGTTGGGTGGTCTGGAAAGAATCCCTTATCCCCTTGACCAAGTCATAGCTCTGTGTTGGAAGGAGGGTGAGCAGTGATAGCTGTTTTGAAGTATTTCAAAGGCTGTTATATGGAAGGAGCATTAAAATGACTCTTCTCGGCACCAGAAATCAGAACCTAAAGAGATGGTTAGAATTTGCAGAGGCAGATTTAGGCTCGAGGAAAGGAAAAACATACTAACAATTGTTGTTATTCAGTCACTTTCAGTTATGTCTGACTCTTTGTGACCCCATATGGGGTTTTCTTGGCAAATACACTGGATTAGTTTGTCATTTCCCTCTCCAGCTCATTTTATAGATGAGGGAACTGAGGCAAATAGAGTTAGTGACTTGCCCAGGAGAACACAGCTAGTAAGTTTCTGAGGCTGGATTTGAACTTAGGAAGATAAGTCAACCTGAATCCAGGCCCTGGCACTCTATCCACTGTGCCACCTAGCTGCCCTTTATTAACAAATGGAGTTGTCTAAAAAATAAAAGTAGAATGGCTTCCCTCAGGAGGTAGTGGGTTCCCTTTCACTCAAGGCCCCCAAGAAAAGGCTGAATGATTCTTTGTCATGTGTGTTTTAAAGGTAATCCTTGTTCAGGTAAGGGCTGAACCAAAGGTTTCTGGGGGCCGGTCTAACAGATTTTGTGATTCTCTCAGGTAGCTTCAGTTCAAAATCCTATAAGCCTCTGGTCTATAACAGCTCCTGAGAAAGTTAAGAATTCTGATCACTGATCTAGCCCACCATTCTTTATCATGTTAATGAGCAAATTATATATTCAATTAAAATTTTGTTTTTTATTTATATCCCTAAAATAGAAATACAAAAGTATATTTTTAATATACAGAAGTATATTACTTAGGGAGTCTTCAATTTACAAATAAGTTGTGTTCTATAATTAATTACAAAGTCAGTAATTTAGTATTCAGAATGAGAGGTGTTTTCTTAGGAAGGTAGGGTGTGAGGATGGTTTGTACAAAAAGTTAATGAATAACCATTTCTTTTCTATCTCTATAAATTTAAAGGGTTAAACCAGAGATGTGGCCTTAGCCCTTGCATGCAGCCAGAACCAGGTTAAAATGTAATTGGGAAATGTTTAACAAAATAAATAAAAATAAAATTTTTGTTGTTCAATTGTGTCCTACTCTTTGTGACCTCATTTGGGGTTTCCTTGACAAAGATACTGGAGTAGTTTGGCATTCCCTCCTCCAGCTCATTTTACAGATGAGGAAACTGAGGCAAACAGAGTCAAATGACTTGCCTATAGTCACACAGCTAGTACGTGTCTGAAGCCAGATTTGAACTCAGGAAGAGGAGTCTTCCTGACTCCAAGTCTGGTGCTCTATCCACTTTGTCACCTAGCCACCAAAAATAGAATACAAAACAGGTAAAGTTAATTTGTGGTTTTCTAAGTCAATATGTGACCTATTTAGGTCCATTTCTATTTGAGTTTGATACTACTGGGCTAAACAACCTATGCCCACAGGAGAGACACAGGGAGAAAGGAAGATGGAGACATTCAAGAGAGCTAAGAGGCTTGAGTCTTTCCAGACGGCATCCAGGGAGACCTAGGGAAGAAGAGGCCTTTTTTATTTCTTCCTTTGCCAAATTCTAAACTGGGGAAGTTAAACAAAGGAAAAGAATCAGACACTGGATGGAGTTTTGTTCAGATATAAGAGAAGGAATGATATATAATTATGGTGGCTGTCCTCAAGGAAGAACAATGTTATTATAGTGAGAAACAAAGATTTACCTTCACTCATTATTCCTAGAGAGAATATCTCTCCAGGAGGGGAATCGTGGTACCAGAATTTCAGCATGGTGGCTATACAGTGGGCTGCTAAAATACCCCTTTGGAAATGCCCTCTCAAACTCCATAAGTTGAGGGAGTGCCCGAATTCTTTGGCAATCCAATCACTGCAAGAAAAGAAAGTGATCATTTTACTAGAATACAATGCCCCTTTAAAATCAAAAGAAACAGAAACAATGGGAAATTAACTCAAATTCAAAAGGGAAAACTGAAACCTAAAACTAAGTACAGTCACACACTAACTCTATCCTAAGAGATCTGCCATATACTAACTTTATATTTTCTATGACTGTGTATGTAGATTATAAGTTACATGAGGGCAGGAAAAATGTCTTAGTTACTTTTGTATTTTCTCTGATACATTGCACTTCTTTACTTTGGCGAGTGTGCACAAATAATAAATGGTTGTTGAATGATTGATACTATAGTGTTAAGTCTGTAGGAAGAGGAAGTTCCTATTTACACAGCGTATTTTTCACCACATTATGGAAAAACACACACTCTGAGACACATTTTGTCTTTTGTCGCCTACTTCAATAATTCAAGAATGTATCATTTTTTCTCTGTAAGCATTTGCTTCATTGATACAAATAAGGAGATATTTTGTAAGAGTGCTATGGCTAAGAAATTCATGACTCTGTCATCCACCTAGCCAAATATATTTCTTTAAAAAAAAATCATACATATTCCAGGTCATAGTTTTACATCTCTATCAGAATATGTTAAAGCATGCAGTGCATGTTGGGTAATCCTGCAGTCCTATAGAAAGCAGTCACAAAATTGATGCTGTGAGGTGACTGATGTCATTTATCCTTGCCCATGGCTCTGTGTGGGGTTGGATTCCAGCTTTCCTAGGACTAGAATAGAAGTACATACCTATGGATAATTTTTTCTAAAATGTATCCCAGGAAGAACTTCTCCCAGGCCAAAAGTAATCAAATGATTTGGATCAAAAATCCAAACATTTTTGTGATCTTTTTATGTTTCCCCTTAATCCTAAAATAATTACATATGATTGAAAATATTTTCAGTGAGAAGTTTTAGAAAATTACACACATACACACACCATTAACATGTGAATATAATTCAAAGTTAAACATAAAATCTAGTGGCCAGGTTTTTCATCCCTATGAATATATCTATCTATTCATTTCAATTGTTAACATGGTAAATATGGGGGAATTGGCTTATTAAATCACATTTTTGCAGAATTAAAGATATTTGAAAATTATTTTAAAGGTTATGATAATTTTATCATCTATTACTATATAATGATTAGTATACAATATTTAAAATATACTATACCTATCGAATATCAAGTTTAATACGTAACGTGAATAGCTTGGAGGTCCCCAAATAGCACTGTCATATCTGAAAACTTTTGTTTTCTTCAGGTCAATGTAGCGAGAGCCAGTAATATTACCCCAAATTATCACATCTTTGATGTCTAGAACAAAAGAACTCAATTAACAAAAACAACAATGCATGTAAAAATAGAAAATATACAGCCTGAGAACTGCTTAATTGGGATCTTAACCTAGGAAAATTGCTCTTTAAAAAATGTGAGAGGATCCTGCTAATTTTTAATTTCCTTGTACAGCCCCCTTTAAAAAAATTTGTTAATTAATTTTGTTTTTATATCACAATTATTTCTAGAAACATAACCCTTCCTCCATAATCCCAACCCTTACCCTGAAAGGAAAGCCTATCTCATAACATAGTTATAATTAACTTAGTTAAATGCTAAGCAAAACTAGTTATTTCATCTGGCAATGTAGATAGCCCCTGTATCCTAGAGGTCTTCTCTCTCTGCTGAGATGACTGTGGTATATTTCATTATCTGGTTTTTCATTATTTGTTTTTTCATTTACTGAGTGTTCGGCTTCATTTTTATTAACCATTTTATTTATATCATTTTAGTGAATGTTCTTTTGGGTCTGTTTATTTCACCTTTGCATCAGCTAATACAAAGCTTCTCATGTTCCTGTGACTCTGCATTATCATTATTTCTGACAATAACATTCTGTTACATTCACATTCCAAAGCTCACATAGGTATTCTTAGGAACATAGATGCATAGAGGGCATGTTAGACAACTCACAGGCCATAAAGTTCAACTTCCTTATTTTACAGATAAAGAAACTAAGGCATTTTCCCAACTAACGAGTGCCTCATTTCCCCCCAATTCTCAGTTACTACAAAAAGCATTTCCATTAACATTTTGGTATTTGTTGGAACTTTATTTTGTCTTTGATTTCTTTGAAATAAATATTCAATAATAGGATTGCTGGGTCAAATGGCATGAGCAGTTCAGTAGCTTTTGAATAATTTCAAGTTGATATTCAAAATGAGACCAATTCATAGCTTCAAGCAAAAGTGCATTTGTGTGTCAAGTCCTCCCTAGCAACAGAGGCACAAGAGTTGTTCTAACATGAACTGTCCATATTTTCTCTAAGATTTGCCATTTTGCAGGGTATGACACGAAACCTCAAACTTGTTTTAATTATATTTGTTTCTATTAGTAATTTGGAGCATGTCTTAATAGGTTTTCATATTATAGGCTGTAATTCTTCTGAAAAAAAAAGGTCACATCTGTTGAGGACTGGCTCTTGGTCTTCTATATTTGCATCAATTCTCTACTACTTTAGATATCATAGTTTTATTATAGATATTTGAACAATTTTTTCTTCACTGTACTTTTTCTCATTCTATCTGAAATTATTTTGTGTGTAAAAGTTTTTTCATTTTATATCTTCAAAATTGTCTATTTTTTTTTACTTTTTTTTTTGGTCTTTGTTTCCTCAGCACCTAGGTACATAGTAGGTTCTTAACAAATAAGTATTAATAATGGAATGTGAAGTAGCAAACAAAATGAAAAAACCCCTGTACATTTCAATGTAAATTTACAAATACTAAAGACATAGAGAAGATAAAATTTTCATTCAAAATGGAGTTTGACGTTTGAAAATTAACCATTTGCTGTTTATAGGTGCTGAAGTTTTACACATAATGAAAGCAAGCTGCTTTATCTAAAGATTCTTTATCTAAAGGAAATGCAATAGGATTTAGCCTTTCTTAAAACATGAATGTTTATGATGGACATCAGGTTACTCTGATAAATAATGGTTCACTTTGGCACTGGTTCTGGTAATTATATTGATAGGCACAACTAGGTGGTACAGTGGATAGAATGCTGGCTCTGGAATCATGAAAACTAATTTTTCTGAGTTCAAACCCAGCATCAAATACTTACTGGCTATATGACACTGGACAAGTCACTTAACTCTGTTTGCCTTAGTTCCTTGTCTGTAAAATGAACTGGAGAAGAAAATGGCAAACCACTCCATTATCTTTTCCAAGAAAACCCCAAATAAGGTCATGAAAAGTCAGACATGACTGAATAACAACAACAAAAATTACATTGATATTTTAGATTGGACAGAATAGAAATATTGCTTTCTAGAGCTTTCTTGTTGTTAAAGTAAGGGATGCAGCTTTTATTGTCATTTGATAAGGGATTCAGAATTTCTTGGTTCCAATAATTTAGGACAAGTCCACATTTTATAGGTTTTTCCAGTTTTTCCTGAAATGATGCTTGTCATGTTTTTGAATGCTCACTGGCCACTGTTATTTCCTCTTTCCCTAAGGACCTTTATTACTCAGATTCTATCTACTGTGACATCTCATTAGATGTTGGAGACCAACTAATCCAGGCAGTGAGTGAAAGAGGAAGGATTTGAACCTTTACCATTGCCTCTGAATCCAAAGCCACCATTTTTTATACTGTACCTTGTTGCCACTTGTAATACTCTTGTTTTGCAACCCATTCATTTACCCACTTAACTTCCATGCTTGCCATTTCAGTAACTAGTAAGGGTGATGACTGATAATAGCAAAAAACAAACAAACAAATTTCAACACCCATTAAACACCATAAACTCTCTTTTTATTCATCAAGTACCTACTATGTAAAGGGCTCCATGCTAGCTGCTCCTTACCTACTCAACATGCCATTAATTTTTTACTTTCCATTATACCTTCCATAGAGCATTTGTTGAATATTGTACTTAATCATATCTGGTTTTGTATTATAGTTATATGTGCACATATCATTTCTCACCAATAGACTGTGAACTCTATGAGAAAAAAGGATCATTTATTTTTGTATCAGCTCCAGCATCCAGAACAGTGCTTTGCTCATGGGAGATGCTCAGTAAATGTTTGTTGAATTGAATGAAATTAGATATATACAAAGTGTGAACTTAGGGGACTTGAGGAATTATGTTCAATGTCTACAAAAAAATGAAGAAAGAGCACATGAATCATACACACTGGGTTTATGCAGATCTTGTGATGTAGTACACAACCTTAAAATATGTATGTGTATATATGTGTGTGTGTATGTATATGTAAATATGAAAATGAAAGTATTAAATTGTTTTAAAAATCCAAGTATCAACATTCTAATATAATGCATTCGAATTTTTAAAATTAGGATGTATGATTTAAGAAAATTTAGTTCAATTTACTGTTTTGTAACAGTGCACTACATTAGAATTAGGAAGAACTGTATTCAAACCCCATCTTTGACACTCAGTAGCTATGTGATCATGGGCAAGTTACTTATATATCAAAGCCTCAAATGTTACTTCTGTAAAATGGGGACAGTAGTATTTATAACACCAATTTCAAAGTTGTTCTGAGATTCATATATAATGTGGTACAATGTACTTTAAAATATTAATGAGCTTTATAAATGGTGAGTAATTCTTATTAATAAATGAACATTTATTTAGCAGCATAGCACAATTTGGGGGATTCCATAAATGCTACTTGACCTGTGTGGCCTTGGGTAAGTGACATAACCTTTCTGCCTGTCAGTTTCTTCATGTGTAAAAAGAAGGTATAGACTTGATGTAAGTCTATTAATCTCTAATTCCACCAGGTTGGGGGGGGAGCTATGCCATTTCTGGGAAGACAGGAAAACGTGGAAGGTATACCCTACTCTCAGGATGTTTATGTTCTACTGGATTACAGCATTTCTAGTGATTCATTCATTCCTAATTATTTTCAAATGGTAAACATATAGTCTATATCCCTTTATCTTTTCTCACATTAATTAAATTAGCCATAAAAATTAATTAATTATACACCAATAGGGATTTGCAAACTAATCAGATTATACATTAAGATCACAGAATTGGAAATACTAGAGGGGGCAACAATTTTGGTGCTAATGACTTGAACATCTCCAGTACTTCATTTCTGTTTCCTCATCTGTAAAAGGAATGGATTGGCCTGGATGGCCACTTCTAGCTCTCAATATACAATCCTGTAATAATCTAGGCCAATAATCCTCTCATGTGACAACTGAGGTCCAGCAAAGGTTAAGTATATATAGCCTAAAGGTCCCGTGTCAGGGCCACAACTAAGACTGTGCCCCCTGTTTGCTGTCCAATTGCTAGTCTCAGACTCCTGCCTCAGAGAGCAGAGTTTTTAGCTGTTCTGAAAACAAAAACACGATTGATTAAAAATACCAATGACTCACCAGATGCTGTTGTTTTCAATTTTCTGGCCAACATGGCTTTTGCTTCATTTTCGAGCACCATGGCCAGAGCAATGATGTTCCGTGGGTTAATAGATGGTGTATAAGTAATAAGCAAAGTGGTGGTGATATTTAGAAAGGTCTTTCCTGCCACAATAACTTTCACAGTTTTATGAGCATTTTTCTCAATCAGGGATCCAAATAATTGACACAGAGGAACCCTAGCTCTGATTCTGTTTTCTACAGTATCAGACTCATTATCCATATTGTCACTAAGTATGATGATAACCTCCGCCTCAAAAAAGGCCTCTTCTATTGCTGTACAAACAGAAATTTCCCGCAAAAGAGGTGCTGCCAGGTCTTGGCCCTCCATAACAATGCCACTGAGAGTGTCTTCTTCATAGAAGCTGTTTATGAGATGGATGCTAATTTCTTCTTCCATACTGAATATTTCTCCATTGACCAGTATTGGAATCAGGTTGTAGCATGTGGGACAAGATGCGCTGATGAAAATGGGATAACTTCATTATAAATGAAAAAAAGATGTTTTTCCTTAAATCTTTACTCTTATTATACAATTCTTTATATACAGTAAGACTATATATATATTTTTAACATTTTATGTTTTACATTCTTTGCATTTCAACATTTTGTTTTTAACATTTTAATTTGTTTTTTTTTTTAACACCCATATAATTCTGTAAATTCAGTAAGACTGCATATATTTTTAAATGGACAAGCATACACCCAGATTTTGGGTGATTTGTTTTAGGTTGGAATTTTTTAAAAAATAAGAAATTCTGACTTCTATCTTTCTCTGGTCATGAGAAGGTAGTCTCAAAATAACAGATAATGCCTTTTTTTCAAATGACAAATAAAAATTCTTGTTTGTAGGGAGCTATTTCTAATAAACAACTGTTTTGGATATTCTTTTAAATTTTCTCCTGTGAAAATAAAGATCATTAGGTCTCTCTCAACTGTTATTCATGAAAAATTATGTAAAATTTTTGGAAAAAAAATTACATATTAAGAAATATGTTTTTAAAACAATCCAAAATTCAGCCAAGACCTAAATTCACTAGTACATTATAGGACTAGGATTTTAAATCACAGAAATAAGTCAAATATTTTAAAACTTACAATAATATAGACACGGGGAATAGGGAGCTATCTCTTTGTAAAGGCTATTGAACAAACAAAATGCTTTGTGAGAATACTGATTTTGTATTCAGGAAATAAAGAAATGTTGAACATTCCTAAATGGTGCTATCTTGGCAGTAAATTTTCATTTAGGTGCATTTTAAATAAATCACTGAAATAAATCTCAAAAGTGATATTTGCCTAATCTGTAGTGGAATTAATCATGCACCCTGACAAAGAAAAATTGCAAAGTAGCAAATCGCCGGGCTCTACTTTCCTACCCGGTGATCCAGACCTTTAGTGGATTGATTTCGTTTTTAAGCTCTTCTTCCTCCTCCTCAATTGCTATATGTGTCTCCAAGTTCTCGCCAGCAATAATTAGCATTTCGGGGGTCATCATCTTTGACGTGATGCCGTAGTAAAGCTAGACAGAGAGAAGAGCTAAGTTAGCACAAGAAGACATACTGATACAAAGAAAGACTCATTCTGTTTCACATGAATGGAATGGGGGCCCTATTCCACAGTATACTCTGTCTGCTGCCATAACCTCTGGGGGATGTGGTGAGCCTGTTTTTGGAAATTCATGATCATGAGCAATAGAGGAGACCTGCCCCCAATTCAGAGCATGGGCAGGCATTTTATGACAGTTTTCCATTGGTTTACCTCCTGGTGATGAAAAGTCTTTATCTGATAAATACCAAGCTAGAAGTGAGCATGTATACAAAAGGTATGCACGGGCCAAATCATGGTCTTTTCCCTAGCTACAAGTGAGGAAGAAATGCTGTAAGTCTCCTGGTGGGGAGAGAGGTAGTACCAATGTCCTGCTCTCCCTATAACAGCTGACACGTCTGTGAATTCAGGGTGCCTCAGTTTCTTTGCCTGTTTGTGTTTCTCATTTCTGCTCTCAGGTGTAGGAGATCAAAGATAGTACGCTACCTTGTGAGCTTCAAAAAATCAGACATGCCACCAGAAGACCAGAAGTTAGAGTACGTGACAGTTTGCTGGCAATAAATGAAGAGCCAGCCATGAGAAACAAGCTGCTTGTTGATCCAACCCAGTCAAAATGATGTGCCCTCAAGCAAGGAGGCAACTCCTCCAGAGACTGAGCCCTACCAGAAGTGATCTTAATCCTCTGAGGGGAGAGAGAGTAGGAGCTTTGCTCTGGGGACCCAACCTGTCAGTGGAGTTGGAGTTGAGAGAGTGAGCTCCAGAGCTATATACACTGGCTACATGAAGAAGAAAGAAGAGACAAGAGAACTTTTAAAAAAGCGAATGTATTTTCAAAATAAATGTAATAGTGTGAAGCAGGGCAGATAACATTTCAAACATGTGTTGACTGTTTATTAACAGCTTATTACCTGGGCATGCTCCAAGAACTCATTGAATCCTCCCAGTAGAAGACCCTTTCCCCCACGGTCCAATAATTCTCGCCAAACTATAGGAGAACGTTTGTGATTCCATTTATTCTTTTTACACAGTTTTTTCAGCCATTTCTATTGAAAAAATATGCCAAGGAAAGTTTAGTGCGATGAAATTTATTTAAAATTTAGATTTTGTAAGTTTAAATGCAACCCTTTCCAACTTATGTAAGATGTCTTAGTGTTCTTTAAAAAGTATACCGTAAATTTTAAAATGGCACTGAATTACAAATTAGCAAATTAGTTTAAAAAATAAAATATACTTTACATTTATCTTTGAAAATTTTTTAAAAAAATATTTTCTTTTCAGTTTCATATTCTCTCCTTCACTTCACCCCCTCCCTCACTGATTGAGAAGACAAGAAATATGATACTCATCATACATCTCAATTCATACAAAACATAAGTTCCATATTAGTCACAAAAAAGCAAGAAAAAGAAAGTGAAATTAACCTTTATTTATCAAGCTAGTAGTTGGTTCAGATGAGTGGGTAGACCTTGCTCAGTCAGATTGGTCAGTAGAATTAAAATGTCAAGACATACCATATTTTTAAAAAATGATACTATAGAACTTCATTTTCTACCTTAAATGTTATGTTTAAAAAGAAACATAACTATTTTTTAACTATGCACTAATTTTATAAGCCCATTTGCCCCTTGCTCTTGCTCATCCTTTTAAGAAAAGCTATTTGTCTCAGTTTAGTGGGGATGTTGAGCTTAGTCAGGTTCAGAAAGTCAAGAGTAATGTCGAGATTAGATGGTAGTTATCTGATGAACCCAATTTATGCTTATTTAAAAATAAAATAAAATTATCAGGTTTGTGTGGCCCTTGTCTCTTAAAGTCAAATTGTAAGTTGAGAGGAACAGTTCAGTGTTCATTTGGGGGACATACACTTGGTATGTCCAGACTGGCAGTTTCAAAGGCCTTGATCAGTCTGACAGATACTGTGTACGGACCTCTGTTCTGTTTCTGGCCTTTCTCCTGGAGTTGTCAGGCCACTAACACCACATCAGCTGTTCTGTGGCCCTTTCTAAAGCCACGCTAACTCTCAGGCAGGGGTCTATCTTTCCCATAAGTAATTAGCCAATTAAGGACTCTGGCAAGGATCTTGCCAGTAATGAATAGGAAAGAGATCCCCCTCTGGTTGTCATAGGATAGCCTGTTTTCTTTTCCTTTATAGAGATGAATGATGGAAGCATCCTTAAGTTGCTGGATGATTTCCTCTTGCCATATAACCTGGAAGATTTCAGTCAGCTTCTGTATAAATAATAGACTCCCTGCCTTATAGATCTCTGTTGGGACAGAATCAGCACCAGGTGCTTTGCTGCTCACTCAAGAGGAGTCTGATGGCATTCAGTGACTCTTCGTCACTTGGATGTTCAGCTAGAGAGGAACTGATTACAACCTGAGGCATGCGATCAGTGGCTTTGGCATTGATTGATGATGGTCTGTTAAGAACACTACAGAAATATTCAGCATATCTCTCCAGGATCATGTCCTTGTCACCGATCAGTGTGAACCCTGTGGAGTTCTTGTTTCTCATTTAGCAGCTTCTGAATTTCCTCATCATTTTTGTCAAACCAATCTTGACCTTTATAGGAGTTCTGGGCCAGATAAGCAAATGTAGTGCTGTATGCCGAGTCTCTGAAAGCCGTCCACTCCTTTTCTGCTACTGGTGATGACTATGTGCTGAATCAGCTTTCCCTCCAGGTCAGCAATAAACTGTTCATACACAGAGAAATGCTCTAGAGGATGTAACATTAGGTTGTCCAGAGAAGTTCATCAGCATCGTACTCCAGCTTCATAACGGTCAGCTTACATGGGTTCTAAATGGAGAACAATGCTCTCGTGCTTTCCTAGTCACCAATGGAGTGAATCAGGGTTATGTGCTTGCTTCCATGATCTTCTGCATGATGTTTTCTGTGATGTTGTATGATGTTTTCAACAAGGACAAAAATGGCATCAAGATCAGCTTCCACACTAATGGTAAACTATTTAACTTGAAAAGGCTACAAGCCAAGACCAAAGTGAAAGGGGTTTTGGTTTGCAGGTAACTGTATTCTCAATGCAGCCTCCAAGGCCAAGATGCAATAGAGTATGGATTGATTCTCTGCTGCTTGTGCTAATTTTGGCCTAACAATTAACACCAAGAAAAAACAGGTTTTCTCCCAGCCAGCACCATACTATCCATACATGAAACCATGTGTTGGTATTATACATGGTTATTCATAGGTTGTGTATCACTTTTTGCACTTATATACATGCAAATCAGGTGGAATTCAATTGAATTTAACTATTTATTAAGCACCTACTGTGTGTAAGGGACTTCTATAGGTTATAAGGATATAAAATGTGAATGCTGTGGATAAGTTAACTTACCTCAGTACTATATTTTCCACATAGATGATGAGGTTGATGCACACATTGCCAGAGTTAGCTCAGTGTTTGGGAGGCTCCAAAGGAAAGTGTGGGAGAGAAGAGATATTAGACTGACTACCAAACTGAAAGTCTACATAGCTGTTGTGCTGATCTCATTGTTGTATTCCTGTGAAACCTGGACAGTCTACCAGCATCATGCCAGGAAACAGAATTGCTCCTATTTCAATTGTCCGGGGAAGATTCTGAAGATCACCTGGAAGGATAAGGCAATGGACACTGAGGTCCTTTCTCAAGCTGAATGGCCAAGCATTCAACTCTACTGCAGAGAATGCAACACGGATGGCTGGCCACACTGTATGACTACCAAGGCTCACTCAAAAGATTATTTTATGGAGAACTTGCACAAGGTAAACCACTCACACGGTTGTCAGAAGAATCTGTATCAGGACCTTCTCAAGGTATCTTTGAAGACCTTTAATATTGACCATGAAACATGGAAAATTCTGGCACTGGATTGTCCAGTGAGGCATGCCTGGTTCAAAGAAGACATTGTTCTCCAGAGGCAAAGTAGAATTGTAGAAGCACAAAGGAAACATGAGGTATACAGATCCAGAACCTCTTCTACTCTAAATGTTCTAATGGACCCCTTGTGCCCAATCTGCAGTAGTGCCTTCTGAACTCATATTGGACTGATCAGTTACCTCAGAACACACTGTGCCCTGATTCCGACATCATGGGGTCATTGGCCTTTTTGAAAACAAAGGACGCATAGCAACAACTAAGCTCTGTTAGACTGTGGGTTAAGGCAAATCCATAACAACTAAGTGGTTTAAGGCATATCCATAACAACTAAGTGGTTTAAGGCATATCCACCTTAAACTGAGTTCTAGTCTCTAGCAAATAATAATCTAAAGAGGTCTCAAACACGTCCAAAAAGGGAGCAGTTTCACAGATAACATCTGGTTTCCTCAAAAGACATTCAAAATAAAATCTGAAGGCTTCTGAAGGAAGACAAGTATTAAGAAGTACTAATGTAAGTGATAAATACTGAATTCCTAAGGGGAAACTAATTTTTTTTTATCCTTACCAATTAGAAAGCACATTTATTTCCATGAATCATATTTAAAACATTTAAATTGGGGTGTAAAAATGGATCTGAAGAGATTTGCATGAAAAATGACCATCTGTATATACTACATGAATAAGCAAAACTTTATTACAGAAAAGTAATCAGAAATAGCCAGTTTAACAATTATAATCAAATTGGGATATAATGACTTTTAGTGAATCTAACAGACTATAATAGTTTCTTACCTCCCAAACATCGGGGCGTTGAGTAATTTTGTGTATCTGGAAATTAGGTAGATTTTTCTGCAGGTAATCTGCCAGAAGTTCTGCCTTAGCAAAGTATGGGCAAGCTGCACTACCTAAGAGATTAAATCAGTAGAACAGTTTACATACTCTTGTGTTGGTATTATACATGGTTATTCATAGGTTGTGTATCACTTTTT
>NW_027187376.1:13799994-13804223 GCF_028583685.1 Petaurus breviceps papuanus | reverse complement strand
GCACCTACTGTGTGTAAGGGACTTCTATAGGTTATAAGGATATAAAAACAAAAAGAAAATGTGCCTGTGTTCAAAGAGTTTCCATTTTCTTGACTGGTAGTGGGAAGAATGCAGCATGTACAAAAATTAACATAAATAAGTGTAATGCAATATAATATTAGAGCATTAAAAATTAGGACAATCAAGAGGCTTCATGGAGAGCACTTGAGTTGAGCCTTGAAAGATGACTAGGTCTTTGAAAGGCACAGGTATAGAAAGTACACATTCCAGGCAGAAGGGAGGCAAGGATGGGCCTTTTGAAGAGTGATGAATCAGAGACATGAATAAAAACATTTCAGAAACATGCTTTCTAGTTTTCAACTCCTTTTCTCTTAGATTCCTTCTAATGACATTCCAGCCTTAAGAATTGAACAGACCTAGATACTTCCTTTCAAGTCAAGCCAATAAGCATTTATTAATTGCTCATGTAGTGATTTAACAAAGACATTGTGCTAAACTAGAAGAGCAGATACAAGAAGGAAGATAATCCCTGCCCTCAAGAAGTTAACATTCTAATGGGAGAAGACAATGCGTGAAAAAGGAAGCTCAATAGCACCAACTGTGCTGAAGATATCAGTCCAGAGGAGTTTGTAGAGAAAGTCTAGGCCCTAAGTGGCCTAGGGGGAGAGTCAAAAATGCAACCTGGAAAAGAATGTTGTTGTTGGTTTGTTCCTTCTTTTTCAAAGAGGACCATGGCATCAGGAAAATGATGATATGACTTGCAGTTGACTTTGATTTGAGTGAGGGAGGGCTGTGCAAGGTCACCAGCCTCACTTTCTCCTCCAGAGCCATCTGAATCCAATGACAGATATTCATCTGGATGACTGGAGATAACCCATCATGCAATGGGAGACTCTGGCTCTTTTAGAGTAAGGTCTTTTCACGTACTCACAGTGAGGTAATTGAGTGGCTTGGGCATGATGGAGGTTCTAGGAAGAACCAGTCAATCAGAAGGAGGGGCTGCAGAGGTGGAAGTATTTCCAACGTTTGAAGTTTAGGATTGGAGTGACCTTCCAGAGTTGAAGAGGTATTGAGTACAGTGAATTACAAAGTTTAGACTAGAAATCAGGAGACCTAGGTTCTAGTCTTAGCTTTTTCAGATATGTCACTTAGGGCAACTCATTTCTCAGTTCCCCCTTTTTTCTTATTGTAAAGGGAAAGGGTTGGACATGACAGTCTGTAAGGCAGAGGTGTCAAACTCAAATAGACATGGGGTCATTAAACAGTACATAAAGATCCCTGCTCACAGAATATTGACTTAGAAAACCACATTATAGACATTATGTTCTATTATATTTTTAATTTTGTGAAATATTTGCCAATTACATTTGAATCTGGTTCCAGTTAAACTCAGGAGTATTGTGAGCCATATATGTTTGATACCTTTGCTCCAAAGAGCTCATGCTAAAATAGTAAGATTTCCTATATGAGAGACAGCACGGGATAGAGGAAACATGATAAAGTTAAAATATCTGCTCTACCACTACCTAGCTGAGGGCTTTCTTCTGTAAAATGCATTTGGACTAAATGACATTTTGTTCCATGAACAAGACACTATCTTTTGGTTCCAAGCATTTTCTCTGGCTGTCCCCCATGCTTGCAATGTTCTCTCACTCTCCTCATTTCCACCCACTGGATTCCCTAGCTTCCTTTTATCCCAGCTAAAATATCATCTTTTATAGGAAATATCATCTTTTACCAACCCTTCTTAATTCTGGTGCCTTCCCTTTATTATTAATTATTTCCTAGTTATGCTGCATATAGCTTGCTTTGTACATATTTGTCTGCAGGTCATCTCCCCCATTAGATTGTGAGCTCCTTGAGATCAGGGACTGTCTTTTGCCTCTTTTTATATTCCCCAGCACTTAGCACAGTGCCTGGCATAAAGTAGCCACTTAATTAATATTTGTTGATTGATTGTCTATCTATAGGAAAGCTGTATCTCCTATGACACAATCCTTACCACTACATTCATATGCCAGCAGAGTACAAGCTCCAGCTGGTCCCCCTTGACTGGAAGGGTTTCAAGAACAGGCCTGGTGATAGACGTTCCTTTCCTGGTGATAGACTTTCCTGCATTCCTTTCACTTGAGGATCAAGCTAGCTAAGTTTGAAGATGTGGCAAAATGAATTTTTTTGATCACTCTCAAGAACCATCTACTAATTTGCAGATGGACTTCAAGTTGGTGGAGGGAATACTCATATGGACAAAACCATAGGTCTTTGAAAAGTATGCAAGGACACTGTCCTCATCCTACCCTAGAGGAGGGCACATTCAAATCGGATTCTTTATGTTCTAAAACATATGGGTTTGTCTAGGGAACAAAGGCTCAAGCTGAGGTAAAAATAGGAGCAGCCTATTCTGGATTCCTCTAATTTACCAAAAAACATGTACAAATGATTCACATCTTCCCTTAAACATTCACTGAACACCAGGTGTTGTATCAAGCATATTCAAATACATTTCTTAGACTATGGTATCTCTTCCAAGAGCTCTTCACTTTTTTTGTGCCATGGACACAAAGGACTTTAGCATTTTGGTGAGGCCTATGAACCCTCCTCAGAATAATGTTTTTAATTGCATAAAATAAAATGCATAGAATTACAAAGGAAATTAATTACATTGAAATAGTTATCAATTTTAAAAAATGAATTCAAGGACTCCAGTTTCAAGCTCTTTCTCTTTATTTGATGTGGACACATCTTGCTTTGAACTATAGTGTTTGGAAGGAGAAAGATCTTGGGATGGAAATCTTGGAAAACAGGAGGAGACAGCCTAGAGCAGAGATTCTCAAACTTATTTCTCCCTACCACCTCCTTTAAAAAAATTACTCAACACTCCCCTGGAAAACTACTTTCTTTAACTTTTAATGTTTTTTTTAAGTTGCATCATTTCAGAAAAATATAAAATAATTTTTAAAAATTACATCTTAAATTTAATAATCTATTGTAAATTTGTGGGTTGTTTTCTGCATTGAAATTTTGATGATGCAATTTCATAATGTAGTATTGAATTGTAAACAAGTCATTACACACACATATTCCTGCTGATGCAATGCAGACACACTTGCCTTCCAACACTTTCTTGTTAAGACCTGTGGTAGACTTGACCTCTGATTGGCTATAACTTGCATTTTGTGAGTTTATTTGGAAAATAATGTAATCACTACAACTTTAATTCTGTTATACAACAGAAGAAACATGTATGAATGATTTTTAAAAATTTTATTCTCTCCTCTTTTTTCTTATGATTCCCCCACCCCGTTATTTTTATTCAATGCCCAGCAATTGCACCCGAGGCTACTACTGCCCCCTCAACCCCCATGGTTCCAGTGTCCCTCAGAGGACAGTATCGCCCACTTTGGGAACCTCTGGGAGCACAGGAAAGCTCAATTAGATACGACTTTAAAGCAAAGAGGAAGTTTTGCCTATTGAAAAAGGAGCCAATTAAGTTTTTGTTTCCTGTGGATCAAGTATTCATTTTGAGCTTCATCTCCTTTCTATGACCTTTAATCTGTCCTCCAAGAGCAAACAACTGTTGCAGTAGAAGGTGGCAAATGTTTAAAGCTGAAGAAGGCATAAGTAATTGGACTACAGAAAATACTGCTTCTGCTTTTGGGGAAGTTTGTTTCTTTCCAGGTACCTCTACTACTCAACTTAACTCCAGGTAGGCGTACTTCTTTAGTTGTAGCAGCCAACCTGATTAGTGTAAAGAGATGTGAGAGGGGAATAAAGTATTTATAGCTGTCAGTAGCTTGGGAAAAGATATTAAGGGCTATAGGTATAAGAGCAGTAAGGAAGGGAAGATGTCTGAGACATCATTCTTGTCCAGATTCTGCCAGGCGTTACTTTCCTATGTGAGCAAGTGTGTGGATATACTATGTATACTCTATATAGATATATTTACATGTGAGCATGCTTCATATGTACATGCGTTCAACAGTCAATAAGTATTGTATATCTACTATGTAACAATTAGGTGCAATGAGGGCTATAAAAGAAAAACAAGACCTAGAGCCTGCCCTTAAGTAGTTTATAATGTAGTTGGGAATACAAAACATGCCTGAAACACCTAGAGGATATAGAGTGATAAGTTGTATGAGAATGAATGGATGAATGAATGTAAGAAGGAGAGAGAGAGAAAGAGAGAGAGAGAGAGAGAGAGAGAGAGAGAGAGAGAGAGAGAGAGA
>NW_027187376.1:13753527-13799984 GCF_028583685.1 Petaurus breviceps papuanus | reverse complement strand
AGAGAGAGAGAGAGAGAGAGAGAGAGAGAGAGAGAGAGAGAGAGAGAGAGAGAGAGAGAAGGAGGAGATAGTGATGTTGCTAAAGCAGTAAAATAATTCTTCCTAGAGGAAATGAGACTTTATCTGGGCCTTGAAGAATGACTAGGATTTCAGAAAAGCAGAAAAGGAAAGAGGTAGAGCATAAGCAGGGGGCAGCTAGGTGGTACAATGGATATAGCACTAGGCATGGAGTCAAGTCCCTGGGCAAGTCACTTAACCCTATTTGCCTCAGTTTCCTCATCTGTAAACCGAGCTGGAGAAGGAAAAGGCAAATCACTTCAGTATCTTTGGAAAGAAAACCCCCCAAAGAGTCACAGAGTCAGACATGAATGAAAAGGCTGAACAATAACAATAACACAGCATAAACAATGGCATGGGTATAACACATGAAATATGCTGAGCAAGCCTACTTCGGGGAGGTGAGTTGACTCTCAAATTGTGTAAGGAGTATAGGATAAAATTAGGGACCAAGGAATTAGTACTTGAGGAATCAGGTAATAGGGAGTCATTATCATGGAAGGTTCTTGAGCCTGGTATGATGGAAGTGGTGTTTATTCTAATGTTATTCTAATGGTGGTATTTGAGGCAGACAATAAGTAAGGAGAAAATGGAGTCACGGAGAGCAGCTATAGTAGACAGTGAATATAGAGAAGAATGGATAATTTAACATAAAATTTCTATGAAATAAAAACTGGACTTTGTGACAAATCAAGTAAAAGGATGATAAAGAAGAAAAAGTTGAAAACAATTCCCAGGCTAAAAACCTGGGAAACTAGGGGAAGTGGCTACCACATATGGAATAATTTAGAAAGGCAAATTAGTTTGGGGGCAAAGATCACAAATACAACTCTAGATATAGACTTCTGGTTGTCAGTGAGATGGTTTGACAGCTCAAAATAAAGGACTGAAGCAGAAGAAAGAGGTCTGAAATCTAGAGAGAGATTTGAGGGCTGTGTTGAAGCCATAGGAATGACTTAGAGATCTATCCACTGTCATTTACATAATGAGGAAACTGCAGCACAAAGAGGTGAAATGACTAAGGTCATACAAGTAGTAAGAAGTAGAACTGAGAGGCAAATCTAGGTCTTCCGGAAGAATATTAAATTTGTTTCCTGGCTTTGCCATTCACTCCCTGGGTAAACTTGAGCAAATTATTAAACTTATTTTGGATGTCAATCTCCTCATATGTAAAGTGAGGGTACTGGCTTAGATGACTAGTAAGACTGCTTCTCCCTCTAAATCAAATAAATTCTGACTCAAGAATCTAGAGAGAGAGGAGATGCCAAGATCCCTGGCATACAGAGACAAAAACATGGCTTAAATACAAATGAATGGGTACCGATGGGGAAACTGAGGTTCAGAGAGGTTTTAGCCCGGAGTGGCACAGCTCGCAAGGGGCAGAACAAGGTGGGTCTCTCGAGTCCTTCTCCAAGAACAAGCCGCTGCTTCTCTTTTTTTTTCCGAAGAGAAAGACTTTGAGTCGTCAGACTACAGGCAGAGGGTCAGTGAGATAGGAACTGAGAGATCCCCGAGGAGGCTGCGGGCAGGTGTGTGTGTGAGGGTGGGGAGTGTGTGGGCTGTCACTTACCCGCAATAACGAACTTGGCCATGACCACTCTAGGCAACACAGCCGGGACTGGGGAAGAGTGAGGCTGGAGGAGAGAGACGCGACGTCGTCTCCAAGCAACTGAACGTAGCGAAGCCCTGATTCGTTGCTAAGTTACGGCCTTAGGACACGTTCTAGAAGCCGAGAGCAAATAAACTCTCTGTGTCTCTGTGTGTCGGTCTCTCTTCCTCTCCTCCTCCCTCCTTCTCTCTGTCTCTGTCTGTCTGTCTCTTTCCTTTCTTCCCTCCCACCCCCCAGCCTCTCAGCCCCTGCCTCCCCCTCTCTTCCTCATATTCCCCCGTCTTTCCCCTTCTCTCTGTCTTTCTGTCTTTGTCTCTCGCAAACACACACATTTCCCTGTCCTAGGTCCCTGGTCTTCCTTGCCCTGGTCATTATTGCTGAGATGGCGTCTTTCCCATCAATAAAAAACGCCTTCTTCAAGTGATTTAGATACAAAGAAAACCTAGGTTCGAATCTTCATTCTGCCACTTCATTCAACAAGCAATTTACTAAGCGCCTATTATGCTCCGGGCCATTATGGTAGATGCCTGGGGCCTAAAGGCAGAAGTCAAGAGGTCTCTGCCCTGGAGGAGCTTCCATGCTTTTGGGGGAGCCAGGGAGAGAGAGGAAGATAGTGGCACCGAACAGTAAATACAAAGTGCATACAAAGTCATTTGAAGAGGTGGGGGCGATAATTGCTGCTTGGGTAACTCTGGGCAAGTCACAACACTGCCTCTATGGGACTCAGTTGCCTTTGCTGTAAAATGTAAGAGCTGGATCTTAGGACCACCGAAATCTTTTCCAAAGTTAAATCCCTCGTCAATATTCCCCTTCCGCCGACTTTCTAGTGACGGGTGATTTTTGACCCTCGGAGGATCCCGTAAATCTCGCGATACTCTCCCTACCGGCAAGAGGAAGTGTCATGGTGGCCTCCAGAATCTCTTCGCGTGACAGGCTAAGGTGAGTGGAAGTTGAGCGGTTAAGCTTGGGGTTCCTTCTCCGCGTAGGACAGTGACCAGGTCTTCTTTTGAGACGTGAAGTTCTCTTTCTTTCTGGAGTGGGGAGAGCAGGGGAGGGCAGGGTTTCGCGCTGAACTTTCCCGAAGTGAGCTGGGCTTTCCCCGGGCCCAGCGGACAGAGCCGGAGCTCTCCCCGGGGAAAACTGGCTGGGAACTGCGGGTCCGAGCCGGAGCACGTGCCCCGAGGGGGCCCAGAGCCCCAGGCCGGCACCCCCACCCCCAAAGTGGGGCGGGAAGCGCGGGGCGCAGCTGGCTGGGCCCTCGTGCTTCCCTCCGTCCCACGCGAGTAGCGGGGCTTTCATTCTCCGGCTGGTTCCTTAATCCCCTCCTCCTAATCACCTCCGAGACAGGTCCCGAGCCTTTCCCGCGGTCTTTGCCCATCACCCCTCCTTCTCGAGGCATTTCTCCTTCGAAGGGAGTTTAGGAAACATCCAGGCTTTTGTTACCCTTTTAAACAAACCACAGCGTGCAACAATCACCCCCCGGCCCCCATTTCCTTCACTACACCTGTTAGTCTTAGTATTTCTTGGGTGCCGAATGGCGTGCAGGTTCAGTTTGACCTTTTTGAAACACTTGATGCTATTCATTAACCAGCCTGTCCTCTTAGATGCGGTTTCCTTGTCAGCTTTCACGACATTACTCTCATTTACGTCTCTTCTTTCCATTATCTCTCCTACTGGAACATCATAACTGGTTATTATAGGCTGAGCTCTGTCGTGAGCCCTTCTTTCTCTCTGCACACACTCTCTCTCGGTCATCCCATCAGCTCTCCCACGTTCAGTTACGATCTCCATGCAGATGATTCCCAGATTTTTGCATTTAACCCTAGTCTCTTTTATAAGCTCTAGTCTGGGATCTCCGTTTCCTATGGGACATTCTGAACTGTATGTCCCATAGGCATCTTAAAAGTTAACATTTGCACCACAGAACCCAGCCCAAAATCTGCCTTTCTTCTAAACTCCCCACTTTCTGTTCTGTCTGTAGGATCCTTCTGGTGCAGCAGATTCACACCCTCTGGGCCATCCTCCCCTTTCACCCACTCTCATCCTACATATACAACCAGTTGTAAATTCCCTCTGCGTTCCCCTGGCTAACTGCTAGTTTAAGTCCTGGTTCCTCCCACCGGAATAATCGCCTTGCCTCCTACTCATTGGCTTTGCCTCCTTATGACCTTTCTCTAGTCCTTGCTTGACATTCTTGCCAAAGTGATTAGGTCTGATTAATGTACCAAGTACAGATTCTTGTTTATCGTTTTAATGGGCCTTGATTCTAACTTACCTTCTAGACATGTTACATATTACTCACTTTTACCCACTCAGCAGTACAAGCCAAACTAGTCCTCTTGCTCTTCATCACAGCACACGTGACCTTCCATCCTCTGACAGGTATGTCCCCCATACCTGGAATGTATACCTTGTCGTTTCTAACTCTTAGACCCTTATTTTTTTCAAAGTTCAGTTCCAGGGCCACATCCTACATGAAAGCTTTTGTGATCACCTAAGCTGATAGACCTCCTCAAATTATATTGTATATACTTTGTCTGTACTTACATGTGTCTAAATGCATGTATGTATTTTACTTACACGTGTATATTTTGTCATCTTCTATAGAACATAAGTTCCTTGAGGGCAGGGACTATTTCATGTACCTATCACATTTTCTGGTGTATAGTAGGTACCTAATAAATGCTTGTTTATCCCAAAATACCAATTGAGCTGTCCATTTATTAACTCATTCTTGTTATATAACCTGTCCAACCTTCTTTCTTTTCCAGTCATACACCTATCTTAGATCAGGGTTTCTTAAACCTTTTCCATTCCTGACCACTTTAGTTCTTCTTAAACTTTAGTGGGTCAAGACCCCATAAACCCACAGTTTAAGAACCACTGCCTTCAATGACATTTTCTACATCACTTCTAAGACATCATTAATAATGATTAGGGTTTACATATTCCCATTATCCACTTTCTATTGCTTTTTTGGGTTGATTATGATTTAATTATCTTATATCCAGGGTATGCTGATCAACCAACTGTTTGTCATAATCTGGGAAATAAGCATTTTTAGTACACATTTTTTCTCCAATACAGATAATTATACCAATTTCTTTTGAGCTGCTATGGAATTCAGTGAGGAGGGTTTGTACTTGTTCTGTGACATGATGCAATTAATATCATGTCATCTTTAATTAAGATTTTTAAACCATGCTGTCATGAGGAAATCTTGAAAAGGTTCCTTTATAACAGGGGTTCTTAACAGCGGGGTTGGGGAAATTGTTATTTTGGAAAAAAATATTTTGATAACTATCTTTTTTTTTTTAAAGCAATTGGGGTTAAGTAACTTGCTCAAGGCTACACGGCCAGTTATTATTTCTGGGTGTGGTGCTGAGTATCTCAGCCTGGATTTGATCCAGGTCATCCCGACACTGGAGCCGGTGCTCTTACTCGCTGAGCCACCTGGCCGCCCCTGATAACTATCTTTTGATATAATTGTTTTTCTTTTTTTTTTTTTAAAGCAGTTGGGGTTAAGTAACTTCCTCAAGGTTGGCCAGTTATTTTGTGTGGGTGCCAAGTAAGTATCTGAGGCCAGAACCCATCTCAGGTCTCCCAATTCTGGGACTGGTGCTCTTACTCACTGCGCCACCTGGACGCCCTGTTTTTCTTTTATTTTTTTAATGCAGTTGCATACATTATCCTGAGAAAGGGTCCATAAACTTCACCAGATTGTCAGTGGGGGTTCATAATACAAAAAAGGTTAGGAACCTTTGTGCTACATAGTAGCCAGTTAACAAATGTATTTTAAATTTTCTTTGGATCTTAAACATCGTATCTTCCATGATATTGGTTAAAATATTTGGTAAATATGTATTTCTCAGTTTTATTCTTCATTTGATTTCAGTACTCATCTTCTACTATTACTGCTACTGCTACTGCTGCTACTACTACTGATAATGTTAATGTTTATCCTAATGCTTTGTGACATTGGGTAAGCTGCTTCACTTCTGGATCACATTTTGCTTAAATCTAAAATTAGAGGACTTGGAATAAATGAACATCAGTGTGGTGGTGGGATTAGGGCATCTGAAGTCAGAAAGATGTGAATTCACATTACACCTAAGACTTGATACCTGTGTCATACTCTAACTACGTAACCCTGGGCAAATCACTTAGCCCTTTATGCTTCATTGTTCTCATCAGTAAAATGATCGGGTTGGAATCTATGGACTTAAGATCTCTAAAAATTCCTTGAAGGTATAATATTCTGTGGTTCTGTTATGTACTTAGTTTATATGGAAGCATTTTGTATTTTCTACTTGAAGGAAATCCAAAGATTACCAAAAAAGGTTTGAAAAGCAAAGCCATGTATTTAAAAGTGTTGAAATTCTGTCATAGCTTATGTGAACAGGGCTGTAAATAGCTAAACCAGAATTAAAAGTCCTTATTTCTTGGTTTTACTTGGTAAAACCTGAGGCCTGCTTTGTACTGTACTAGATTTTGTGAAGGATTCAAAAAAGTTTGATAAGTGAACAAAGCCCTCAAACACCTTACAGTCTCTTTGGTGTGGATCATTCTAGCAGTGAAAGAGATGTGTTGACTGTTGTTGCTGAAATATTTAGTAATTAACCAGATTAACAGAGCAGTAAACCCACAAGCTCAAATGCATTGTCACATGTAGTGTTTGTTTTAATTATAGAGTTTTTCTACCTCTCCTAGATTTACTCTTCAAAGGTTTGAACCATATTCTTTTTTTGGACATGTCACTTAACTTTCTTAGTACCTTGTGGATAGGGACTTCATTTTACTTATCTTTTTTATCTGTTTCTATACTTGCAAATGCATTAAGTGCTATAGATGCTCATTGTTTTCTGAATGAAGTAATTCCGGGCATGTGATGTATTAGAAGAGTGGATTTGGAGTCAGAAGACCTAGGTTCAAATACTATTTTTGCTACTTATTATATGAATTTGAGAAAATTATTTAACCTTTTGAGCTGCAATTTCTTAATCTGCAGAGTGAAGGGGTTGGACAAGATGATTATAAGGTCTTTGTTGGCTCTAAATCTTGTGATCCTAGTCTTTGATGAATTTTCTTCCGTTAGTTATCAGGCTGCCTTACAGTAGATCCTGCTATGCTTGAACTAGCTAGTTGTCTTTATCATTGTTTTCATTAAAGAAAACAGTTCAGTTTACTGTTAAAAATGTTTCTTTCTCAGAGAAATTCTCACTGAATGCAGATTTCAGTTAAAAATCCAGTTTTCTCTCATTTGGTTTGGTGGTAGTATTTTGAATCTTTAAATTCAAGAGAATATGAAAGATTGATTTTGCTATCTTGTAGTTATACAAACATAACTACCATAGTACTTTGTCAGTTTTCAGCAAACAAATTAATGATAACAAGCATCATCCATTGAAGTCCTGTTCTCATGCCTTATGTTAGCATGGAAGTAACCTTATGTTTATGAAGATTGTGCTGCCAGTAAAGCTTTAGCCTACCAAACTAGAAATACATAAAATAAAAATCTAGGGATGGGTTTTGCATTTATCCAAGGGATTCCTCTTCTAATACAGTTGAGAAAGGCTCGTTACCAGAAGGCTGGCCACTGGTGAATACCTTTTTTTAACCACAGCAGCTCCTGAAGATGATCTACTATGACAGGAGAAGTTGCTACCCCTATAGGTAAAGTACCTGAGCTGATGGAATAGCAGGTTTATTGAAATAATACTAAAATATTTTAAAAGAGAAGGATGCTTGTATTCAAGGAATGTACAGAAGCCTAGATAAAGGATTACATTGTCTGTATTCTTTTAATGGAAGTATTTAATGATTGAAGAGGATATTCTAGGTATGTCTCAGTCTGATTTAACAATGTATTTTCTGTTTGTGTATTTCTTTGAAAACTTTCCTAATCTATTCTATTTTATTTTTAGAGGGAAAATAATGAACCTCTTCTGATTTGACTGTGAGAAGTTATGGCTGTTGGTGATTTTTCAGGAAATCTTAAAGCATAGCAAGATGAATAAAAAAACAAGTTCTTTTTTATGGAACTTCAGACAATCGAATCTAAACATTTGCCCATTTGGTTTCTCAAGCATTAGAACAATGATGAAGGGAGACCCTTTGGAGCTTCATAAATCAAAAATTACCTACCAAAATAGCATATTAAAAAATTGTCTTTTCTTTGACTCTCTTCAAAAACCTCAATCATCTGTTAGATTTTTCTGTCAAGGTACGTTAGTTTTTCAGTTGGAAGGCAATAAAATCCAAAAAAGAAGACTGAACACGTTAACATCAACTTCATTTGGCAAACTCCTACACCCTAGACGACTGTCTTTTGACTCACAGTGCTTTCTTGTGTCAGATACAACACCTCAACTTGCTGTTGATGAGCTGAAGAAAATGATGGTCCCTACTGAAAATGATCTCTCCCCAAAGGAAAAGCAGTTAGACTTTGTCAAACAAAAGCACCTCATTAATCATTGTAATTCTATGAGTGATGTATTGGACATATTTTCAAAGTTTTCTATGTTTTCCAGCTGTACCTATTTTATAACTATGTGGAAAATTGCTAAAAATATGTCTGAAGACCAGAAGCGCTTTGAAAGACAGTTGCTTTATGAACATCCTGCTTTTAATCAGCTCTGTTACCAAGTAATGAAAGAAGCTAAGATTGTAAAGCTTCAACAGTTGATGTTCACTCTGTATGCTTTGATCAAGATCGGAATCCCTCAGAACACTTATCTAGTTCAGGTCTTGCTGAGGGTAGTGCAGGTAAGACAAACAGGAAGTGAAATCCTTACATGTGTAGCCTAGCAAACATGTCTTTTTTTCCCCCTCAGTACTTTTGGGAAAGGCTCTCTGGACAATGGGATGTTACTGTCTTTTATACTTAAACACAATTAATGTATGTTGCAAGAATGTCCTTTAATCCTGTGGTATGGAAACTTTTTTTTTTAAACTAAATTCTATCTTGACTACTAAATATGCCTATCTTTACTACTAAAACCTTGTAACTGGTTGATCTTTCTTAATCCAATTTTTAGTTGCAATACAGAAAGCAAGGGGAGAAAGGTAAGCAGAGCAGGGTAGGGGATTTACAGGGTAGGAATGTATGAAAAGGAATATTGCTGGGTATGTGAATCAACAATGATTAAGTTCCTAATACATGTCAGGCACTGTGTTAATGCTTAGGATACAAATACAATGACTGAAACAATCCCTATTTGGAAGAATGCTCACATTCTAAGGGAGTATACAAGTACATATATAAATATATAGAATAAATACAAAGTAATTTTCTGCCAGGTGATTTGGAAGGGGAGGGGACCAGGAAAGACTTCATATAGAAAGTGATACTTGAGCTGTGTCTTGGAAGAACAGTGAGATTCCAGTATGCAAAGGTGATGAGTGAATGCATTCTGGGCCTACAGGGTAGGCAGTGCAGAGACATGGAAACAAATGGTGGAGTGTTATGTGGAACAGAGAAAGCTGGGAATAGCATATCGTAAGACTGGAAAGATAGTTTGGTGTGTAATTGTGAAAGGCTTCAAAAACTAAATAGAGGAGATTGTATTTTATCCTAAAGATAATTGAGAGGCTATAGGAGAAGCACACACAAAAAATAGCCCTGTCATGGATTACACTAGGATTCGTATAGGTGATTTTCCTTATCAGGTCAGTGAAACAGCCTACGATACAGCAAATCAAAGAAAGGAATGTCGATTAAAATTAAATGTTGTGAGCTAAACTATTCGCTCTATTAACTATTATGAGAGAAAACTCCATTATTCAAAAATTCAAGTGATGGTTTTGGGAAAGTAACTTAAAGTTTTATTTGGTGCAGGTGCCCAGAACTTGAATATATAGGTTTTAACAGAAGACTTTCTTTGAAGATATAGATGCAGATGATAAAAACTATAATTATTGGAACTATGGATACTAATGAAATTCTTTTGAACAAATGGTGGTTACTTGATCATTCCTTAAAACTCTTTCATACCAAAATTAGCATCCTAGATTCTTGAGGGAGCATCAGGATGGGTCGTAATATTATTCAAATTGTACATTTTAAAACTATACAAAGATTTCCTAAACAAAACATTTAATTCTACCTCTTGGTGGCTCTGCAATTTTAACTTGGGCTAAAATTAGACTTCTTTCAATTAGGTATTTTATTCATATAAGCATAATGAACTTGAAAAAAAAATCTTGAGATTGATCTTTCAAGATTGTGCTTTTTAGCTACAAATAATCAATTCTCATTGGTTTTAAAGCTATTGTAGTCTACTTTGGCCTCTAGAGTCCCATTACATTTGAGATTGTCTTCTCTGTATGGGAAAGTAGGGAGTGCCAGTTAGATCTATGTAGTCTTCAGTTTGAAAAAAAAATACATATACATACAGACATATATTCCAATGAGTTAAAGTTGGTTTTTTGTTTTTGTTAGGTTTTTTTTTTTTTTTTTGTTTTGGGTTTTTTTTTTTTTTTTTATGTTCCTCCTGCTGCTTGTTTTGGTATGGGGGATTTTATGTGAGATATTTTTCCTTTGTGGAATAGAGAGGAGCTCCTAAGGTACTTCTTCCTTGCCTTGGCAGATCCCCTACCCCAACCATGTTTTTTCTCATCTCTGGTTGTCTTGTTCTCAATCTCTTCCTGAAGAGTTAAATCTTAAAAAACAAACAAAAACCTCCCATCTTATACCTTGCCAGGACCCCCAGATATACTCCAACAAGACTGGTCTGTTAGATCCCTTGCAAAAGTATCATTATTGCTCTGTCTTATCTTCCCTGAGATAACTTATAGTGTGATTTGCAGCCTCTACTCCCTCACAATATTTTGTTGGTGTGTGTATATGTCTTCTCCCTCCTGTGAGCCTTAGATCTTTTCATCTTCCTTCTGCATATGTATCTTTTCTACCTGCTTAGTATGTTTGAGTGTGGTTTACTATTAAAAGCTATTAAGTTACTAATGTCAAACAGTTATCTAATTGAGCTAATTATCATTTTGATGAACAGTGAATATGAGTTGTTAGGTACATTCTGCAAAGGCATACTAAAGCTAAAATTTGTTTGGATTAGTGTAACACTCTTACTATTAGATCATCAGGCTTCCATCAGCTCTAGCTTAAATATATCTTTGGAAAGCTGGAGTTGATGGAAGCCTGATGATTTAGCAGTAAATGTGTGTGTGTGTGTGTGTGTGTGTGTGTGTGTGTGTTGTAAATCTCTGTGACTGTTCTGGTCTGTTTCAGTTACTGATCTTTATAATGTGATCTGAGTTATCAAGAAAAGGTCATATGTTAATTCTAATATGTAAGAAGAAAAAGAAATATGAAATAAATTCACAAAATAAAAATTAGTAATTTTTTAAAAAGTTTTATCAGTTGAAAGGAGTAAGCATCACTTACCTAGAAAATTTTTATATGAAATTTATGAGAAATATATCATTCTCTGAAGATGATGGATACATTTTTGCTATTCATAATTATTAAAATATTGATTCAGTTCATAAGTTGGGGTAAGATGAACTAAAATAGAATATTTAGCCATAATCTTTTTATGTCAATATGTTTCAATAGGAGCGTATCAATGAATGTGATGAGACATGTCTTTCAGTTTTATCTCGTACCTTAGAAGCCATGGAGGAAAGCAAAAATGTGGATGCCCTTCGGGCAGGATTGCGGTAAGGAGACATCTCTGGAGTCTTCTCTTCAAAGAATTTCTTTCTTGCAATTAAATTAATTTAGTTCAACACATACTTATGAAGTAGACACTGTGTACTAGGCACTGTGCCATCAGGAACCTGTTGCATTTGTAGTACATTTATTCATAAATAAAAGTTTCAGTCCAATTTAACATCTTGACCCTGGATTGAAAAAAAAAAAACCCTTACATCATCATTATTTACATTAGGATTGCTGTCAAAAGGAAATGGTAATGTTGAGAGTCAAATTAAATTCTAAATATTCTACTAATATATATTTTAAAAGGACGATATCCTTTTACTAAGCCACCGTTAGGCCAATCACATTGATGTTTCATTTCTTTATTCTTCTAGAGTCTTTATCTTTGTGGTTCCCATTCATTGTAGCACAGTAGAATGTGGCCAATGTATGAGTCTGAAGACATTGGTTCTTGTTCCATGTCTGTCACTAACTGTGGTGCCAATCATTACTTAATTTACCTCTGAGGGCCTCATTTTTCTTATCTGTAAAATGAGGGATAAGAAGAGACATCATAATTTCTAAGTATGATTACCAGATCTAAAACTCTGCAATTCTAAGATTTATTTTCTTTTATAATAGGCTATTAGTTGATAAACAAATTTGGACAATAGAACACATCTTCACTCTACAAACCATGATGAAATGTATTGGAAAAGATGCCCCATACCCTCTTAAAAAGAAAATAGAGGTAAAGGAAGAAAAAGAAGCTAAATTTGACTTGTTTCTTTTGGGTGTTTGCAAAAAAAAAGGTGCTTGTCACTAAAGTCAATTCCTTTCTGAACAGTAAGTAACTAACTTGGTGAATGATTAAATTAGATATTATTTTTCCACAAGGAATGCTGATAAATGGAACAAGGACTAATAAGACCCTTTTTCTGCTGTCCTAAACAAACGAATTTCTTGTAATGTTTGTTTTACTCCTGTCTAGACTGCTAAGATTGAACTTTGCTAAAGCTTTGGGTAGCTAGTTACTTAAAGACTCTGAACATATGTGAATACACATGTAGCAGAAGTGGGGGCTCTTTCTGCTCAGTGGTCCTTCCAAGGTTGGTGTTACTCCTTTTATATCAATTTATAGTAAACTTCAGTAGCAAAGACTTCACTAGAATAATGAGATCTTGTGGGGATTAGCTCTATCTTCATGTATTTGCTAGCGTCATTGATACAAGAGCCAGTTTGTATTGAATATGGATTGCTATAATCTTATTCAAACTCCTTTTTCACTCTATTTCTTGAAATAGAAAGAAAACTAAAAAAGTTGTAGGAAAAAACTAAGAAAAATTAAATTTTTGTTATTACTTTTATTTGATATAAATAGAGGAATTCAACTTTACTTTCTTTCAGGTAAAAGCCTTGAAAGAATTAGATAAATTTTCTCCTGTAAATAGCCAGCACATGTTTGGTGCCCTGGCTGCACTGAACCACCGTTCTCTCCTACTCCTGAATAAATGCAGTAAAATGGTCGCTGGTAAGTGACCTTTTCCCATTCATTATGCCCATGTGTATCAGCAATGCCATATTCACAATGCCTATAGAGATTACAAATATGCTGATATAATTATCCATCACAAAATATGTCAGGTTTGCCATTTGGGGAAATAAACTAGAAAATTTATTAAGATACCAAAAGACTGAGTCCCAAAACCAGAAAGTGAAAGCCATCAGAGTAGTTATGACATTGGCACAGGTAGATAAAGTAGAAAGCACCCACATTTTCAAGCCTTTAAAACAGAACAGGCTACCTCAGGCAAAGGTCCTCCTCTCCCCACTCACAGCAACCACCCAGCGTCCTGGAAGAGCGCTCCCAGCAGCTCCGGCCCCTGGCAGTGCTCAGCCGGAGTCCTAACTCAAAAAAAAAAAAAAAAAAAGGCAACTGCCACCAACTGCCAACCGCAGGACCGTTAGCTCGGCTTTTTTTTCTCTTGCTCTGCTATGTCAGCACGTCCATGGGGCATGGGAGATCTTTAAATCCCATAACCCTTACACCATGTCCCTGAAATGATGCCTGGTTCAAGTTTAGGGCCTTTGTTTGAGGAATGTTTGGAGGTGTTCTTGTCATAGTTATAAATAGTTTCAATGTTGATGGCAAATTTTACTGGTTTGGAGGGCTTTTTATTTCAAGTATATACATTTCACTGGCACTTGAATTCTGTAATCAGACTGCGTTCTTTTTTCTTTCTTAACCTCTTTCTGACAGCTAATATCCATGGATGTCCTTTCTGGATGTTGATGAGCATCCTGCAGTCCTGTAGGGATCTCCAGTACCAAAACCTGAATCTCTTTACAGCAATTGCTGACTATGTAACTACAACTTTTGATATGTGGAAAATGAAACAAGTGAGTGTTCATAACTGACTTTACAGGATAAACCTGGTAATAGTGACTCATTCTCTGCATTGTGCTTCTTGAATTTCTGATGTTGCGACATCATAAAGCTTGAAATGCCAGACAGAATGCCTTTAAGTGGTTCTTGATGCACCATTGTCTTTTACAATGTCTGAGTCTAAAAAAGTCAAGATAACATCATACACGGGTATTTATGATTCTGTTTATTTTTTTTAAGTCATCTTTGGTGGCTTGCATAGGTATTTAATGCTGTAGCTGCGATTCTACTTACTTTGGTCAAATTAAGCCAAATTAAGATACCTTTACAATGAGTTCATTTTGAAAAATATAATTTAGTTAGGTGTTCAGGTAACTGCAGGAGAAATATAGTTTCTTTTACTTAAAACTTGATTTAACTCCCAAAGTTCGGTTCTTTTTTTTTTTAAATCTCACTTTAAGGACATTAATGGAGTAAGAATTTCCCTCTGAAATACAGAAGTAGGTAAATGTTAAAACTTTTTATAACCTTTCTATTTTTTTTTTCGATGGCCTTTGTGGGAAGAGAGCAAGTGATGAAACATTATACATTGAGATTGAATCTAAAAAAAATTCATGAGGTGGGTGAGTAAAGTGCTGGCCCCGGAGTCAGCAGGACCCAAGTTCGGTTCCGGCCTCAGACACTTAACACCCACACAAAAACGACTAGCCGTGTAACCTTGGGTAAGTTACTTAACCCCAATTGCCCTCCAAAAAGGCAAAAAAAAAATTCATATAATAAAGAAGAGGGGCAAAGAAAGAAATGTGAAATACACTGGGAAATGTGTTTTCATCATAGGAATTTAACTCTGCTCTCACTTTTAGAGATTTATGCCATTCCCAGAAGGTATACCTCTTAAATTCTTAGAGAAAAGGAATCTCAGAAGAGGAAATTGAGACATTCCCTTGTGTGTAACAGTTCAGACAGAAGCTAGAGTTGACTTGTTTTTTGTTTTTGTTTTTGTTTTTTTGCTCTTTGGACGGGGGAAGGCAGAGCAGTTGGGGTTAAGTAATTTGCCCAAGGTCACATGGCTAGTAAGTGTTAAGTGTCTGTGGCCAGTCTTGACTTCAGGTCCTCCTGACTCCAGGGCCAGTGCTGTATTCACTGCGCCACATAGCTGCCCCTAGAGTTGACTTGTTTATTGTTGAAACATTTTCCAAAACTGTATTTTTTATGTATATTTTATATATTTGTATATTTACATATATTTTCTGAAAAGCAAAAGAGAGACAGAGACCTTTATTCTAAGGTGATTTATATTTTCACTGATACGGTAACTATTTTATGCCTTTATTTTCCATCAGCAAAAAGTTGTCTACTACCCTTAAGTCTGTAGAGGGGGTTATATTTCAAGAATGAATGAACCTAAGATGTTTTGAGTTGAGAGGATTCAAGAGAAACAGGATCAGGAACCAGGATCCTTACTTATCTTACAAAAACAAAAACCATATTAAAGAGAAACACCAAAAAGAATAGAAGGAACTAAAAAAAAGTCCTACATACACAATGGAATAATTTTGGAAATAAAATTCCTATTGTAGGGAGCTTTAAAAGTCATTCTGAGTATGCAAAGAAACTTATTAAAATAGTATTGCTCTTTGACCCAGAAAATGAAGGAAGGAAGGAAATAAGTCTTTATTAAGTACCTGACATGCACTCAAATATTACTCACAACAATTCTGGGAGGTAAGTGCTGTTATTATCCTCATTTCACTGTTAAGGAAACTGAGGCGTACAGAAGTTAAATGACTGGACCAGCTTCACATAGCTAGTAAGTGTCTGAGGCTGGATACACCAAATATCTATAGTAATACTTCTTGTAAGCAAAATGCTGAAGCAAAGTAGATATCCATAGCTTAGAGAATTGCTAAATAAGTTGTCGTATGTACATTAACAAAATTTTACTGTGCTATAAGAAATGATGAATATGATAAATGTAGAGAAGCATGGGAATAATAGATTATAGTAAAATAATTAGAACCAGGAAAACAGTACACAAAGTGAATACAACAATATAAATGATAGAATGATAATTTTTTAAAAATGAGTGAATGCTCTGAAATTATGCTACACTTAACCCAAAAGAAGAAGTATGAGAAGGCTTCCTTGTCCTTTGCAGTGTTAGGGAACTATGGATGCAAAACACTGACTATGTCAGACTTTTTCCCTGTACTGTTTATTTTACAGAACTGTTTTCCCTTCCTCTTTTCTTTGTTATAAAGGATGGCACTTGGGAGGCATGACATTCAGAAGTGTAGATTAGTGATGTCAGACTGGATCTTGTGGGTAACATTGACATAGGAAAGCTCAAATTAACATCATCGGTGTTGTGATATTTTTATTTATTTTGTGAAACATTTCCCAGTTACATTTTGGGCACTAGAACACCATACCCAACAAAATTTGTTTTAGCAGAATAACAGAAATAGAAGAAAAGATCAAGCTGAGGATTTTGTCATTTTATCCTAGAGGCAATAGGGAACCATTGAAGATTTTTTAATAGAATAGTGACGTGATCAAATTTGTGTTTTGGGAATATGAGTTTAGCAGTTTTGTTGAGAGAGAGTAAGAAAGGAGTGAACTTGAAATCTGGGAGATTGATTTTGAGGCTAATTTATAGTGATAATAGAAGCAATGAGGGACTTTTACTAGGGCAATGACTATGTAAATACAAAAAAGAGGATTTATAAGAGAAACAGTGCAGAGAAAGAATCAACATGACTTTGCAGCTGATTAAATATGAGGGAGAGGAAATAAAAATCAAGTGTGAATCAAAAAAGGGTGAACCAACTAAAAGTTTTAAATGAGGAAAGGACAGTTGAATAATTAAAAATCTTGTAGACTATTGAATTGACCAAAATACCAGAATCAATAAAGATGAAAAAAGGAAACCAGAGAAGATGAAACCTTTAAGATACCCTGAGAAAATAAGTGACCAAAGAAATTTAGCTAAAATTGGAAATACTAAAAAAGTCAGAACACTAATTAAAAGAAGAGACAAGGTAAGTCAACAAGTAAACAAGAATTTATTAATTTTTTTTAATTATGGAAAATTCTTTTTTTTTTTTTTTTGGAGAGGGGAAGGTAGGGCAATTGGGATTAAGTGACTTGCCCAAGGTCACATGGCTAGGTTTTTTGGGTTAGGTGTCTAAGGTCAGATTTGAACTCAGGTCCTCCTGACTCCAGGGCCAGTGCTCTATTCACTGCACCACCTAACCACCCCAAAAATTATTTTTATTCCTGTGTTTTAAAAATGTGTTTTATTTTTCTCCCAATTACATAACAAAACAATTTTTTAACTTTTAAAAAAAAATTTTTTGAGTTCCAAATTCTATCCCTCCCTGAAATGGTAAGCGATCAGATATAGGTTATACATGTACAAATATGTAAAACATTTCCATATTAGTCATTTTATACAAGAAGAATCAAAAGAAAAACAATGAAAGAAAGTGAAAAATAGCATTCTTCAGTGCTTTCTCTAGAGGGGCGTAGTATGCTTCATCATAGTCCTTTGAGATTTTCTTAGATCATTATATTGCTGAAAATAGCTAAGTTATTTATAGTTCTTCATTGAATGATATTGCTGTTACTCTGTATAATATTCTCCTGATTCTACTCACTTCACTCAGTATCATTTCATGTAAGTCTCTCCAAGTTTTTCTAAAATCATCCTGCTTTTTCATTTCTTATAGCACAATAACATTCCATTACAGTCATATACCACAGCTTGTGTAGCTATTCCTTAATTGATGGTCATCCCTTTCCTATTCTTAGCTGTGGCAAAAAGAGCCGCTATAAATATTTTTGTACAATTAGTTCTTTCTCCCCCGCCCTCTCTTTTTTTTTTTTATGTCTTTTGGAATATAGACCTAGTAATGGTATTGTTGAATCAAAGGGTATGCACAGTTTTATAACCCTTTGTGCAAAGTTCCAAATTGCTCTCCAGAATAGTTGGATTAGTTCACAACTTCAACAACAGTGCATTAGTGTCTTAATTTTCCCACTTCCCCTCCAACATTTGTCATTTTCCTTTTCTGTCATATTAGTCAATCTGATAGGTATGAGGTGGTACCACAGAGTTGTTTTAATTTGCATTTCTCTAATAAATAGTGATTTAGAGCATTTTTTCATGTGACTATAGATAGCTTTGATTTCTTCCCCTGAAAACTGCCTGACCATATCCTTTGACCATTTTTCAATTAGGGAATGACTTGTGTTCTTATAAATTTGACTCATTTTTCTATATATTTGAGAAATGAAGGCTTTATCAGAGATACTTGCTATAAATTTTTTTTCCAAATTTTCTGTTTTCCTTCTAATTTTGGTTGCATTGGTTTTGTTTGTGCAAAACCTTTTTGATTTTATATAATCAAAATGATCAGTTTTACATTTTGTAGTGCCCTCTATATCTTGTTTGGTCTTAAATTCTTCCCTTATGCTCTCCTAATTTATTTATGGTATCACCCTTTATGTCTAAAACTTGTACCCATTTTGACCTTATCTTGGTATTTGGTATGAAATGTTGGTCTATACCTAGTTTCTGCCATACTTTTTTCCAGTTTTCTCAGCAGTTTTTGTCAAACAATGAGTTTTTATCCCCAAAGCTTAGATCTTTGGGTTTATCAAACACTAAATTACTATGGTCATTTATTGGATTGTATTGTGTATCTAGTCTATTCCACTGATCTACCACTCTATTTCTTAGCCAGTACTAGATTGTTTTGATAATTACCACTTTAATTTACAGTTTGAGATTCAGTACAGCAAGGCTACCTTCTTTCACTGATTCCCATAATAATTCTTGACTTTTTGTTCTTCCAGGAGAATTTTGTTATGATTTTTTTCTAGCTGTATAAGATAATTTTTTGGTAGTTTGATTGGTATGGCATGTTCATTTTTATTCTATTGGTTTGGCTTACCCATAAGCAATTAATAATTTTTTAAGTTGTTTAGATCTGACTTTATTTGTATAAAAAGTGTTTTGTAATTGTATTCATATAGTTCCTGGGTTGTCTTGGCAGGTAGACATCCAAGTATTTTATATTTTCTACAGTTATTTTAAATGGAATTTTTCTTTCTGTCTCTTGCTGTGGATTTTGTTGGCAATATATTGAAATGCTGATGATTTATGTGGGTTTATTTTGTATCCTGCAACTTTGCTAGAGTTGTTAATTATTTCAACTAGTTTTTTTAGCTGATTGTCTAAGTGTACCATCATATCATTTGCAAACTTGCCAGAAGTTAAGAGAGAATGTGTAAGGAAGTAAATCACATATATAATATTTATGTACACTTTCCAGTGGAACTGAAGTCAAAGATCATGTACAGGCAGTTTGATGAAAGAAGAAATATAAACAGTAACCAGTGGAAAAGAAGCTCAAGCTCCTTTATAATCAGAAAAAGGCAAATCAAGATAACCTTATATTATCTTCTACTCACTAAAGTACCATTTTAT
This sequence comes from Petaurus breviceps papuanus, assembly GCF_028583685.1. Taxonomy (NCBI): domain Eukaryota; kingdom Metazoa; phylum Chordata; class Mammalia; order Diprotodontia; family Petauridae; genus Petaurus; species Petaurus breviceps. The sequence continues at coordinate 13,780,783 of NW_027187376.1, read as the reverse complement.
AGAACCATATGGCAGTTTATGAGTCGCAAAATTGATCATACTCTTTTGTTAATTATTCCATTGCTATGACCACTCTAAAAACATTTTCATAAAAAGGAAATGAGAACCTAGTTGTAAAAAAATATTTCTAGGTATTCTATTTGTAATAGCTATTAAAAAAATAACCTCTATGACCAAAAAATTGGAGAATAGCTGAATAAATTGTAGAATTTTAATCAGATGTTATGGTCCTGAAAAAAATAATTATAAAATGTGAAAGGAAATAGGAAAAAACCTGATAATGTGGAATTAGAAAAAGCAGGACTATAAGTATTTTTAAAAAATGGAATAAAAGGAAAGAAGACAAGGCTAAAGATTACCTAAAGATACCTAAGACAAGGCTAAAGATACCTAAGCATTGCTTAGGTCTAGAAGGGGACAAATAGCAAAAGCATTTTCTTTCCTTTTTTATGATTTGTTAATATAAAAACTCTTAACTTTCAGAGCAGTCCTGCTTATTTGTGATTCCTTACATTTCTAAAGATGCTCTATTTACCTTTTTTTTATTTTAATAACCATATCCTCTTCTTTTTCTTACCTCAGTTGAAAGGAGTAATTGAAACAACCCTTAGATAAAAATCAGGAACCCCAAGTTGGCTATGTACAAAAATATATGTTTCATTCTAGACTTTAAGTTCATAGCCTCTTGATCAGTAGGTAGAGAGGGTGTTTCTTCACTTGTCCTTTGAGACTATGGGTAGTCATTGCACTGATCAGAGTTCTCAAGTCTTTCTAAGTTTGTCTTTATAATGTTACTGGTACTGTGTAAATTGTTCTCCTAGTTCTGCTCACTTCATACAGGTCTTTTCAAGGTTTCTCTGAACCCATGCCTTTCATCATTACTTCAGTCACATTCATATATCATAGTTTGTTCAACCATTTGCCAGTTGATGAACACTCCCTACTTCTGTTTCTTTGCAGTAACAACAAAAGACTGTTGATTAAATCCTTTGAGATTTTTATCAGTGTTTCTGTTTCTCTCTTTAGGTTCTTTCTCTTCTAAATGTTTTTGAGGCCTTGAGATTTAGACATATTGGTTTGATGGACTTGTTTCTTAAGAAAGTGTTGGACATATCTCAGTCTCTAAATCAGAAAGATATTTTATGTATTCTTCGTATATATGCCTCTCTTAACCATGTCAATGAATGTGAGAACCAACAGTAAGTACTATTTTTTAATTAATGAATTTAATTTAGGTTATTTCTACAAGATTCTTTATGTTGATTTGTGGTATTCAATAATATATTTGTGAATTTCAAGGTAGGTTTTTACTTTCTCGAATCTTCAGGATTATGAGAAGTACTGTGTTACTAGGCTTGAAGTCAGGACAATGAGGGTTCTAATTCTGATTCAGGTGTTAGTTAGCTGCATGGCCATGGACTTCTTTTTTTGGCAGTGCAATTGGGGTTAAGTGACTTGCTCAAGGTTACACAGCAAGTAAGTCTTTTTGAACTCGGGTCCTCCTGACTCCAGGACAAGCGCTGTATTTACTGCGCCACCTAGCAGCCCCAACCATGGACTTCAAAGAACCTTTCTGAACTTTATCTTCCTCATCTGTAAAAAAAAACCTGTATTACATACTTTGAGTTCTTTTGAGACTCAGTTGAAATAATTTAGGTAAAATGGTTTATGAATTGTAAAGTGCAGTCTAAATGCCAGTTAGTTCTTGTTCATGTAATACTTCTTCAGTTAATACCATCTGCCTTACCATCCTATTCATTACACTTTTCAGCTCAAAGGGTGAGTGTTAACTTTAGTTGTTGATATTGGCCCCACACTGTAGTTGGATTCTATGAACATGAGCCCTCTTTGCCTCTACCCCTTGACTTCTCTCTACTTTCCTATTCATAGTTTTACTTCTCTCTTTTGCATTCTGGTCTTGTGCCCTAAGTCCATGAGGCTCATCGGCACATCTGCTGCATGCTGGCTTAGTCTTACTTGCATACCTCACTTTGGGTCAGATTGAACCTCGCCAGCCAGGCATGTGAGCTTTCCTCGTACCTGGATAGTAGAAGATGAAATAAATGGGTGTGTAGTCATTGAACTGCTTCAGTTGATGACAGAAGGGAGTTAAGGCACTAGTCAAATCTGGTAATAATGGTTTGGATATAGACCAGTCTAGTCAGTTAAACATCTAGGATGAAGAGCAGTAGTGAGGATGTGAAAGCATCATCCTGTTTTTTTTTCCTTTTATACAGCTCAGAAAAATATATGTGTTAGATAAATCTTTTCTATAGAGTAAGTACAGTGTAAGAAAAGCTTCACATAGTAATTGAGATTTGAACTGGGCTTTGAGGAATGGGTAGATTATAAGTAGGGTAGAGAAGAGAGAGAGGGAGAGGTAGGTATTGTATGGTGGAGTAACAGTTTGAGCATGCGTCCCCTTTTCTTTCTCAGCTACCATACCAGGTCCTTATCACCTCTAGCCTCTTAATTGGTCTCATTCCTGTTTTGTTTCTTTTTCAATTCATCCTCTACACTAATGCCAAAATAAACTTTTTAAAGTTCAGGTCTGAGGGAAGGCAGGATTATATAGTAAAAATAACTTAGGATTTGGAGTCAGAATACCTGTGTTTGAATCCCAGCTCTATTACTGGGTGACCTTGGGCAAAATCATTTACTCTTTCTGGGCTTTAGTTTCCCTATCTGTAAAATAAGAGGGGTCGAACTAAACAGTTTCTAAGGTCCTTCCTATCTCTAAATGTATTTTCCTAAACCATGTAATTGCTCAAGAAGCTTCAGTGGTTCCTTATTGCCCCTAATACTAAAATCTAAACTCTCCTCACTTTTAGTCTTGTTCTTCTGTACTTTTTCACATACTCTACATTCTAGCCAAAATGGTTAGAAGGAACAGAAGTTCCTTAGTCAGCATTCTATCTCTGTCTTGCACAGACTGTACTGCTTTCTTGGTATACATCCTCTCTTTGCCTTAGAATTCTTAGCTTCCTTCAGCTCTCAACTCTGGCACTCCTTCCTGTGGAAAACCTTTTCTGTTCTCCCTCATTGTTGGTGCTCACTGCTTCCTTAACTTATATTTATTTACCTGTGTAAATGTTAGGTAGAATACAAGCTTCTTGAGGGGAGGGGCTGCTTTTCATTTTGTCTTGCGTTTCCTTTTTGCCTAGTACTCAGCACAAGACCTTGTATATAGTGGCTCCTTAATAAATGCTTGTTAAACTGAATTGAGTCAAAAGACACCAAGGTAGTATTGCACAGGGTATTTTCAGGGACTGTGAACATCATGATTTGGGTGTCATAAAATGACACAAATAGGGAAGGAGAAGAGATAAGGCTCAATCATTTTTGAACACTTACACAGATATACACATGTGTATATGTTTATGTATATATGTATGTATGTGTGTACACACACCCAAAAAGTTTTCACGAAATTCTTTTGTTTTAGTCCATAAAAGGTTCAGATTTCCATCTTGCTTTTTTTAGAAACCAAAAATTAAAAAAAAAGTAGTCTCACAGATTAATATATAAATAAAAAAGTTTCATTTGTCCACAGATTTTTACTAGACCTCAGTTTTCATCTCTGCCCTCCTTTCACTCTCACTTCCTATTCAACCATCTTTTCCAGCTCTTAAAACCTCTATGCTCACTTAAATACCTGTAGGGAGGAGCATAACTTCCATCTCTGGATGACTGGAGCATGCCTATAATTCCGTCCAACATTAGGAACCAGCCATATTAAGTAGATCCAGTGAGTATGAAGAGTAATAACTGGGAACTGGTAGATATGTTATGTTTTGAAATACCACATGTGCTTTGGGCCACATCACTGTACACACCCCAGAGAGAGAGATTTACCTGCTTGCATTCATGATTTCTATTTTGCCATTTCTTTGAGCTTAAAAAAAGTGACTATGGAGTTTCTTTGACTTTATTATGGTGGTTTTATTTCTTTTTTATTTCTGATTATAGTCTTTCCTTTCTTCAAAGGTTCTTACAGGTTATCACAAGTGCTTTGAATACTTACCTTCCAAAAATTTCATCTTCAAACCTGTTGAAGGCAATGTACTGGTTTTGTGTGTTGAAACATTTCCCTCAGGAGCTTTTTAATCAACTTTTCCAAGAAAATATCATCAATGAGTTGCTGATACCAGGTATTAAATTATTATAAGATAGAAGTATGATAGTAATGTGCTTATATCTCCAAAGCAATCATAACTCTCTTAGTGTCTTCAGTTTTCAGTATAGAATAATTAAGCTAGTTTAATTTGTAGACACTAGTAAAATTCATGAGTTGGTCTTGAAGTATTGACTACCAACTTGATTGGTGGATGATTGGTGGATTGAAGTCCACTACTAACTTGCTGAAATGCCTTTAATGATAACTTTGGTAATTATGTTAAGATTTCTCCAGCAGAGTATTATGAGCATAATCATAATTTCTTCTTTTATTTATATTTAAACTACAAACATCTAAACATTAATTTATGTGTACTTTGCACAAGAAGTTTCTGTGTCAGTGTTGACTTAAGCTTTTAATTGTGGAATGCATATTATAAGAGTTCGTTTATTAATGATTTCTTAGAGCCTATTATTAAAATACATCCAGCTAGAAAAATAAACCAAACTATTATCTTTAAACTTAAATATAAATAGCAATTATGAATTTGGTATTGACTAAGTGACATTGGTTAAATCATATGGTTTTTAAGCCTTCTGTTGTTAGGTAGGACTAAGTGATTTGAACCTCAAAGATCCAGAGAGGGCTAACTGAGGAAGTGGAGGTCTGCCCCCAAACTCAGAGGACCCAGGGTGAAGCCTAGCAAGACTCAACCACTCCCCTCAAAAGTACCCTGGAACAAAACTCCAAGGCAAGAACTAAAGCTGCTAAGTAAAATCAAAGGAAAAAAAAAAACATTAAACAATATCAAAAGTTAATGCAAATCTAGAGTTCTCCTAAAAGAATAAAAGTGTAACTCCATAACAATTTCAATCAGTGACACAAAGAAAAAAATAGATTCTCTGCAGGGAATATACGAATACCTAGAAGAAATAAAGAAAAAGATTAAAAATGAAATAAAAGCATGAAGAAAGAATTGGAAAAAAAATAAGTAGCTTAGTAAAGAAAGTTGGGAGACCTTACCCAAACGATGGAGTCCCAGAGAACTGGAACCAACAGAAAAGGAAATCAATGACTCAGTAAGAGAGTAAGAAATATTAAAGCAATTAAAAGACTAAAAAGTAGAAAAATAGCAATTAATATTAAAACATTTGACCTGAAAAACCAGTTTAGGGAAAGATAATTAAGAATCATTGAATTCCCTAAAAACAAAGTTTAACAAAAAATCATGGACAGTATATTTCAGGAAGTCACAAAACAAAAATTCCCAGATCTGTTGGAAGCAGAGGGCAAAATAAATATAGAAAGAATTCATCAATCATATCCTAAAGGGAACCCCAAAAAGAAAAGTACCAGGCTTGTCACATCCAAAATTCAGAGCTTTCACATCAGAGAAAAGTTCTGAAAGAATCTAGAAGGAAACGATTCATTTACCAAAGGGACTACAGTTAGGATCACTCAAAACCTGGCAGTTCGACTATACACATGAGAGGACATCGTAGAATGTAATATTCCAAAAGGGAGAAGATAGAGGCTTATAATCAAAAGCCATTTGTCCTGCCAAGATGAGTATCATGCTGTGGGGGAAATTGAGATTTGATAGAAAGTATTTCTGATGAGAAGACCAGAGCTGAGCAGCAAATTTCAAAAACAAACAGAAGAAGAGTGCAGAGAATCCTAGAGAGATAAAATCCTAATAAAGAAGAAAGTAATTGTCCCTTCAGAACCTTCATGTCTTAAAAGGGCATTGAGAGAGTTAATGTCGACTGGGGGTGGGCTGGTTCTGTTCTGAGGGTTTGAAGAGGAAAAAGAGAAGTGAACAGAGGAATGAGGAAGTATAGCTGAATTTTTCTCTGGAGGTACAGAGAAGAAGAGTATAAAAGCACCGAGGGCAAGATAATGGGATTGTGCCCCAGAGGCAGATGAACCTCACTCTTTTCTGGAACGGACTAAGGAGACTTAAGCACATACACACAGAGTACAGTGTAAGAGTCCATCAGACTCAGAATCCATCAGGAAGTGAATAAGATGGAGGATGATATTGGGGAAGAAATAGTCAAAAGCAAAATAAAAATTGCTGATTCTGATTTAAAGATGGGAAAAAAGAAAAGCAAAGAGCTAGAGTCTAAGGGGGTATCTTAGAATACCTCTTATTTGGAGAATGACTGAACAAATTGTGGTATATGAATGTAATGGGATATTATTTCTTAGTTAAAAATAAAATAGACAATTTCACAGAATCCTGGGTAGAGCAAACTGACAGAAAGAGAAGTGAGCAGAACCAGGAAAAAACCTTTACACAAGGACATCAGCATTGCAAAGAATAATAACTTAGAGAGATTTAAGAACTCTGTTCAATGCAATGACCAGCTGTGTTTCCATCAGACCTATGACGAAGCCTGTAAGCCATCCCTGACAGGGATGAATGGACACAGGGTATAGAGACATACACTTGGTTATGGTCACTGGACTTATTTTGCTTGATTATGCTTATCATACTTTATTTTTCTCAGTTTTTAATATGGGGAGAGGAGTTAAGTGAAGGAGTATTTGCAGTAGTGATACCAAAAAGGGGAGAGGGGGGGAATCATTGTAACATTTTGAAAGTAACGTGTAGAATTTATTTATATAGTTTTTTTTAAGAAATCAATGAAATGACCTGGAGATTCAGTTTCATATAGAGACCTCTTTTGTGTTTTATTGAGTGTATAGAAATGCTCTTTTTCAGTGTTTAAATTCAGAGTAAAAAATAGATCAAACTGAGAATTTTGTATTTTATCTGAGAGTCAATACGAAGTAGTATGAAGCATTTTTTAGTAGGAGGGTGACATGGTCAATACTGTGTTTTTGGAACTACATTTGGATAGCATTGTGAAGGAAGGTTTAGAGAGAGGAGAGACGGCTTATCAGGCATATTATAGTTCAGAGTATGAGGAGATGGGGGTATAAATTAGCATAAAGGTGGTATGAATGAAGGAAAGGGACACAGAGAGACATGGTGGAGGTAGAATTGACATCAGCGATTGACCAAGAGAAAGGCAAGAGTGAAAGATGATAGCAATGTGGTGAATGTGAGTGACTGGAAGAATTGTTTGCTTCTACAAAAATAGGGAAGTTTCAAAGGGATGATAATAAACTCCATTTTAGGGGTGGCTAGGTGGCGCAGTGAATAGAGCACTGGCCCTGGAGTCAGGAGGACCTGAGTTCAAATCCTGCCTGAGACACTTAATACAAAAACTAGCCATGTGACCTTAGGCAAGTCACTTAACCCCAATTGCCCATCCAAAATAAAATAAACTCCATTTTGGACATGTTGAGTTTGAAATGCCTGTAAGTCATCCAGGCAGCATTGTCCACTAAGCATTTGTTAATGAGTTTGGGAGGGAGATTAGTTCTAAATGTATAAATCTGAGAGTTGATGATAATTCTTTGCATAGAAACTATTAAGCTCACTGAGAGGGAAATATTGAAAGAAAAAGGGCCAAGAGCAAGCTACCTGAGATGCCCACTTTGGGTGGGATCAGATGAGATGGGAAAGGAACAGACAGGCAGGAAGAAAACCCAAGACGGAGCAGCACAGCAGAGGGCAAGGGGGGAGTAGCTAAGAGCAGAGTTAGTGGGGCCCACAGTGACACAGAGGGCATGTAGAGTGAGGGCTGAGAAAAGACCTTCAGACTGGGAGTTAGGGCATCATTGGGAACCCTGCAGAGAGCAGCTGGGGTCCAGTAGCTGGCTTGGAGGCTCAGATTGGAAGAGTTTGAGAAGAGTGAGATAGATGAGGCAGTACAGGAAAGTGCTGCAGATAATCTTTACTAGGAGTTGGTGTATGAAAGGGAGAAAAGCTAGGCAGTAGCTCGAGGAGATGGCTGGCTAATGAATGGCAGGGCATAGACGTGTCAGTGGATAAGGAGACATTGAGGAGAGGGGAGAGCAGAGAATCCAGAAAACAAGTGGAGGCATCTCAGCGAGGAGAAGGGCTGCCTGTCATCATAGATCTGAACAAGGAGGGTGAGAATGGGCTGTAGTTAAGAATTTTGAAGTGTGGAGTAGGGAAGAAGAGGGAGCCTAGAATGGTTCCCCTCTATGGAATTTTTTTTAAGTAAAGTAGGAGGTTATCTACTGAGAAGAGGGGAGAGTAATCGGTTTAGGAGAAGGTTTGGAATAGCCTGTGTGGAGAGTATGATGTCAGGGGGAAACTAAATTATTACAATATAGTATTGGAGGCCCAAGTAATATTACTGCAAATTACTGTAGGTTTGTAGTGATTCTGGTTGGCATGGTTGCGTGTCTTTTTCCAACAGCCTTCAGTATAGCATGTAAATAGGAGTGGAGGAAGAGAGCAGAAATATCCCACATTGGGACCAGCACAGTGTGGCTGGCTATAGAACAAGGGGGCAAGGGATTCAAGAGTAACTGACAAATAGTATTTGATTGAATAGGCTGAATACCAAAAGCTTATAAAGGAGGGAGGTGAGACTAGGGCCCAGTGGTGAGGAGGGAGAGCCAGAATGTTTGGAGAGATTGGAGAGATCGTAGGTCAAGGTGAAGATCGTAAGAAAAGGTTTAGGAGAACTGAGGTTATTGTAACCCAGGCCAATCTGATGAACTGGGTTTTTGGTTTGAACAAAATGTGAAGTTCACATGACATCTAACAGTTAACAGAGAAATTTGTTTAACCATAACATGGAAAAAGATATTCAGCAAGGACACAGCATTGATTCAGTGAGACCCACCTTTCCTGCCTCTGTGCTGATTATGCTGGAGTGATCAGTCAGAAGCTTGAGAGAGTAGGACCTGATTCCTAATGAGCTGGCTTTTTATATTGTCTACTTGGAAGCATTGTCCCCTGAGCCAATTAAATCTAATAGACAGTTTTGATACCTTGTAAGGAAAAACTAGCTTAGTTGCATGAGGTAGGAATGGAGATAAGCTAGGCCAGTCTTTGTGGCAGGGCCTTAGGAGATTAATGTTTCTACCACGGAGGCAGAGAAAGAGATTGAAAGATGAGAGATTGTGGTTGGAGATAGGAATTTCAAAGTTCTGGGTAAATGGGGTGAATCAGTTATTATGGAATGGTTACATCAAGGCTATGACCATATATTTTTGTGACTAATGTGAAATTAAAGTGGAGGTTATGGGAGTTGGGAACATTGATTAACTAGGAAGCCAGGGTAACTGAGGGGATATTGGTGTGTATATTGAATGCCCTGAGTATGATAACAAGGGGGTAGGTAGAAAGAAAGGCCGAACCAAGTACTGAATCCTGAGAAAAGAGGACAAAATACTTTGAGGATGGTAGATAACTGCAGCAAGAATTTGGACTGGATGATAAAGATGAATGGAGTGAACCTCAGAGGAGGAGAGGTTGTTAAGTGCTGGGGATAAGCCAGAATGGGAATATGCCTACTGCTCTACCTGGTCTGGTGCTTCCAGGGGCTTAAGAAAAGGAGCACCACTACTGGAAACAGTGGTTAGGGATGTGGTGTCCACTGGGATGAGCCGAGTTTCTCTTTAGGGAAATGAACAAATTGCAAAGAAATTGATAAATTGCGGTTTGTTGAAAATTGTGTGGAGAGCCAGGGGGTACAATGCCCTAAAGAAGGGCTGTTATGGGTGGCTATGAGAATACAGTAAGAGGCAGGAGGACGAGGCTTTTCTCCTTAGCAGACGTTGATTCTGAATTTCAGTCAGAGAGAACAGTGGTGAGGGCTTATGTCCAAGGGACCTCTCTCTGATGTCCTTCAGGTATACATACCTAGCAGTGATATCTCTATAACATTTTTAGATGCTTTCTTAGCATGATTCCAGAGGGGTTGGGCCAAATATTAGATATTTGATGCAAATTTCTTTTTCCTAGTTGAGAGTTTTCCTTTTTATTCGCATTGCATCATTTTTGTTTCTGCAAAAACTTTTCAAATTCATGTATTTGTAACTACCTATTTGCTCTGTTAGTAACTTAGAGAAGTTGCTTTGAAGTGGTGAGAGGTGTAAAGCCAGATTTCAGGCTATGAAGAAAGGTTGTTTTGAAGGAGTTTGTCTGAGAAAGGGAAGACAGCTGCTTTACGGTTTTCCCAATAGTTCTTTCAGATAAGTTCTTTCCCAAAATAATTCATTCTTGGGATGAATTCAGTTGTATTTGATTCTTTATTATCTGATTTGCTTCACTGATCTACTGTTCAGTTTTTCAGCCAGTACCTGAGAGTTTTGATGGTTATTGCTGTTTAGTATAATTTGAAGTCTATAAATGTTCTTCCCCCTTTGTTCCTGCTTTTTTTCCCCACATTTCCCTTGAAATTCTAGACTTTTCCTATTTTCTAATGATTTTCCCTATGTTTTCTAGGTGCTGAAAGTGAGAAGACTGAGTATATGCTCCATCGGGTGAATGCATGCTTGGAACTGGACAACATCTCAGTCCTTAAGTCCACAGCTGTAACGTTGAAGGAAAGTTCCTCAGCCCCATCTCCTTCAAATGTAGAGATTGAAAGTGTGTTGTTAAACCTTTTGGAAGATAAGAGACTATTTTTAAAAAATGTACAACTGCCACATAATTATTTTGTTGGTAAGGGAATTATTTATTTCTTTATGTTAATATTTTTCTCAGTTAAAGAAGGCTTTTTAACTTGTAATGTTGAACTGATAGCCTCTGTTAATCAATGGTCTTGTAATCTCCCTAATTAATTTTGTTCATTAAGTGAATTTTATTTTTTCCTGATTATGTAGAGTAAAACATAACAGAGAAGATACACATGATACACATACCCTTTCATTTTGGATTTAAAATGTAACCTACAGCAATGTTAAATGTAACAAACAACATTCAAAAGAGTAGGAATACTTATAAAGCAAGAAAATGAAACAGTCCTGTACCAGATTTATGGCAGACTAGCAATAACTTATCTTTACAACCTCTTAGCACTTTAAAGTTTATGGAGTGCTTTCACACCTCACTAATACAAAGGAATTCTTACCTTCTGTCACTGTATCTAAAGCAGGTGCAGCTGATGGGTTTTTTTTAAAAGCATCTACATATTTGCACATGTGAAATGGTAACCTATATTAAAAGTGCTTGTCCCATAATTTTCTTGTGAAATAAATAACTCCATAGTGTAAAAGTACTTAACTCAGAGTATCAGTTACTTGAAAATGCCAAGAGGCGAAGTATGAAACGAGGTATCAGACCCTCTGTTCTTGGTCAGTCGTACTTGAGGTTTTTCAAACATTATCTAAAAACTAGACTGCGAGGTGGGGATCCATTTGTTATTTAAAATCGTTTTATTGTTTAATTATTTTGCCAAAGCTTAATACATAGGAACTTAACAAATTTGTGCTTAATTTTCACTGCTGAGCAACGTGTTAGCTTTTTATATAGTACTTAGAACAAGCTACACATGTTTTTACTGTTTTCATTCCTCCTCCTTTTGTATTTAACATTCCTCTCTCCATCCTGGCCCAACAACTGGCACCTTCTCAGAACTGAGATAGATCACAAATTAAAGATTTGTGGATTTTGCCTAGCATTGATTTTTGAAAGTAAATTAGGTTTTCATTTTGGTTAATGCTTGACAATTTAATATCTGAATGCTTTCCTTTCAGATTTTGAATTGAGAATGGATTCTAAGAGAAGCCAAGTATTTCCAGTATCTGAAGCAGATGAATTCATGGCTGAACCAGATATTTTCAGGTCACTGGATTATGCTCTTTATTTGCTGTATTCCATGTATCTAATTGTCTAATACCACAATGCTTTTGCTTTTTTACTACCTTCAATAATGATAATTCATCAGTTCATAGAATTTTGAAGTAGAAAAGAGCCCGATCTAATCCAACTTCCAAATTTAACCAAGATAAGAGGAGGTTATATGGTTAATGGCAGAGTCAGGAGCAGAACCCAGGTTGCCTGACTGGTTCCAATGTTCTTTCCACTTCATTCCATAAATAGTAATTGAGTGACAACCATGAACAGGAATTGTGCTGACTTCCATAAGAAAACACCCTGAGCTCTTTGAGCTCATAAAATAGCCATCTTCAGAAACGTCTTGTCATTTTGTAATGTATTTGACTTTACTAAGGTATGGTAAAAGATAGATGGACATGAATATTTATAAATAAAGTAATATTGTATCATGTTTTGGAAGTTAGGAAACCACAACTTATGTCTGTCTCTTTATATTCTTTTTTTTTCTTTCAAATGCTTTATTAACTTCTGATTTACATCGTTCATTTCCGCCAGACTTTGAGTTACAAATTTTCTCCCCGTTTTTCCCCTACCCACTGCCCCAAAATAGCAGTCCCACAGGATATCCCCTCCTCCAATCTGCTCTCTCCCGTATTTTCTCCCATACCCCTTTCGACTTTTTCAGTGGATCTCTATGCCCCAGTGCCTGTATCTCTTATTTCCCAATTACATGTAAAATAGTATTAATAATAGTATATATGTATATATATATTTGAGTATTTGGTTTTAAAATTTTGAATTCCAGATTCATTCCCTTCCTACCTTGTCACCCACCCTTGCTGGGAAGATAAGCAGTTCAGTATAGGTTGTACATGTGTGGCTAATGCAAAACAATAACATAGTAGATATATAGTAAAAGACTGACTATATTTCCCTCCCTCCTATCCCACCTCTCACTTGTTCTATCCTCTAGTTTGATCCCGTCCCTTTTCAAAAGTGGGTGCTTCCAACTTCCCTTCCCCCTAACCTGCCCTCCCTTCCATCATCCCCCCTCTCATCCCCTTCCCCCACCCTACTCTCCTGGAGGGTGAGATACCTTATTTAGTGTGTATTTCATTCCCTCTTCAAGCCAAATTCAGTGGGAATAAGGTTGACCCGTTCCCTTTTGCCTTCCTATTCTTCCCCTCCATTATAACCATTTTCCCTTGCCTCTTCTATATGAGATAGTTTACCCCATTCTGTCTCTCCCCATCTCCTCTGATTATATTCCTCTCTCACCTCTTAATTTCACCTTTTAAGTATCACCCCTTCCTCTTAAATTGGTCCTGTGCCCACATATATACACACATTCACATATGTATTCATATGCCCATATGCCCTCATATATAGACATATATATTTCTATTCCCTTCAACTACTGAGAAAAGTTTCATAAGTTACAATTATTGTTTTTCCATGTAGGAATGTTAATACTTCAACTTTGATAAGTTCCTTATGATTTCTTTTCCCTGTTTACCTTCTCATGCTTCTCTTGCTTCTTGTATCTGAATGTCAGATTTTCTATTCAACTCTGGTTTCTTCATCAAGAATACTTGAAAGTCCTCTATTCCACTGAATGACCATATTTTCCCCTGAAACATGCTGGGTAGGTGACTCTTGGTTTTAATCCCAGCTCCTTTGCCCTCCGGAATATCATATTCCAAGCCCTTCAGTCCCTCAGTGTAGAAGCTGCCAGATCCTGGGTTATCCTGATTGTGTTTCCACAATATTCAAATTGTTTCTTCCTGGCTGCTTGTAATATTCTCTCCTTAATCTGGGAATTCTGGAACCTGGCTATAATATTCCTAGGAGTTTTCTTTTTGGGATCTTTTTCAGGAGGTGATCAGTGGATTCTTTCAACCTCTATTTTGCCCCCTGGTTCTAAAACATCAGGGCAGTTTTCTTTGAGAACTTCCTGGAGGATGATTTTTAGGTTCTTACTTTGATCATGGCTTTCAGGTAGTCCAATAATTTTTAAATTATCTCTCCTGGATCTATTTTCCAGGTCAGTGGTTTTTCCCATGAGATATTTCACATTGCCTTCTATTCTTTCATTTGTTTGGATCTGTTTAACAGCATCTTGATTTCTCATAAAGTTTAGCTTTCATTTGCTCCAGTCTAATTCTGAAGCAATGATTCTCCTCAGTGAGCTTTTGGGATTCTTTTTCCATCTGGCAAATTCGGCTTTTTAAGGCATTCTTCTCCTCATTGCCTTTTTGAGCCTCTTTTGCCATTTGAGTTAGTCTGTTTTTTAAGGTAGTATTTTCCTCAGTCAGGCTGTTGACTCTCATTTCATAATTTTCTTGCATCATTCTCATTTCTCTTCCCAATTTTTCCTCCACTTTTCTTATCTGCTTCTTAAGGTCCTCTATGGCCTGTAAGCAGCTTGTATTTTCCTTTGAAACTTTTGGTGCAGGAGTTCTGACTTCACTGTCTTCCTCCTGTTCCATACTTTGCTCCTTTTTGTCCCCAAAATAGGAGTCTAATGTTGGAATCTTCTGTCTGCTTTGTTTCCTTTGCCTGATCATGTCGCCCCTCAGTCACTTGACCCCTGGGCTTTTTGCCACAGTAGGACTCTGCCACCAGACAGGGGAGCTTTCATCCCAAACGCTGGGGTTTTCTCAGCTGCTGGAGGTATTAGATGGGTGCCCTCTCTGAGGTCTCCACACTCTCTGGCAAGCTGGACACACACCCCAGGACCTCCACCCTAGATTGCAATCCAGATCCAAGCAGTTTAAAGCAAGGGCGATTACCCCTCAGACTGGTGCTTGGTCCCCCTACACTCTGCAGGCCAGGGGCTGAAGCTGCCACGTGGCACTGACTGGCTGTGTCGACATCTCAGTGGCTTCTCTTCCTGGGGGCAAAAGCCACTCACTCCCACTTACTGGGTCCCAAAGTCCAGACTACACTGACCTCTCACTTTGTCCTTCGCATCTATGTGTTGATAAATCTGGAAACGGCCACAGCTGCTGCTGATCTGGAGTCCCTCTGGCCAGCGGCTGGTCAGGCCCTCCCTGGGGCTAAAGCCTTGGCATGGGGCTGGACTCAGCCCCCAGAGCACTGCGCTGGCTGATTCCTGCCTGCCTGCCAGGCTGTCCTCGGTGGGAGGTTAGCTTCTCTGTGTCATTTTGTGGGTTCTGCAGCTCCAAAATTTGTTCAGAGTCCCCTTTTTACATGGATTGGGGAAGGTGGAAGCTGGAGCAGTGGGGAAGTCCTGCTTCTACTCCGTCATCTTGACCTGTCCCTTCATATTCATACCTTCCTTCAGAGTACATTTGTTTTGGGAGAAGATGCCCTCTGTTGTTAGACAGATTTTCCCTTTGAGGCATATGCAGACATTAAAACTTAGCAAAACTTTTTGCTGTCTTTTACAATTGCTGCCTCTTTTCCTTGAATGGACTTTCTCTTTTCTCAAGGAAATCTTCCATCCTGCATTCTCATACAGATTTACTGGCTTTCTTCTTCGCTTCTTTCTTCTTCTTTGAAGTTTACAAAGCACTTTACAAATATTATTTCAATGTATCTTCACAGTAACCTTGGGAGGTAGATGCTACTATTATCCCCATTCTACAGTTGAAAAAACTAAGACAGAGATAACATGGCTTTCCCAGGATCACATAGTGAGTGAGGTCGTTTGAACTCAGATCTACAACTCTAGGTCCAGTACTCTGTGCACTTTGCCACCTGGCTGCCACCATTATGTGGTCACTACTGGACTAATAGAGGAATCAGCAGTTAGCGATAAAGGTTAGGAAGAAGAAGAGATAGATGAGGCATTAAGTTGAACCTTCCTTTGGGGGCAGACAAGCCTTCCTGTAATCCCCAAGCTTAGCATACGAGAGCAGTGATGATTGCCTTTAGTTTGTCACTGAGCTTCATGTTTCAGAGTGCATACATAGCATGGAGATTAATGATGAAAAGTCAGGGAGAATCAAGCCCACCTTCTGTTGGTTTTTTCCTTGGCCAATCATACAAAGGTGCCTTTTCCAAACTCTTCACCACTGCCTCCTAGTTCATCATAAGGAATTAAAAGAGGGATCGTTTAGGCTTCCCCATGGGATTTTCCTCAAAGCTTTTACCGTTTTGTCCCCTTGTGTTTGGGACAGAGATGATCCTTCAGGGGAGAAAGGGATGATGTTGAGTATTATTCAACATTGTGTATGCTCATGCTTCCCACTCATGGTGCAGATCATTGTGGTCTGTTTAGGGATCGCTAGCCTTTATTTGCGACACCTGATATTCAGGCCAGATTTCAGCAATACTATCGCACAGCCCTACTTACTCCCCTTTTTTAGCTTCTTATGAAAGTTTATCCTGTACTGGTTGAATACTTTTTCCAAAGTTGTAAATGGAGTTTTTGTAACCAATTCTGTTTTTCTAATGATGTACACTGTTGTGTACATCATTGCAAAGATGTTGTGTTTTCATTTCTAATTCATCTTCAATTGGCAGTTATTTCTAGTTTCTTCAAACCTCTCATTAAGAAAATAAAGCATAATATACTTCAGAGGAGGAGGGAATCCTTTTTTTTAAATGGAACAATCCTTTTTGTAATAATTACCCCTTAATTTAACTGATTTAATTCTGTTTTGAACATTTGGTATAGTGTATAAAATATGTGTATTTCTAAAGTTGGAAACTATTGTAGAATAAAAGACTACTTGAGGAAAGATAAGAGACCAAAGGAAGTGAGGTCTTTAAGAGTTAGGAATAGATATACTCAGCTTTTTTCTTTTTAACTATGTCTCAGAAACACTTGTGGAGTGACTATATACACACTCTAAAATGAACTTCTTGTATGAAAAAGACCAGTGTCAGAAATCTATCTTTTTATACCCAAAAGAGACCTTACTAGCCCTCTGTTCCAGTTTCATTTTAAATCCCAGGAAGCAGAGGCTTGGGTAGTTTTGAGTGACTTGCTCAGGATTACACAGGGGGTTGATACTTGAAGCAAGACTAGAAGTAAGATGGTGATCTTTTGATTCGTAGCCCACTTCATCGTCCCACTGTACCATTCTACTACCACTAACCTACTATTTGTATTATTTTTAAATTGTTCTCAAAAGGTAGTTTTTATTATGGTGACAGAACGATACTATCTTTTAGAGGCAGTATAGCATAATGGAATGGCCAGTGACTTAGAAACCAAAGGATTTGAGTTCAAATTCCACCCCTCATAGTTACTGGCTATATAACCTTAGACAAGTCACTTCCCTTCTGGGCCTCAGTTTCTCCACCTTTAAAACGAGGGACCTGGACTAGGTAACCTCAGAGGTCCCTTCGAGCTCTAAATCTGTGACACTAGGATCTTTACAGTGACTGTTTTCTTATTTCGTTTATTTTGTTTGCAGAGTGGCTTTGCTCTGTGTTCCTAGGTCTGCTTTCTGTTTTGGCACCACTCATCCCCGAGGAGGGCTGGGAATGAAGTTGCGTCACTTAAAAGCCCTGGGTTTTCATGTGATCTTGGTAAGAAGAAGATAAAATTCAAATGATCATTACTTAAAAATAACAACTTCCAATAAAGTTAGAGGAAAAAGATGTTACTGGGATTGTAGAAAGGGCCTGGGTAGGAATTATTACATCTGGAGTTAGCTTGTTTCTTGATAATGGTATTTTAGGACAATTGGATTCTTTTGTAACATAAGGAATTTTATGTATTTACAAACATTATTTTGAGAAGAGTTGTATAGGCTTCACTAGACTGCCAAAGGGTTCCACAAAACACAAAAGGTTAAGAAGCCCTGCATTAGATTGACTTCCTAGGCTATTTTTAACAGTGGTAAAGTAGCCCTTCAGCTGAGTGAACACCTTTTTTTATTGTGTTAAACTCTGTTTCCTACACATTATGAATAAGTCCATGACCATTGGAAGGGATGATCCTGAAGTTTTGTTTTTTTCTTATGAGACAAAAATGAGGATGAATTATGGAGTACATTTCTCTAGGGAAAACGTGATAGCTATGAGTGAAAGAAGCATTTATTGAGTTCCTGCTGTTTACAAAACTCTGTGCAAAGTGCTTGGTAAACACAGAAAAATCAGGCAGTCCTTGCTCTGAGGAACTCACATTCGAATGTTTTAGCTGCAAGTCAGATGGGAAGGGTAAAGGGACAGTGCTGATGGTTATGACTCTTTCATATCATTTCCGTTGATAAGATAATACCAGTTTCTGACATTGAGCCCTCTGACACTGTCAAAGACCTTGGTGGCAGGAACTTCCTTTTTTTGGATATTTAAGAAGCTGTAGGTTTGGCATGTGCAGGAGGACTTACTTGCCAGGTGGCATCTCCACAGAACAGTGACTGTGGACACTGGACTGGGAGCTCTGCCTTTCCTAAGGTTTTTGTGTTCAGCGTCCTGGACTGGGCAAGGGAACAGACATTTATTAAGTACCTACTATGTGCCCATCACTGGGCTGAGTGGTTTACAAATTGAGTAGAAATGGTGATCAGGGCAGTGTGACTTGTCTGGCACACATTCCTTCCTGTCTCTTAGGACATCCTTCTGTCTTAAATATCATATATCAAAGCTTTTGGGAGGTGTATCCACACTTAAATTGGTCCTTCCTTGTATTCTTTACCCTTTAGTAGCTTTATTCTGAGCATGGTAGTCTCATAATAACTCTCTAGATTCCTTTTAATTTGTCAAAAAAATTTGTAAGGAAGGTTTATGTCTCATGGTGGACTCCAGCTGAATTCTACTCTCTTTGTTGGTCATGCACCTAGAATGAAACTGAACCTGAAAATATAGCCTTAGAGAACATTTCAAGTATGACACATATTATGTGCTACAGCACACTTGACCTTTGTTGAGGTTTGGAGAGAGCCTGAAGGAGCCCCAAGTCTCTTGTAAAGGACATGGCCAGAAAGAATTTAAATGGCTATGGTTTGGTGTCTCTGCTTTAGATATTATTCATGCCTCATGTTCTACCACTAAAGAAGGGGAGTCCTTTTGTTACCTAAAAGACATTTAAAATTTGCTGTTGTGTGGAAGGGTTTTTCCCCCAAAACTTGGCACTACAAGTTTGTGTCACTTCAAAAATATATCCTTTTTGATGATCTAATATAAGTTCTTAGAAAGCAGCAGTTGTATCTATAGTGTGTCCTTACATGCATGACTCTTTTTCTAAGCCAATTGGTTTGTGTTGTCTTTTTACTGTTTTTGGTAAAAACTTTTTGTCCCATTTCTCTTGTTAGGTCAATACCGGGGAAATTAAGAGATTGGATATGAACTCTGCAATGACATTTCTGAAGAACAAAATCTTCTCACAAGGAGCTTTCTCTACTACCCCTGGATTTTCAGCATAAGATGTTAAAATAAAAGGGAGATTTCATGGGGAATGAATTTCCATTATGAGAAGGAACACGTAGATGGATTATAGTATTTACTGAAGCCTGATTTTTGTTCCTAAACCTACTGCCAAAGGAGGGTTTTCTGGGTAGCTCATTGAAACAGATGATGTAATTAGAATTGTGCACTGCTAAAACTTACCATATAAGATTGGAAGAATTTTAGCTAAGGAATTTTCTTTTAATTAAGTTGAATACAAATTTCAAAGCAGACAAAAACATAATTAAAAATGCTTTGTATTTAATGTGCCATAAAAATGCCAAGATGTATAGCAAGTTAGTTATGCCCTGCTCTGAGTTAGGTTAAATTACTCTGTTGTAGGGGCATGACTAGACCTGGTCTAAAGGCTGCATAGCCTTTTCAGTGTAAAAATTTAGACTTTGATCTATACTTGCTATTAGAGGTAGACTCTAATTTTTCTCCACAAGTATAACATATTAGAAACGGAGCTTACCCCAGTCTGTCTCCTAATAGAATCTACTACTCAGCTTGCCAGTAGCTGCTTTAAGTAGTAGGAACAATAATGATGGTGATGACGATTAAAATAATAACTAACATTTACATAGTACCCAAAGTGCTTTAAAACGAGTATTCTTTCATTTGAACCTCACAACAGTGGCACAGGGGCTCCACTGTACCACCCAGCTTCCAACTTGGGTTTTTCCCCTATAAAGTACTTTTATTGCACTAAGTCACAAAAGGGTTGTAATCTGCTGTAATGGAGGGTGTGCCCACACCAGGGCTGCCTCCCACTGAAGAAAACATGTTCTTTGTCTACTTGAGTATAATCTATATTTTTGCATGCATAGTACAGCTTAAAAGCAAGAATAAATAGCAAAAGAAAAATACTTAGGCTGTTTTTTTAAAGAATTTCATGATGGCTTCTAGGTAGATGGAATAGGAGTTGCCAACTGTTGCCCCACTTTTTTGGGTAAAAAAAGAAAATCATCCATACAGACGGTTTTTAAGAGGTAGGAAGGTTAAGTGACTTGCTTGGGTCATGAAGATGTAAGCATCTAAAGCAGTATTTAAACTGCTGTTTTCCTGATTTCAAGTCCAACAGTGTTCCCTGTGCCAGTGTGACCCATGTGGGAAGGATATATACCTTAAAACACTGAATGTTAGAGTTAGTCTTAGAGATCAGATGGTGGGCTCTGCCCCCTAGGGTAGTGACAGGTCTGTAGGGACAAAGTGAGGCACACAGGATGAATAGATTGGGATTTATATATATTTTTTAATAATAGATCTGATATCTTTTGCCGGAAAGCTGCCCCTCTTTCAAATTTTCCTGTTTTGTACAGACCAGCAGCATCATTTCAGCCACCAAGGTTCACATACCCGATTGTTATCTTCAGCTTGTTACCTTCTCTCATCCACTTATCCAAACTTGCTAAATCTAGTCACTTCTACTTAAACAGTTTCTCTCCCATCTTTCCCCATCGCCCTACTCACACAGTCACTTCCCAAGGTCAAGTCCTCATTGCCTTTTGCTTGGACTATTGCAGTAGTCTCCTAATTGTTCTTCCTCAAATTTCCCCTCTCCACTCTACCCACAACCACCAAAATGATTTTCCAAAAGCACATGTTTGACCATGTCACTAACCCTCACCAAATTGCAGTGGCATTGATTTAAGATCAAATGTTATTTCTTCTTT
The DNA here is from genome assembly GCF_028583685.1 of Petaurus breviceps papuanus. NCBI lineage: Eukaryota > Metazoa > Chordata > Mammalia > Diprotodontia > Petauridae > Petaurus > Petaurus breviceps. The sequence continues at coordinate 13,759,950 of NW_027187376.1, read as the reverse complement.
ATCTCATCAAATCACATCTTAGGCAGTCTCAGTCTACATAACTCGAAACAAGGCCCCTAACCTCAGCCTCAGTTTACTCCTCTGTAAAATGGGGATAATAGCACCTACTTCATAGGTTTGAGAATCAAATGAGATAATAAATGTCAGGCACTTTGCAAGCCCTAACTAGGACTATATAAATGCTACTTATTGTGGTTATCATCCTTAATTTCTATTTTTGTAAGTTTTATAATGTATATTAATTAGTAGAATAGTACATATGTATTTCCAAATAAGTAAATATATGCATATTAGAGGGTACATTCCCAAATATTTTTTACTGATGTGGATACATGATCATAAAGGTTTGAAGACACCCTAATGCACCATTATTGTTGCTGTGTATTTATCCATCAGTTCTGGAAAATACAACACTTCGGTTTTCAATAGAAAAAAAAATTATGTAGAACATGATAGGGGGAGGGGACAAGAAAGTACGGCTGTTAAAAGTTTCAAATCACAGTAAAGAACTAGTGCTTCCAATTTCTAAGGTTCTTGAAAGGGGCCCAGAGCTCCTTCTCCATCAAAGCCTCTTCTTTCTTCAGCCTGAGAGCTATGGTTCCTGTAGTATGCATTTCTACATCAAATATCTGACCATCTTGTGGGGAAGGGCTGTCCCATGTTTGTGTGTGTGTGTGTGTGCACGTGTGCGCAAGCTCGTGTACAATCTTGTGCACGCTCGTGCACCTTTGGCCAGTTAAGATGCAAGTGAGGAGCAGCTAGGTGGCGCAGTGAATAGAGCACTGGCCCTGGAGTCAGGAGGACCTGAGGTCAAATCCAGCCTCAGACACTTAACACTAGCTGTGTGACCTTGGGCAAGTCACTTAACCCCAAAGAGGAAGAAAAAAAAAAGATGCAAGTGAGATTGTCTCTCCCTCCTCCCCCCCAACTTGCATATTCCAATTACCTGAAATAATTTCCCATATCCAGCCTCCTTTTTCCCCTTAGTGTATTCCTTCCACCCTCTTTGCTCTCTTCTTTTAAGATCACCAAAATGACAAAACAATTTCTAGGCACTCTCTTAGTTTCCTCGTCCTATGACCTCTGTGGGCCTACTTATATAGTATCCCCTTATTAGAATGTAAGCGCTTTATCCTTCTGTAGATTCATTGTTACTGGCTCAGATTTCTTTTTTGTTTCTCTTAACTCCTATGTTTATATTTCAAAGTATGTACTCACCTCTGACAAGAATACTTAGAAGTCCTCTATTTTGTTGAAGATTCTTTTTTTTCCTGTATAGTATACTGTTTTCCCAGATTCTTGTTTATAAGCTGGTATCTTTACACACACACACGTTTGTGTATACATGTATATATACATGCATGTATATGTATGTATTTGTATATGTCATGTGTCAGACATGTATGCACACACATAATATTCTAAACCCTCCACTCCTTTATAGTGGTGGCTGCTAAATCTTATTTGATATTGACTGTGCCTCCTTAGTACTTAAAATCTTTCTGACTCCTTGCAGTATTTTTTTCCTTAACCTGGAATCTTTGGATTTTTGCTATGATTTTCCTGAGATTTTTCATTTTGAGATTTCTTTTAGCAGGTGACTAGTGTATTATTTTATTTTCACTTTGCTGTCTAGTTCTAAGAAATATGAGCAGTCTTCCTTCGTGACTTCTTGAAATATGATGTTTAAACTCTTTTTGGTTATGGCTTTCAGATAATTCAACAATATGTAAATTATCCCTCCTTGATCTATTTTCCAAATCATTTGTTTTTATGTTATATCTTACATTTTCCTCCATTGTTTAGTCTTGATTTTTAAAAATCTTTCTTCTTGTGTCATGGAGTCACTAACTTGACTTATTTGGCGCATTCTAATTTTCAGGGTGTTTGTTGCTTGGGTAGGGTTTTATACTTCATGGTAAGCTATTAATTCCCTCCCAAATCTTTCTGGCTTAGCTCTTCGTTCTTTTCTATTTCTTTACTTTAGTGATCTTATTTTATTAATAAAATAACTTTTAAGCTCCCCTTTATAAAACAAGGTAACAACATTGTTTACTTCCTTCTGCATCCTGAGAGCTATGGTCCCTGCCAGTATGCATTTCCACATCAAATATTATCTGACCATATTGTGGGAAAGGGTTGTCCTCTGGTTAGTTTCCTAGGAATTCTAGTTGAAATTGTGCCCAAGATGTGTTTATCTTTGTGGTTTTTCTTATACATGTTTTAGAATAATTCTCTTCCTCTGGGTTTGTGTTTTGGGCATCTCTAATAATGGTAGCACAAATAACAACAACAATATTAATACTACTAATAATAACTGCCACATAGCATTTTAAGGTTCCTAAAGCACTTTATATACATTATCTTATTTCATCCTCACAACAATAAAGTAAACAGTAAAATCCTATGTGGTTTTTATCCTAATTTTAGGGGCGAAGAAACTGATGTTAACAGAAATTAAGAGACTTACTCAGGCTCACACATCTAATAAGTGTTCAGATTTGAATTCAGGTCTTCCTGATTCCAAGCCCAGGACTCTATCCACCTTGACATATTGCCTCTCTACGCCTATAATAATGTATTGCACAAAAGAAGTGCTCAATACTTATATGATGGCACTATTTGTTTGAGGACCTCAAGACACTGATAACTCACCATCCTCATGGTTTCTTAGTACTGAGAAAAAGTATGGGCTAACTTCTCCTTGGGAAGATACATAATCCATTCATAGAAGTTTCTTCTGACATAATTCAATAAGCATTGATTAAGTGCCAAATGTATGCACAAATACCATGTTAGGTATTGTAGATGGTACATAGAAAAATAATTTTATAATTTAGTTAATCAAACCCACCCTTTAGTGACAAAGATTTGTTTTCACTAAGGATATTTCAAAGAATGTGAAAGGGGGACCCTAGAAATTTTTTAAGCAATGGCAACAAAGTTGGACTAAGTGTGGAGTCTTTCTACATCACAGTTTGGTTGGGGAAAGAAAATTATTCATGTGGATCAGGGGTTCTGAACCTTGTTTGCATCATGGATCCACTTTGGCCATTTGGTGAAACCTCAATGTTATTCACAATAGTAGTTTTAAATAATTAAAGGAAATGTTAGATTTCAATTAAAGCTTAGTGAAAACAAAGATGTAATTTTTTTTCCCCCACCCAGGTTCACAGACCTGAATCTATCCGTGCAGCCCTAAGGGATTAAGAACTCTAATTTAGATGTATCCATTCAAATATGTTTATATAAAAATCTGTCACATCAATGCTTATAGCCTTAGAATATCATGCTGTAATACTGCAGCTGTTCCTTTTCCTCTGCTCACATAGATTCTAGGCTCCTTGAGGACAGAGACCCTAATTTTATCTTATCATTGCCTTCATAGCCTTGGTACATTCTGAATTTCCTTAATTGTGACATATCTTTGTCTTTTGAGCGAGTCTTTTTGATTTATAGAAGAGCCAAAAATCATTCAGAACTGACTCTGGGGAATAAGGTAGATAATTAAGGTGCAGAATACTAGTTTTGGTCAAAAACAGTATATAATTGAGGTTGAATTTCTTGTGTCACTTGGAAAATTACCAATAAGGTAGTACAGAAGAGGAGAATAAAAAATAGATTGAGCAATGGCAGCATAGACAGAGCAAACATTTACTCTTTCAAGGTGTCTTGAAGGACAACATTCATTTCGTTGTGTAAATTTTGGCATGTCTGTCAAAAAAATTGGTCATTTATCATTACATCTCATGCAAAAAATAAATCAAGGGACTGTAAGCAGATGTCTGACATGGGGTTGGTGGATAAGCATCCTAGGCACCTGATTTATGGGAATTTCTAGTGTTAGACCTTATCTAGGGCTCCATATATATCACAAAATGAGAACTCAGGGACTCCCCACCACACAGTTCAAGAGGTCAGGGAGTCCAGGAATCCCAATAAGCAGAGTCCTTGAAAAGCAGTCTGGAATGAATTCACAGATTCAAGCATCCTCTAAGTCAAGTTGGCAAAGATTTATTGTTACACTATACAGTGGGCAAGAGTTCTTGGGGAACCTGCAACCTCTAAAGGAGTACAGTTAAAGTTTATATAGGATATTCTATAGTATAATAAGTGCCAAATATGCTAAGTAGGTGAGTCTGAGTGGGATTAGGGAGTGGTTAAGGAGTGGTCAGTTCTTAAAAGAACATGCACTTTTAATATCTGATGCACAGGTATTTTACCCAGAGTTCACCGGGAAATAGCCCAAGAGGGGCTTGGAGGTGTGGTTTTAGGCTTGAAATGTCATAAGTCAGCTAGCGGTCAGGGCTGACCAAGCTGCCACCCATCAATGTCGTGTTTGACAAGATGGATCTTGGCAGTTTAGTATATCCCAAGCCTAAGGCATATATAAGGAGGAATTCAGGATGTATATGATCAGTTAGGGAGTATCCGTATGACTGAGTTTAGGATACGTATGTACAATAGGTATGACCTAGTACACAGCTGCTTCAGCCAGTACACAGCTGGGTCAAACTACTAAATTCTATAGGTACAGCTGGCTAGTGTATCAGGAAGAGAGAGAAGTATTTTGCTAGGGCTTGAGCTAGAAAGTCCCTGAGACAGTGTTTTGAGGCTAGGGAGAAATGTGATTTTACAAACAGGCGTTCAAGCACAGGCATCCAAGCACCCCATCACAAATGATGGTGACCACATTCTGTTATGAGGAAGATGCTCTAGGACCTGAGGGCCCCACCATGATATACTGAGCACTGGGTTCACCACTGAGTCTTGCATGATGGCCCATGCTCTTAAGGAGTTCTCATTCTAATGGGAGGGAGGGGGGAGAAAACATATGGAAGGTTTAAGCTGCAAGTTATATGAAGGTCTCATGGTTCTTAGATGCAGATTCTTAGTAAAGCAGATACTAACATTAGTTTCTGATGCTAAACCATTTAACAGTCCAAAGGATTCAGTGGCAGGAACTCTTTTTTTCTGATACTTCAGTAATTGTGGCTGCAACATTCACAGAAGCAATTACTAGGCCATGTCTGATGACTATAGTGGACTGGATTGAAAGTGGAACCTGAGTAGTGATGCTAGTCCCAAGACTTTTGGGCTTACCTGCCCATTGGTAGCAGTTGGTGTTGAGGAAGGGGGACTTCTTTAAATTATTTCTCACCCCAGTGATGGCTGCAGGGCATGGGCCGGAAATAGAACCAGTGCTCTGGAAGATAAGGCTATATTCCCAAGAGGCTGAGGTTCAGGTTTATATGAGTATCATTTGGAACAACTGGACATGTTCAGGTTGAAGAAAAGGAGAAAGTTGGTACAAAGGCACAGAAACCAGAGATGGAAACTTGTGTGCAAGAAACAGCAAAACTGGCCAGAAGAGTTAGAAGTCATAGAGTACATCGAGGTGATTAATAGGTAAGAAGATTGAAAAGTGGGAATGGGCCAAGTTTTGAAAAGCTTTAAATGCCCAGAAGAGGAATTTCTATTTGATCATAGATGTAATTGGGAACCACTGGAGTCTAATGAGTGGGAGGGAGGTTGACATGGTTAGACCTATAATTTAGTAAAATCACTTTGGCAGCTACATGAAGGACAGATTAGAGTAGGGAAAGACATGAGGTGGAGAGTTGGGCTGGAATACAGGTCTTTCCAAATCCAAGATCAGTCCTCTGTCCACTACACCAGTGTGCCTTTGATATAATAAAAGTACCAGTACTTAGAAAGGTGTAGACAGCTGATACTGAACACAGTATGGGATCAGTGGGTGAAATGGATGCTTCTTGTCAGCCTAGGTTTTGAAGGGACATGTGGATTGGGTGAAGAGAAGGCAGAGGATGTCTTAATTTCTTTTGTGTTATTTTAAACGGAGGTTATGCCCAGGGGAAAACCAAACCAACCCTGCCCCCCCCCCCCAAAAAAAAACAACAACCGAAAAAACCAAAAAACTAGCAACAAGTCAAGGAGTAGAAATATCCCCTAGGTGGTGCTGAATCATTGTGAAAATGCATGTGGGAAATCTATTTTAAGAGAGGGCTTTTCTTCTGTTGGATCTGTTGGAATTCTAAATGATCCAACATTGATCCCTTGCATAGAATCCCTTGTTATTAAGAAATGGTCAGAGGAAAGAAAGAATGTCCTGAACTGGATGTGAGAATCCAATTTGCTAGTGAAGTCTCTGTAGGGTTCATGTTTGTGGGGGGACTGTCTGGTTCAGCTTAGCTGGGAACACAGCCCTATCAAGCTATATTTGTTGTTTCTGGTGGCCCTCAATACTCCCCCTTCCCTCATGAGATATTTTATTGGATTTGCTCAGATACACTAAAAACTATGCATCAGCATTGAAGGACGCAGCACCAGCACCTGACTAAAGGTCTCTCTCTCTCTCTCTCTCTCTCTCTCTCTCTCTCTCTCTCTCTCTCTCTCTCTCTC
>NW_027187376.1:13747727-13753517 GCF_028583685.1 Petaurus breviceps papuanus | reverse complement strand
CTCTCTCTCTCTCTCTCTCTCTCTCTCTCTCTCTCTCTCTCTCTCTCACTCATCTCTCTCACACACACACAAACACACATTCACTACAGCTGGCTTTTGTTGCCTATGTACTTGGGGACATGAGTACTCACAGTACAAATGAATTTGCAAATTTTGACACTATAAATAGCAGCCGGCTTCTTTGTTTCCCGTGTTGTCTTACATTTCTCCTGAAAGACATAGGGCTTTTCAGCTTGCAATACTGTGCACCCTCTCTTCTGTTTACCGAAGAAAGTTCCTGGGTTAATTCAATATACTGTCCAGATGCTAACTGGCAACAAACCCCATACAGGGGGGCTAGGTCCTGAGTGCTATTGGGTAGTTCCCAGCTCAGGACTGGGGAAGGGCCAGTGAGGCCTTTCTTTGAGCTACTGAGGTTGGGACAGGGAGAAGGCATTGGACCACGTGTGTATCTTTATTGAAACTCAAATCCTTGACTTCATTTATGTTTTGGAGATGATTTGGCATTTGTCTCCAAAAAGAAAGGTTTTTCTATTTTAAAAAACCTCTGAAAGCTTCAAAGGGACTCACAGACTTTAAAAATTGCCCTCTCCTCCTTTCTAATGTTTACGGAGTCCCATAGATTTGGAACCAATTGGGAATGGACATAGATCTAAATGACAGACAGTCTAACAATGGGTTTCTAGATTTGTGATTTAGAAGTGTCCTTAGAAGTCATTTAGGTCAAACTCTTTATTTAACAGAGCAGCAAACTAAAGCTGGGACTGGCTTGCCAGAGATCAGACAGGTAGAAAGTGTTAGAGCTGAACATTGAACCCAGATCCTACAGATTCTGCTCCTACTACTAATATCCAGGCTTTTTGTGGGGCTCTATGACTTGTGAAGCAATTTCCTTAAAACAACCCTGTGAAGCAGGTACTGCCTGCACCATCCATCCCATTTCACAGATGAGGAAATGGCTAGGTGGCTCAGTGGATATATAGAGTACCCGACCTGAAGTCAGCAAAGATCATCTTCCTGAGTTCAAATCTGGCCTCAGATACTTTCTAACTGTATGACCCCAGGCATATCACTTAACCCTCTTTGCCTCAGTTTCCTCATCTGTAAAATGAACTGGAAAAGGAAATGGCAAACCACTCCAGTACCTTTGCCAAGAAAACCCCAAATGGAGTCACTAATAGTTGGACTCGACTGAATATGACTGAAACCTAATTGACTTACTGAAGGTTGCCCAGCCAGTAAGTGAAAAAACTGAGGCTTGAACCCAGGGCTTTTGACTCAAAACCCAAGGTCTTTTCCATTGCTAACACTCTTCATTTGAAAAATTTAGAACTTGATTAATCCTCTGAATTTTCTCCAGGGAAACTGAAAGAGTATTGTTATTCTCATTTTACATATAGAAACTGAATAATAATGAGCATATAGCACTTTAAAATAAGCAAGACACTGTTTATGTTATCACATTTAATCCTTACAACAATTTCGAGAAGTTGGTGCCACAGGAATCATTTTATCTATTTTACAGAAAAGGAAACTGAATCTCAGAGAGGTGAAGTAACTTGCTCAGAGTCATGCAGGAGGTAGATAAAGGCAGAATTTGAATCCAAGTCCTGATGGTTTCAATTCCAGTACCCTATCCTCTATGCTATTTTGTAGATTGACAATAAAAGAACTTGTTTTATCCTACAAGAAAAAAGAGAGAGAAGAAATGTTTCCCAAAACAACTCAACAAATATTCATTAAATGAGAAATATCAGGTATGCCAATTGACACAAATAAAAAAATAATTTTAGTATAATTTCCCCCATCTGTGCATTTTAAATACAAGTACTTACAAGGTGGATATTATTATTTTATTTTCAAATAAGATTGTCATTCTACTGTCTCTTTACCTTATGGATTTAAAAAAACTGTGTTTTTCGTGACAATTTTGTGTCAATTTCATTGTGTCAAGTGACACAGCTTGATCCTTCAGAGTATTATTAAATTGGGGTCCTTGTAATGGACAACTAGCCCTACTAGCTTCTAGTAGAAATGCAAAATGTAAATAAGCACAAGGGAAGTCTCTTTCCTTGGCTTGAGGCCACAGACACACCTTCCTTCCTCCACCCCTTCTTGCTTGGTCAGACTCCTCTAAATTCCAGCATTGTTCCTTCCCCAGATTGAATCCCCTTTGGTTGTGGCAAAGGAAAGGAGGGCTCTTCTTTCAGAAATTACAGGCAATGGTCTGCTGCTGCTCTCCCTCCTCCTTCCCCCACCCTCCAAGGTAACCTCGTTAAGCTTGTGTGATGGGTTTTGGATGTGAGGAGGGTAAACATTCTCATTAGCAAAAGTCTCTGTCGCAATAAAGCATCTTCTAATATGACACATAATAGCATATAATGGTACATGGTGCTGTGTTACAGTGTCTTCATTTGTGATCATTTGTGCTTACTGGGGAGAGGATTTTCCTTTGTTTAGTAGTTTAGTCATGATTAAATACTCGTAGGGAGAGGGCTGTGATGACAACAGAATGGAAATGTTGGAGGGAAAGACATCTGAGTGTGTGTGTGTTGGGGCGGGGGATTATTTGCCTCTTTCTTTGCAGCTTTTGAGATTTCCAAGGCTTTTTCTTGGGGTGAGGGAGGCTTGTGCTGTTGATCTGGAGGGTGTGGGGGTTGGGGAAGGCAGAAGGAAGGTCAGGGGGAAGTATGGTGGAGTGGTGAGGGTAGAAGGTAGGGGACATGTGGTATTCTGTGGGAGGTAGGGATGAGAGTGGTACTTCTGTCTGTCACTATTACTCTTCTAACTCCTCTCATGAGGACCATTTTGCATTATGAGACAAAGGAAGACATTTCTGAAGGATCTCCTTTTCTTTCTCATCCTTGTGTGGTGACTGGGCTGGTCCCTAATGCCAGATGTGTCATCTTGGTATATTCCAGAAGCCATTTGCCATTGCTTTCGAGAACCACTGTCCTTTGCTATTTAAGAATCTGTGCCTCTGCCTGACAAGAGAAGAATTTGATCACCAGCATGTATATCCTCCCACCTCCTGCACACCTAGGAGTGTGCAGTAATCACAATAGCAGCATCTCATTTAAAATTGATTTGTACAACCAGGTACCATTTTAAGGTTTACTTTCAATAAACTCTTTTTTTTTTTAAGCAATCGGGGATAAGTAACTTGCTCAAGGTTACATGGCCAGTTATTATTTCTGGGTGTGGTGCTGAGTATCTGAGCCCAGGATTTGATCCAGGTCATCCCGACACTGGAGCCAGTGCTCTTACTTGCTGAGCCACCTGGCCGCCCCTAAGCAATTGGGGTTAAGTAACTTGCTCAAGGTTACACGGCCAGGTGTTTCTGGGTGGGTGCTAAGTGTCTGAGCCCAGGATTCGATCACCAGGTCTTCTCAACACTGGAGCCGGTGCTCTTACTTGCTGTGCTACCTGGCCGCCCCACTTTCAATAAACTCTTGAGGCAGAAAGTATAGTTAAATCATAACCGCCATTTCACAGATCTGGAAACTGATTCCCTGAGAGATTAAGGTTTTTTGCCAAGGTCACCCAGGATTTGAACTCAGATTTTTTTTTAATTACAAGTTCATTCAGTAAGTCAACCAACAACTATTTATCAAGTCCCCACTGTGTGCCAGGTTTTCCACTATATCATGATGCCCTCATTGGCAAAAAAACAAAATGAAATATATAAAAATGATTTTCTTGGGCAACTCACACCCTGGTCCCTAAAGGCAACTGCAATAGAGAAACTATTTTGAGGAACAAAATCAAAGTACAGTCTCCCTGAGCAGCTAGGTGGTGCCACCAGAGTGCTGGGACAGGCATCAGGAAGACCTGGGGTTCAAATTCCACCTCAGACACTTACTATCAGTGTGACCTTGGGCAAGTCACTTAACCTCTGTCTACCTCAGTTTACTCAACTGTAAAATGTGGATACTAATAGCACCTACCTCCCAGGGTTGTGGTGAAGATCAAAAAGATGTTTTTAAAAGACACTGACCACTGAATCTGGCACATAGTAGGTGTTATATAAATGCTTATTCCCTTCCCTCTTTCCTTCCTTCCCTTTTCTTTCCCAGGCTTTGGGTGATTGGGAGCAGCATACATTTGAATATGTTGATTCTGCCATTCCTTTTCCAAATCAGTCTTATTACTTATAGGCATATAACTTTGCCTGGCCCTAAATAGCTCTAATTTCTCAGCTTGGGTGTGGAGGGATAGTAAACACCCAGATGGAGAGAAGAGAAACATTTCCCACCTCTGAACCTCATGTTTAAGACAATCCAGCTCTCATTTGAGTGGCAGGGACAGTGTTTGACTCTCCTGCTGCCACTTTGGGATATGACATACCAACGTCTGCTGAGTTCTTTCATTGTTGCAAACTGCTGTCCAAGCTAATCAAGACCTTGGCTGCCTTATATGGTTCTAGACTGGACAATGACTTGAACCTGCAGCTCAGCCCCTTCCATGGCACCCTAAATCAAATGCTAACCAGTTCACATTTTGGAGCAAGGGGCCTAATGAGCTCCATGGGCCTGACATCCTTAAGTAAATGAGTTGTTTGGTTCTATAGCCCTGGAGTGGATCCGAGAAGCTGCTAACATCTGGTGAGAGTTATTCACAATGAAAGGAACATACCAGGTTCTTGTCATGACTCCAAGGTTGGAAAGGTAGAAACGTTCTATTTTCTGCATGCTTTTTCCTGGAGAGAAGATTTTGTTTTCCTCACTTATTAGTTGATAGCAATCATATGCTGTGTGTGGAGTCCACCAGATTTTAGATTCTTGCCCACTGCTCAAAATCTTTTCCTACATTTGAGTATTAAAAAAAGTAAGGCAGTCAGGATGGCCCCATGATTCAATGGCCTAGTGTGCTAATCAAGATGGCTGGTCAACAACCTGGTCAAGCAGTTAGTAAGAGCTCGCTTTGTGCCAGGCACTGTGCCATGCTTTGGAAATACTAAGAAAAGCAACAATATGATCCCTGATCTCAAGGAGATGATTTTCTATTGGGGGAGATAACCAGGGGGGAAAAGTGCATCTAAAACATATATAATGTAAAGAGAAAGTATTTTCAGGAAGAAGGCACTGCGGGTAGGCTGTGGAAGGGTGCTAGTAGAAAAGGCTTCCTGCAGAAGATGAGATTTAAGCTGAATCTTGAAGGAAGCCAAGGGAACCAAGAGGTAGAAATGAGGAGGGAGAGCATGTAGGCATGGGGCACTGGGAGGCCGGCTGTTGTGTACAAGGAACACCAAATAGGCTGGGATTGTGGAGCTCATGGAGGGAAGTCACGTGTTCAAATTAGGAGACTGGAAAGGTAGAAAGAAGCCAGACTGTGAAGAGCTTTAAATGACAGAGGATTTTGTATTTGATTCTGGAGATAATAGGGAGGAGCCACTGGATTTTATGGAGTGAGGATGGGAGTGACAGTCAGATTTTTGCTTTAGGAAAATCACTTTGGCAGCTGAATCCAATTCAATTCAATAAGCATGTATTGCGTACCTACTGTGTGGAAGGCACTGTGGAAGGTGCTAAATATATAAAGACAAAACTAAAATAGTGTCTGCCTTTGAGAAACCTACATTCTACTGGGAGAGGTTAAAAGAAATTGTGGAGAAAGAGAGAGCTACCAGGGGATGAAGGAATTACAAATGTCAAAAAAAAATTTGGGGGGGGGGAACAAAAGAAGAAGCTATAAACTAAAGGTCAGTGAACTTGACCTTGTTTCCTGACAAAATTCCAGAACATATTTTTTAAATTAAATTTTATGTTTATTTTTAGTTTACATCATTCA